>NC_092826.1:99930911-100244820 GCF_039878825.1 Excalfactoria chinensis
CCCCCCCTGAAACAAAGGCATTTTATCATGACTGTGTCTAAGAAGGTCCTATTACTTGATTATTTCCTGAATGTTTTCATAGTATAATTGTCATATACTTGGAAATTTTATTAAGGAGTAAAATGAAGACAACACTATGTGGCTATTTTTTAATTTTTTTAATTTTTTAATTTTTTTTTTTTTTTTTAATAGGGGGAACTGTGGATAATATCACTGAAGAGTTTTTTAAAAAAATATCCTTCTACTTGACACAATGTGGTATGCACCTATAGTATTCTGCTTCAAATATATGACCAAAACAATGCTGATAACACACCAGTGTTTTATCTGTTGTTCATCAGCATTGGCACAGTGTCAAGACTTTCTCTCTCACTTTATCCTTTGCCAGAGGCAAGAGGTTGGAAGAGGAAAACACTCAGGAAAACAGATCCAAATTAGCTGACGGGATGTTCAATAACATGTGAGGGCATATACCATGTAGTGCTATGTTTGGCAATAAATATTAGGATAACTTTTCCAAAGAACATGAATCTCAGAGATTGATTGAGTCATCTGCTGGTGGGAGGTGGTGAGGCATTGTGTTTGCATCACTTAGTAATCCCTTTTTTTTTTTTTTTTTTTCACCCTCTCCTTCAATTATTAAATTTTCTTTATTGTGATCCATGATTTTTTCTTTCTTTTGCTTTTCTCATTCTTTTCCCTGTCCCCCTGGAGAGACAGTGAGGGAAGAACTGATTGGGGCGCTTAGCTGTCCATTGGGGTCATCTCACCACAACTGCTTATCAGGTCATTTTTGATCAGTCTTGAGTGTGGTGTGAACTCTATTATAACATTTTTAAGTGTTGCTTTCAGGTTGAGTATGCTGCAGCAGATTATTCAACCACAAGTAGTGCTGAAGGAAAAGAATAGGTCAAATGCTGGAAAAGTGAGATTCATCAGCTTTAAAAAATTCTAATCTATCTGGGAGGTATCCAGTAGAGACTAGTTGTGGAATGGTCTGGGTAATGATTCACAACAGAAGCCTGGCCACATGCTAAAAAATGGTTGAAGCTGTATGCAATTGTGTATGGTGAATATAATGTGTAACTAATGGTATCTTTAATGAAAACATTTATTTCTGCCTTTCCCTTTATAATTTTTTAGCACTAGAATTTGCAGAGTTCATTGTTATTATGG
The DNA here is from genome assembly GCF_039878825.1 of Excalfactoria chinensis. Taxonomy (NCBI): domain Eukaryota; kingdom Metazoa; phylum Chordata; class Aves; order Galliformes; family Phasianidae; genus Excalfactoria; species Excalfactoria chinensis. The sequence continues at coordinate 99,932,088 of NC_092826.1, forward strand.
TAATGTTAGTAGCCACTAATTTGCAGTTTATAGAGAATCTGATTTGGCATCTCAATGTGATTCAAAAGAGAAGATATGTGAAATGATGGTCTTTTTTTGCTAATGGCTTATGGCTAAGGCTAGGTTTGGATTGAACAGGCAAACATAAGTATCAGAGGAAAATACAAGATGAGACAAAAAAGATTCAGTAACAGTTCTTTCCCTCAGGACAGAGAGACTGGAAAGATCCCTGAACAGTTTCTTCTGTATGTGAAAGAATGTATTTATATAGAAATATTGTGACACTGCTTCTTAACACTAGCTTATCATATATGTCTGTTCAGCTGGAATGGAGTTGTTATTTTCTTCATAGTATCTGTTACGATGCTGTTTTGTCTTTAGGAGAAAGGCCTTGGCTGTTGCTGAGCAGTACTGCACGCAGTCAAGGACATTTCAATTTCTAATTTCCTCATATTGTTCTGACAGTGAGGGGAACTGAGGGAGTACAAGTTGTTGGGAGGGGACAGCACCAGGACAGCTGTCCTGAACTGGACAAAGCAATAATCTGTAAAATCATGTAAAAATACCTGAAAATGGTGAGGCTGGGTGGGCAGATGCTGCTTGGGAACTAGCTGGGCATTGGTTGGTGGGTGGTGAGCAAATTGCTTTTGCATCACTTTTTGTGCGTGTGTCTATATATTATCCTTTTTTTTTTTTTTTTTTTTTTTTTTTTTTTTTTTTTTTTTTCCAAATTATTATTATTATTTCTGTCTTAGTAAATATCCCTTATCTCAGTCCATGAGTTCTATCTTTTCCTTTCCTGATTCTCTCCCCCACCCCACTAGGAGGGAGGAGTGAGTGTATGACTGCATGGTGCTCAGCTTCCTACTGAATTGAACCACAACAATGTTTTTTGTTGTCTTTTAGTTCAGTTAACAGCATTGCCTTTATAGGATCCTATGACAGCTAAGTAGCTGTAGGAATGTGGGGGCTAGACACAAACTTAGAAACCTTAAACTTCCCAAAAGAGTAACATGCAGCACTCTTTTTTTTTTTTTTTTTTTTCTTTTTCCTTGTCTGACATCAATAAATGTCCAGTAGATATGGATAGAAAGTTAAATGTCATGGACAAGGTCAAAAAGAAGAGAATGGTAGAACTGAGATTTAAACCTACTTTTCTCTCAGGTGTCTTAACCACAGATATAATCTGCCATTCTTTGTCTTAAAGGTAATTTATTTTGTAAGTCAAATTCTCAGTATATTACTCCTAAGATGTAGCAGGGTAATAAAAATAATTAAGCAGATGTTCGAATCACTAAATGAATGTCATTTTTTGTTTGAAGGCTATCCCAGTATGAACTCAGATTTTAGTCTCCAGTGAAAATGTCTGATATAATGTTGGATTTTAGTGTATTACCAGAGAGAAGAATATTTAGCTACCTTAAATGTATTCAGCTATTTGATTAATTGAAGGGCTCAGCAGTCAGCGGACATCTCATTAGCCAATTCACGTAGGCATGCTGTGACTATTTTGGATCACATATCCACAATTCCAATTGACGGTAAAAGGCCAATTAAAAAGTAAATGTATTTTCATACACTGAAGCAGTGGTGTTGTCATGCGGCTTGGATTCTTCCTTTTATTTCATTCCCAATTACTCATTTTAATGATGTGCTCCTGAATGTAAGAAACTAATGTGCTTATTTCGAGCTCTGCTTAGATAAATTGTCAAGCAACCTTTCTCATACTGTTATGCTCAGCTGCTGCAAAGTTGTGTACTTTGACTTCATGTACAGAGGTTATTGTGCCAGATGGTCTGGTTGTTTTTGGGATGTGAAGAACCACAGAGAGATTCCTGAAATATATCCCTTATGTCATAAAACATCACTTTAACTGGCTTTTCATAGACGAGATATATAGGTATATTAAGAGAACCAAACTGCTGTGATTGAATATCAAAAAGGTCAGCTGAAACATTTACAAAGGCATTGTATATCTCCAGCATTATGCTATGTTTTAGCAATTTTTTTTTTTTTTTCACTAACATCAATTTTTATTTTTTTATTTTTTTTTGCTTTTGTCAGTTGTTTAAGAGACAGGACATTAACTTAGCTATCAAATGATTACATAGCAGAAATGCTAAGTCACAGTTTGAACCAGTGATTGAGCACCCGGGTGAACGGAAGGTGTGGAACTATAATCCACCCCTTCCCAGACTTCATCTAAGGGCTGGCAGTGGAGGCAGGAGTATCTTGCTGGGGATCTGTGTGTATTGAGGCCTTCCAAGGGTAAATAGTTGCTTTCCTTTGCTTCTGTGTCAATGGCTGCCGCATTTTAACATGTTCTTAATTGCTGCAGCCTGGGACTTTGCTACTCAGCTATCATTGCTGTGTTTTCTGTTATGTTACAAATAATTTGTCTCTAATTTTGTTATTCATTGTCTACTGAAGCAGCAATTGTAAAATGTATTCCTTGTTTTTTTTGAGCTAGCTAGAAATATTCAGTTTTACAGAAGTGGTTCAAGTTTGATCTAAAGTAGGTTGGGGCCTAAGTAAAAAATCTGAAAGCTCTGATTAGTTTCCTATTTACCTTTCCCTGCCACCCTCTACAAAGAAAGTCAAGGTTTTTTAGTAGTTTAGCTACTAAAATAGTTTTTGTGTTTTATGAAGCAAGTGTCAGTGCTGAAACAAAGGAATGTACAGAAAGGAGGACTTTCTTTTTCTCTTTTGAACATAATCATCAATTATGTTGGCTAAACTCCACTATAACCTAAATTCACCATCAAGTAAGAGCATATGAAGGATGGTACAACACACAGCCATGGCCAGTGGGCTCTGCCAGCTGGTCTAGGCTGGGCAAATTTAGGGTTCTGCAAGTCTTTCTGCACACTCCAATTGCATCTGAATCCACTCTAGCACAGGTGAGTTCTGGATAATCTTGGAAGGACTATATGTGTCATATAACAGATACCTCTTCTCCCAGGTTTTCTATGCTACACTGTGCAATGGTCTGAAGATCTCAAGAGTAGTCACAAATGCACAGTGTTGTATAGGAAACTCTTGACCCAGCAGACCAAGAATATTACCTTTGAATATGCATTTATTTCCTTTCTTTCTCCTATTTTTGTAATTCCTTATTCCTAAAGCCACGTGGAACAGTACTTTACGATGTCAGCTTATTGGGCTTTGAGAATATCCATAGCACTTAAGTGCCAGGGAAGTGGGCAGTGAATCTCAATTAGTGGCAAATATGTTCCTCAAATTTCAGTGAACAGCAGCTAACACCTGAAGTAAACTGTCCTTCCAGGAAGCTATTGTAGATATTAATTTAATCTACCTGTTCAGTGTGTGAACTCACAGCCTATGTACTGCACTGGGGAATAGAAGAAAAAGACTGTCAATGATTGTAGACTTATGATAGCAAGCTTTTTCTGATCTGTTCTGGAAATTAAAATCCTGTGGCAATTTATAAGTGCGTGTAACTCACGGTCTTCACATTTAGATGTTGGCAACATAGTTGGTACTTAAATATTTTTGATGTCTCATGGTCAGCTTCTTTCATCTTCGGTGCTCTTTAATTACTGACAAAAACTGCACTTAAGTGCTTTGAGTAGTAAAGTTCCATTTGTGAATCATCACACAATGAGATGAACATGGGTAGCATGACCAAGGCTTAATGAGAGACAATACACTGATCCATTCATATTGATGGAGACTTTAAGTTCATCATTCATCCTCCAAAATTAAGATTTCACTAATGTGCTGAATGGATTAGACTAAAGGTTGTTTTAACTTTTTTATTTTTTTTTATTTTATCTGGTGAGCTAAGAAAAAATAGAATTAAATTCTACAGACACTTGCCTTAATATCACAAAACTTACCAAAAGGTTATTTTATTTTATTTTTTAATGCCACATAATAATACCTAATTTCTTCAACATATATTGACTAACCAGTCTTTTGTGTCTACCCATTTAAGTGTCATTTATTCATTGTAATTAGTAATCAGATCTGGATAAGAAAGATAAAACAAATGTAAAAATATTCCTCCATCTCTGAATTTCTTGCTTTTAAGCAAAGGAAAAGTAAAACAGGTCATCAAGAAATTAAATACATAAAGATCAGAGGTGAGATAATGAGCTCATTTGCATTGCATTCAGGATTTGTTTTGAACTTCAAAACATGAGATCATACAACAGTCAACATTTAAATACTGCCATCTATATGAAAGACTAAATCAAAATAGTCTCCTTTTTCATCCTCTAACAATTATTTCCTCACTGTATGTTTTCAGTCTTTCATTTAGTGTTCTCTGAATATGAAGTGCTTTATTTTTCTATAAACAGAACTAATCCAAAACTACTGTATGTAGCAGGTAGTGGACAGTATAAGAACAGAAGTGATACTGGGCAGGAAACAATTGGAGGTACTGGACTATTCAAGAAGCTGCTTTGTAAATGTTTTCCCACTGGTGCAGTTCAAATCTTGACTTAGGATAAGACTTGTGTTACACTGAGGAAGAGTGGAACTGAGGCATATGACTCAATACAATTTTTCTGTCCACTTGTGTGGAAGGCCTATAAAATATCTTCTACTTTTGATTCCTGGTCATTTTACAGTTGTAATATAATACTGAGACTTCAGTGAGGGACTTAAAGAAGAAAACCTTAGTATTTTTAGAATGCAACTTTACAGTCAGTCACAGATTGGTGGAAAATAAACACAGGACAGCTGTGTGTACTACCTCAAAAACAGACCAGAGGACAACATGAGTGTAGGTTTGAGACAGGGATGTGTATATTGGCATGTATGTTACGAAGTTTCCAGCTAGATTTCCATTTTTGCTCTTCTATTCCTTTTTCTTTCAATATCTGTGTAGAAAACAAAGTGCTTCACAGTTTATTTAGGACCAGATTATTCCTCTAATTCTTCTAGCGGAAGTATGGGCTGAGATGGCTCATACACTTCTCTCTCTTTTCCCTATTACTTGTAAGAAGCCTTTGTGTCCTTACAACAGAGGAATTCATGTTCTGAGCAAGGACTTTGGCTATGTCAGGCCTTTCCTTTCCTCTGTTTCCTTGGAACAAACCAAGGCTGTGACAGGTTAAACCTGCTGTGATAAATGATAGTTCAGTCACCTCATGACTATAGCTTATAGCTTAAAGATGTAACAGGATGATGTTTCAGGGATGTACAAATTTGCTCAAACAAATAAAATTGGGAAAGGGCAGCATATTTTTTCTTTCCCCAGCTACTGCATAACAGTAAAGTCATTTGATTTTCTACTGCATACGTCACCAGTTCAAATTCAGTCCAAGTGTTACTTGGATCAGTCTTCTCCGAATTAGAAACACTTGGCCAGGGGACTGTCAGATACTCAGTGACCGTAACTGCACACACAAAATTACATCTTTGCTTTGTCAGTATAAAAATGGAGAAGGGGAAAAAAATATAAATAGATACAAGTAAAATGCAGCTCAGGTGACTTTCTTCAGGTAGCCTAACGAAATCTACAGTCAGCCCTACTGATAAAGCTGCTTTTTCTGCTCTCAATCTATTTTCCACTGAATATAATCAGCCAAACAAACAAAATAATCATGTTTGGTGCAGACTGCTGTGTTGGCACCTGAACAGCACCTAATGTGCCAGCTGCTGCTTTGTTTTGTTTATTTGTTTGTTTCTAGTGTATTAATGGATTTTACATTGCTTTCATTATCCAGTAAAAATATAATAAAGACCATCCAGGGTATGTGGATGCCAAGATGGCTTTGTGGGGAAATTTGGATGCATATAATCTATCTTTGGAATAGGTGATCTTTGTATGTTTTCACTTGGTTACACCTGTACAAAGTGTGTGGACTCTTTATTGCTTTGGGTGAGCACTAAGGATCCAGTGGAGATTTTGTAAAGGTGTCTGTACCCTGTATGCCATGTTTTACAGCAGGCACTTTCTTGAATTGCTGTTTTTACCACAAGGAGATATTCTCTACCTCACCTTTTATCTTCTGTTCCTGATCTCAGGCTGAGGGAGCTGTTTTTTTTCAGCCTAGAAAAGAGAAGGCTATGGGGAGATCTCATTGTGGCTGTGAGTACTTGAGGGGAGTTTACAAACAGAAGGAAACTGATGTTTTACATGGTTTGATAGTGACAGGATAAGGAGGGAGGCGGGAAGGGGGAACAGTTTGAAACTAAAAGGGGGAGTTTTAGATTAGATACTAACAGGAAATTCTTGACTCAGAAGCTACTGAGGCACTGGAACAGGCTGGTAGGAGAAGCTGTGGATACCCCATAGCTGAAGATGTTTAAGGTCAGGTTGGATGTGGCTATAGACAACCTAGTCTGGTGGGTGGCAGCCCCAACCACACCATGGGGTTGGAATTGGATGAGATTTAAGGTCCCTTTCAATCCAAGCTATTCTACGATTCAGCTATACTAAATTTTTTACTGAGAATATGAAAGAAAGGAGGCTTGAGTTCCTTTAATTGCATCAGTGTTTCAGATAATTTCTTTCTTGTTTGCTTTCACCTTCTCAGTGGTCTATTTCAGGTACATCATTAACTTTCATTCCTGAATTCTGACAATATTGTGAGAGAATCAGATATTGTTGTTTTCACCCGCAAGAGACTGATCAGAAAAATACTTGTGTATGTGAAAGCTGAGATTTAGGGTCATGTAAAATTTAGCTGTATGCTTTGGTTAAGATAATTTGTTTTCCTAAATGAAATTAGGGCTGATTTCTTATTTCTGAAGCAGATAAATGGTGAATTTCAGGATTTGTAAGATTTTTTTTTTAATAGATGTTGAAGGAAAAACTGACTAAATACTAGCAATTTATGTGCACAAAATGTTATTGAATATACTTAATAACTTTCACATCTATGATAAGCATAGATTTTTATGGCTACCCTGGCAGCCAAAAGGGTCAACTGCACCCTGGTGCACACCAAGGCCTGGCAGTGCCACTGGGCAAGGGGACGGATTTTCCTGCTCTGCTTTGGTTTGGTCTGAACTCAAACACTGTGCAGCTGGGGGCACTACAATATAAGAAGGGCACAAAACTATTGGAGAGTCTTCAAAGGAGGGCTGTGAAGATGGTGAGGGGTCCAGAGGGCAAGATGTATGAGGAGCAGCTGAGGTCCTGTGGTTTGCTCAAGCCTGGAGCTGGGGGGAAAAGGGGGGGGGAGTGGACTCAGGTCGTCTGCAGCTCCTCACAGGGAGCAGAGGGGCAGCGCTGAGCTCTGCTCTCTGTGACAGGGCCAGGGCCCCGGGGGAATGGCATGGAGCTGTGTCAGGGGAAGAGCAGCTGGGGGTTAGGGAAAGGGTCTGCATCAGAGAGCAGTGGGCATAGAACAGGCTGTCCAGGACAGTGGGCGGGGTCCAAGCTATGGGAGTTCAAAGAGCATTTGGACAGCACTCTCACACGAGTTATCTATCTATCTATCTATCTATCTATCTATCTATCTATCTATCTATCTATCTATTTATTGGGGGGTGTCTCTATGTGGAGCCAGGAGTTTGGGTTTAGTGATCCCTGGGGGTCCCTTCCAACTTAGGACATGGCTTGTATGCCTTTTAACATTTACCATGTCTGTGTGAGGCTTTAAAGTCATGCCATAGTCATTTAGAGGAAAATATTTGATTTAACTTGATTTTGTGTATTACCCAGAGACTTTTCCACAGCTAATAATCAATTCTGTAATTGTGATAAATGCTTTATTTATACACTCTGAAGAATTTTAGGCTGTAAGTGTTTTCAAAATACTTAGGAAAAAAATCTTGTTTAAAAATGTTGAGGTAACAGCTGTTTGTGAAAACACTGATATTAAAACAACATCATAATATCAGTTTATTTTTATGTGTGGTAGAATAAGCCGTATAACTTAATCACAGCTATCCCAAACTCTTGATCTTTAACATTTATAGTAAAATACATCCAGGAATAAAAATATTAAACAAGTGGTTTATGGCATGCAATTAAACAAGAGCAGTAATATAAAGTGTATAAAATTTATAAAGCATGAACATATAGATAATAGTGTGTCAACACAGGCAAACAAATAGGCATTTGAGTGCATACACATATATGGCTTTTTGATATATAAGGATATGGCACTTTTAAAATCATTATTACCAGTGTTTACCACTTGCTTGCTTTCCGGTCTGCATGGCTTATTGCATATTATAATTTGAAAAGATTATCTTACTAGGGTAATGAACAATAAAAAAAAAAATTGTAATTCATCCTAATAAGCTTGAATGGTAACCCACATGCTTTGGACATTTCTAGCCAGGCATAATTTATCCACATCTTTGGCTGTGAAACAGTGTGGATCTTCTTAACTGAGTCCCTGACAGATGGTTTAAGCTTTTTCAGGACTACATTTCCAATCATTTTGCCCATATTGCAAAATTGGCCTTGAAAAAGGGTAAAGAGTTGTTATGCTGCATTAACATCTCTTCTGAATTGCTTGCTGTGAAGGACATGAAAAAGAAAGAATCAGAAAAGGAATGTTTTAAAGATGAAATTTTGAATGCTACAAATGCTAGACATAAAGATCTTAAATTATAATCCTCACCTCAATGTGAATGTGGTCATATTATGTGTGATAATGAGAACACAACTTTCAGTTACCCTGTTTCATAAATGATTCAGATGGCATCCACAGTATATCAGTTAAAAGTGCCTGTAATTAGAGAGACTTCCTATAGTCTTAAACCTTGCTGATGGATAGCACAGTTGACTGCTATTAGATGAACGGGGATTTCTGTGGCACGTTTGAGATGGTTTTTTTTTACTGCTCTCAATCAAATATCTGGCTTCGTTTCTGCGTGTAACACGGATTGATCATGCATACTATGTGAAATTTTCATTTTCTTTTGCAACCTCAGCTGACTGGCTTCTTCATATAAAATGCTGTTCTTTTCTTCTTGCCACCTTTTAGTTTATGATAAAAATCAATGAAAGCTGAAGCCTTCCACGATCATCTATAAAATGCAATTACTGTATACAACACACAGTAAAACTCCTGTGGTGTATATGTTGAGGCATAATTTATGCCACTTACCTCCAGAGAGGTATTGATCCTACTCTGTGAATATCTTACAAAAGGGCTGTTGAGTGCAAGCTCAAGGAAATATGTGGTTATTGGGTCTGATCTATAATTTGATTAATAATGACCTATTTCTTGAACTCTGCTCCTTACTGCACTGTTTTCTGTGACTGAGCCTTTTATCTTTGAATACTGTGCCTGCTGATCCCTGTCAGAGGTCCACCTCATCTTGCTGCCCCTCAGGCTCAGTGGTCTCTTTGATCCACACCAATGGAGCCATAGGAGAAGGCTGAAATGATCTGGCAGATATGGTTGTTATCTTTTAAAATGTCTGGCAGTCTTTGCTAATCCTGAAAGTGCTGGTTGTCCAGCACAGACCGCACCTATTCTGTGACTGGATTCAGTGCTTAAAATATTTTCTTGCTGTGGAAGGAGCAATTCTGGATAAGCAGTCCAGCAAGGATTCTCAGAGATATGTGGTAAAAGCTACTCTACTTGGCTCAGTTCATGGTTTTGAGAGCTGCAATTTAATATATAAAATACCAGGGAAAAGCCCCCATGAATGATATAAAACAAAGCGAGTGGATTTTATATAGAACATTTTGGTGTTCTGACGCTGAGGGAACACCTGCATAGCAAAAGCACCAGAATAACCCAGTTGTGCAGGAATAAATCTGTTACTCAGTATATCAGCATTTTTCAAGCAAATTTCTCAAGTAAAGAGTTCTTGAGTGGTGTCTCTGACCTGACTGTTTCCATTTCAAAGTTCGCATTCTCTGAGATGCAGCAAGAATGGTTGTAATTTACTGCACTATATGGAGGGAAAAAAAGCCATTGTGTATTCATAGAATGAGAGTTCAGGAGAGTTTAATTCACTTTGGACAGAGACCTGTGTTGTGGGGTAAGCTGCTCTATTATATGATTACAGTAAATAGTTCAACCTTGTTCTGACATAAATGCTCTGTTTTGGGATTTGGTGGAAGTTAATTGCCTATTGTGCTTGCTCTGTAGTTGGTGAACGACAGTGGCATAGTTGATGAACAACAAAATATTTATTGAAAATGAAGAAGAAATAGCTTGTTAAAGGAGTAGCAGCAATATAGTTTAGGCCCAAATTGGCCCAAATGAATTTAAAGTAGATATATGCGTAATTTCTGACACTTCTATGGATGCTTTCCTCTCCTATTTATTAATGGGGTTTTCAATCTATTTCATTAGTTCTATAAATCCAAAAGTGATGTTTGATTAGAAACTGAATAAGTAGCAAAATGAACACAATAGGCTTGATACACTTACAGAAAGAAGCAGGCCCCCCTCCACCCCTCCCCCCCCCAAAAAAAAGACTATGAAAATAAAATAAGAAGCTGAAATTTAATTTGAATTTAAAATATATTAGTAATCCTATTTTAAGGAAAACCTAATCTCAGAGAAATCAGTGGCAATCTATTATTGCATTTTTTTGGGGCAAGGATTATAGATGGAGGTAATTTCTTGAGCCACTCTGTTACTTGTTTGGATAAAATCTTGTAGCTTCCTCTGTTTCCCCTTTTGTAAGATGGGTATATTTTATGAAGTTTTATCATCTACAGTAAGAAAGGTGGGTTTTTAGTATTGAGATAAAGTAAATTAAAGAACTGAGTAAAATTCTTGATCCAGACCAAACATGGAGTGGAAGTTCGATTTGCACACTGCTTTCTGGAAAGCTTTTACAGCAGGAGTGATCTTGGTTATTTATTTATTTATTTATTTACTTATTTTTATCCCCATGTGAAAAATGGAGAGAGAGGTTAGTGAAGATATTTTTGGGATTCAGCCACTGAATTTGGGGACTAATAACAAGAATTTATTTTATGAACTAGAGAAATTGGAAATTGCTGAGGGAAAGGAAGATTTATTGAATCAAATGACCACAGATTAACCAACACCTACTGACACCATTTAGCCATGAGAAAGGAAAAATGTTCCCGAGACAGGTCAGGTTAGGTAATTCTAGTAGTGAGACGTGAAATGCTATTACTGCCACTTTACATGGAAAATTATGTGCAATTCTGATCATTCATATACAAGAAAGAAAAATCTTAGGTATAGAATAAAGGCTACTCAAATGACTCTGGAAAAGGGTAAGCTCTTTTAGGAGAGTAACATGGAAGATGGATTGGCAGGACTGGCAGTAAGGGGTTATGTCTGTTCTGTATAAATATAGCTGGATTGAACCCAGTGGACGGTTTCTTCAGACAGAGAAAAATGTTTCCCTAAGGATGAATGACTACAGCACACTAGATCCATCTTTCTAGACCAGGTTGCTCAAAGCCCCATCCAGCCTGGCCTTGGATGCTTCCAGGGAAGGAGCACACACAACCTTACTGGGCAACCTGTTCCAGTGTCTCACCACACTCACAGTAAATAATTTCTTCTTGATATCTAATCTAGATCTACTTTCTCCCAGTTTTAAATCATTTCCCTTTGTCCTGTCACTATACGCCCTCATAAAAAGTACCTCCCCAGCTTTCCTGTTGGCCCCCTTCAGGTGCTGGAAGGACACTATAAGGTTCCTCCAGAACCTTCTTTAGGCTGAAGAGTTTCAACACTCCCAGCCTGTCCTGAGATTAGTATTAAGGCATGTTTTGATCAGTTTATAAAATACAAGGTGAGATGTGGTGCCTTTTTAGTTCACTGATGCCCTTTTTTAAATAATACATTTTAATTCATGTGAGATAAATCCATCCGTTTGAATTGATGTAGTTCTGTCAACTTCAGTCTGACTGTGTAACTATATAAGTTTAAGAGCACCTTATCTAATATGTAAATAATTATTTGCAGAAGGAATAGAAGATGAAAAAGAATCTCAAAATTAAAAGCAGGACTAGTGGATTCATTTAAATTCACTTTGCTTGGTGAAGTCCTTAAAGAGGGTTAGGGAGATAACTGATCTTTCTGAGGCCAGATGTTTAGCTAGAGTAGCCTCAACCTAGAATCTCACAAAAGGATCTTAGACGAGAGCCTAACACAACAGGGTCCTACTCTTTCCACAACCTTGATTTACTGTGCACAGTATCCTACAAATGCAGGAGAAGGCCTTGTGGAGGCTATGCAACACTGTCCTGTTTGGAGACTTACTGTTGATGAAGTAGTTGTCAGATAGCTGGCCACCTTTGTCACTTTCTGTGATTCTGGAGTGAGATCAAAGGAACTGCACTCGCTGAAATGCATTTTATTTAGTAAGTTAAAAAATGACGCTGTTATAAAGTAAATATCCTTTATTCATTGAACAGTTGGTTCTAAAGATTTTCATTCTTTGTATTTTAAAGTAATGACTTCTGTGGTTATCATCCAAAGCCATGTTATGATGATACTGAAGGACTGCTTGGTTTACCTTGAAGTGTCACTGAAGGGATCAGACCATTTGGATGGTGTTTATCCTCAGTTTGACAAACTGCTCTTCAGACTGCAGTCACTGGCACACTGTCTTGATACTGCAGGAATGAACCTTCACTAATACCAACCAGTGTGTGGGTAGAAAAGGCTCTCAGGCAGATAAGTACAGTTCCTGACTGGGAAGTCAAATGTGATAGGCAGTAATGCTTTAGCCACAGTATTTTATGACTTCACAGAGACAAAGGTTAGAATGAGGTTTGCTTTGGTCTGTCTTTGTCCCCATTCTACTTTTCTGTTTCCTGACTATTGTGTTGCATCCTGGTATTGAATTTGGATGGTGGAACTGGAAACTTTCATAGGAAATAAGGGAGCAGTTTCTGTCAGCTTTGTACCTGTTGTGATTTTCCCTCTGTACAGAGCAGCTTTGGCAATGTGTTCTTTGGGTTCTTTGCATGTACTTTGTACCTTGACAGCCTTGACAGTACCTCAAAGCAGATAGACTACAGATTTACATATTAAGCATCACATGTAGATGAAATACATAGAATCTGTGCTGCCTGTTTCAGTGATTGAAAGTTCTGCAGTATTTCCCCATGTGTGTTTTGGGAGTTATACATTGCCTATAAGTGTGTGCTGAGACTAATTCATCTGGAATCTTTGTCTCTGGCAGGGCTTATCTTTGTTTTGTGACCTAGAAAGCACTTAGCACCTGGTTACCAGACAAACTTTGACCATTTGCTTTTCAATTTTCAGTGTCTATTAGATATAGAACTTAGTCCTTTACAAGATTTTTATTTATTTATTTATTTATTTATTTTCATGGCCTTTACCTTCTGAGTCCTTATTTGTATTAATTTATGTCCTATTTCAAATGACAAATTGAGATGGTTTTCTAACATTTTATAGTAATGGGATGTTGTGATTTTTGTCTGCACTCATGAAATGGTGTCTTAGGTTCTAATATGTTACTTGATGATTCATCCAGGTTTAGGGTACTTGCACAGTCTGTTACTATGCACCTGTTAACATGCCAGAATCTGAATTTTACTACTTGTGCTACTGTAGACCAGAAATCTGTGCAAAACAGGCTCAGAAAACAAGCCAGGTGTAAATGCTACTTTGCTTCTGAAGAAAATGCTCAACAGCACAAATACGAAACATTTGTACCTCTCTCAACCAAGCTGTGGCAGACAGTTTCCAGGTGTGCTTAGAAGAGCACTGTCTATGACTGAGTAAAAGATGCAATCCATTTTGGGTTTGTCTGCAAGAGTAGCAACTACTGTGTAACGTATTTTCTCTTATCAAGGTTGACTCAAAGGAAAGCAGCCACCAGGATGCAAGAGAAGTCCTGAAACAGATTGGCCCCGCACCAGCCCAAGGGCTGCTGTGCAGCTGGGAACTAAGCCAGGGCAGAAGCTAGAGAAAAGGCCGGTCACAGATGCAGATGCCAGTGCTCAAGAAGTATAATCTGGAATGTGACAGCTGCCAAACTAGCCCTTGGAGTGGCCAAATCAGTTGGCTTTTTTTTTTTTTCTTTTTTTTGAAGGAGATGACAGAAAATTGCCAAAGGGACCAGTAGTGGCATTTCTCCAACTAAAGGACTGAAACAAAGCCCAAGTATTGTGACTGTGCTGGTATTTTTTGAAGAGGAGGTACTGTCAGCAGAATTTTAATCCAGATATTGCCTGCTGTTGCATTCATACATCCTGGAGGGCCTGAAAGTAAATGCACGAACCAAATGGAAGCTTCCCCCTATTCTTCCTAACACCATCCCCATCCAGGGCAATGGTGTAAGAAAATAATAAAAAAATCCCAACAGACCCCCTTCTCCACATCTCATTATCTGTAAAGCAAGTCGATTTTCAAATTAGCAACCCACTGGTAATCCATCTATGACTGTTAGGCAGCTAAACAAAGCTACATGTGCCATCCCCTTTAATGGAGTCTGCTTAGAACTGCACAGAATAAGGGAGGTGGTAATTGCAAGCAACTATGATTGTTTGGCACTGCTCTGAAGTTTGTGCTAAGTACGACTAATTCTTACTAGCATCTCTTTGGTCTGCTGATGTGCCTGGCAACCATGGCTGACTTGGCAGCCTTTCCCTCCACAGCTGCTAGCTGTCTTCTCACCTGTACCATGGGCTTTGGGGCAGAGCCCTCTGTCCCTAGTCTGAACAATCATGAAACATGCTTAGTTAATGAAGTCCCTGAATTGCTGCAATGCAATTCAAGAGGAAGATGTACTCTACTACCAAAACAAGCTCTCCTGTCGTAGGACTATTCAGACCTATCTCAAACCCTAAGACATGGTTAAGTGAAATACATTACTAGGAGTGATGGCAAAAAGAGAAAGATGCACAGAAAGACTGAGAGGCAGTCTGAAGCTGAAGATGTTTTTCAAATAAGAAAAGGGTATGGAGAGGAGACCACGTAAGAGATTTCATCTTTGAAAAACAAATCTACTGTGAAAAGAGATTGGTTCCTGGGGGAAAAGGAATATGAAGGCTATTGCTAGAACTGACTATTATACATCTAGTACATCTGAAGAAATCCTTTATACTTAACACACTACAGGATCATATGGCAACTTATAGAATTACATGAGTGCTGAATTGATCATGTTCCCATGACCAAACTCATCTATCATTTTCTTTGATAGGCGGTTCATATTCTTATGATTGATTAACATCTTAATGTGTTAAAAGTAGTGTAGAAGGGAAATGTTTTCTGCTTCTCCTCCTGAATACAAAATTAAATCCATAATGACCTTGATAAGTGTTCAGGAGGGACAAGATACAATCATATATTTTTATAAGTAAAAATGTCACTTCAGAGCAGGGGCACAGAGTCCTTAGAGTTCGGAGCGATTTCTGAAGGCCATCTAGCCCATCACCCCTGCAATGAAAAGGGACACCATAGCTAGATCAGTCTGCCCAGGGCCTTATCCAGCCTTGCCTTGAAAGTGACCAGGGATGGGGCATCAATCACATCACTGGGCATTGTGCTCCAGTGCCTTGCCACCCTCACTGTAAAAGATTTTTGCTTATATCTAACCTAAATATACCCTGTTTGATCTTGAAACTATTTTCTCTTGTTTTACCATCACAAACCTTGTTGAGGAGTCCGTCCTCTTCTTTCCTGTAGCTCCCCTTTAGGTAGTGAAAGTCTGATCTCAGGTCACCTCTCAGACTTCTCCAGACTGAAGAGCTCCAGCTCTCTCTTTGTACTCATAGTAGAGGTGTTCCATTCAGTGGACCATTTTTGTGGCCCTTCTCTGGATGTGTAGCAGCAGGTCTTTGTCTCCCCTGTACTGAGAACTCCACATGTGGATGCACTACTCCAGATGAGGCCTCACCAGCACAGAACAGAGGGGCAGAGTCACGTCCTTTGCCCAGCTGGCTGCACTTCTTTTGATGCAGCCCAGGGTACAGCTGGCTTTCTGGGCTCTGGGGGCACTTTACTGGCTCACGTCCAACTTCCCATCCACCATTATGCCCATGGTCTTTTTTGTCAGGGTTGTACTCAGTCCTTTTATCGCCTAGTTTTATTTGTAATCAGGGTTGCCTCGACCCAGGTGCAAGACCTTTCACTTGAATCTGTTGAACCTCATGAGGTTAACCTGGACCCATTGCTCAAGCCAGTCTAGGTCCCTCTGGATGACATCCCATCCCATTGGTGTGTTGACTGCACCCAACAGCTTGGTGTACTTTATTTCAAATCAATGATTAAGATTTAAAACATCAGAAAACTGTGATTCCTGATTGGTTATCATGTACTTGCAGCCCAGGAAAAAATGAAATGTAGCTTATTTTTAATTTTTAATTTTTCAGATAATTCACCCGCTAAACATATATGCTTCTCTCCTTTGACTACAAAGGGAGTGTGCTATGACAGGTTAGGTTTTAGACGTTTATTTTGTTTGCATCTGAAGGTAGATCAGGTAGGTTGTACTTACTGGAGTCTTTATGCTTTAGGTTTGATGGCTTCCTGGAGTTGAGACCCCTGATTACTTGTGCAGTCTTTTTAGGGCCTGTCTATTGCTCAGTATGTGGGAAACTCAACTCAGGCACAACTGCTTAGAGACATTTCTTTCATTGCTTGAAAAACTGGAATGCAAATTTTCCATCTGCCCATTTTACTTAGAGGGGAGCTGCCCCCTGGGGTTCTTTGTTATAAAACACATGAGAAAAGCGTAGGGTGTTATTATTACAACTGTTATCACAGAAACTGATAAATCATGTTTGGAAGGTATTCCTAAAAAAATCCGATGACAGTCTTTCCTAGCAATCTGTTCTGGTGTCTTACTTTCTTAATGTTACATTTATTTTATTTTATTTTATTTATTTATTTATTTTTTTCCTAATGCCTAATCTAAAATGTTCATGTTCCGTTATTTCTCACTCTAATCCCCATGGACTTGGAGAACAATTGATTCCAATTCCTCAGCAGGATATTATTGAAGTTTGTTATGACATTTCCTCTAAGCATTGCATTCTCCAGACTGAACTCTATTTTTTCAGTCTTTTCCTTGCAGATTGCCTTTACTCAGCCCTCTTATTCACTTCTCTTGTCCCCCTCATCTATTGCAATTGTTTCTTATCTTTAGTAAAACATGGTTTCTAAAAGCACGTGTTACACTGTTTAGTTACTTACTGATTCTAGGGTATCTACAGCCAATTCTGGCATATGATACTGCTGGTATGATCTGGACAGTAGTTTTACATTTTTCACAGTGGGGTTAATTTCTTGATTTCTGCTCAGCTTGTGACCCCCCATCAAACAATTTCTTACAGATTCATTTTCTGTCTTCTGTTTGTACAGTTGATCACTTCTGCATAAACATAACACTTTCACTTGTCCTCACTGAATTGTATGCTGGTGATTTTTAGACTACATCTTCAAACTGTCAGGTTCACTTTTAATAGAGAAAAATGAGTTCTCCTACCTCAGAGCTTGATTAAGTGTGCATAGTTCAATACAGTTACACAAGTGTCAGGAAAAAAATCACAGACTTTCCTCCACCTGTATTCCTTCTGAGGTGACAAGGCACAATGACAGTGTCTCTACTGACATACTGTACAAGAAGTAATCATCTCTTTCTATAGTGGAGCCTGAAGACAAAGCATGTCTGTTGCTCTGTTAACAAGTGTTTCCTAATGCTTCATGTATAACTCCCACATACTATTACGTCTTCTCTTTTAAAGACAGAGGAAGAGAAATTTACTCTCATTCCTCAGCATGAGGATCCTTATTTTAGATACTGCATTCATAAAAATCTGTGTATGATTCCTTGTTCTGTGAAGTTTACAACCTAAACGGAAGAAAACAAGAATGGATGCAGAGGTCTTAAGAGGTAACAGGAAGGTAGCAACCCATATGTTCATTTTTGCACTTTCGTGAAGAAGAGGAGGGTTGTCAGATGTTAACATGAGGAAATAGGAAGTAAAAATGCAGGGAAATGGTATCCAGAAGTGAAGCAAAGTGAAAGGGATTGAGCTTGGTAAGAGGACCATAGAGGCAATGGAGCTGAGAGGAGAATGTTTTAGACAATGACCTCCGGTGGCGCAGTGGTAGAATTGCTGCTTGCAACACCAGAGGCCCAGGGTTCGAATCCCCCCTGTGGCTCAAGTGGCAGAAATGCTGCTCTGCTACACAGAAGGGCTCGAATCCCGGGAGTTGGACTCGATGATCTCTAAGGTCCCTTCCAACTCGCACGATACTATGATACTATGAAACCAAGAAAGTCCAGACTAATCTGCAGAATGTTGCCTGTCAAGAGGTTCCCATACTGTCAAGCAGCACACCTCTAGCCATACTTGCTCTAGAGCTTGTCTTTACAACTATAAGTGAGGAGGAGAAAATGCAGAGGCATGGAGAAATAATAGTTAGATGTATTTTGACAAGAGCCTCTGTGTGAAAATGGGTTTATGTGTCTTGCTAGCACAGTTTGAGAAGTGGTAAGAATAGGGCTGGCACAGTCAAAGCTGTGTTCCACACAGATATGTCTCATGTTGCATTTCAGGCACTTGACAATATTAATGCATCCTGAAGACTGAAAAAGGATGATGACAATCATATTTTTCTTCTGCTCCAAGAGTACTGCTTTTGGGAGTCCTAGCTGTGGCTGTGTTCAGAAGATCACCATATCACCTCTAAAGCACACTCCATCCACATACCTTTAAAGCCCCCTAGCTGAGTAGTGAGAAAATTGCAGTATATTTTCAGTTACTGACTTGTTCACTGAGTATTAAGGTGAGGTGTTCAGAAGAGTTAATTCACAACCTTTCATTATAATCCAAGTTCTCTCTTCGTTTCTTCGTTTCTTCTTCCCTCATTCCCTCCCCGACATAATTGGGGCACATTAGCTTCACTGTCTCAGTTCATTAGGTCATTTCAGAAAATCGAAAAATCATGGTTTTGTGTTTATTGGTGTCTTCTTATTTGTAGGAAATAATTTGCAATGAAACTACTTCTAAATTTCCTACTGTGTAGAAGACTCTAGAGCTGCTTGCTTATACTTTGGAAGAACTGCTAGAAATAATAGCTCTGAGTTAGGGAATGATGTTGCCCGAGGACTCTGGCCTTGATAATTAAAAATACCAGTCCCTCACAGTGTTGTAAACACTCAATTCTCATGGGCTGCAGAGGGCTCTCGGTTCTTAGCAACATTAGGACTTAATTATGAAGTGATGGAGTAAGCTTTTGGAGCAAGCATGGGGGGAAAATTGTTTCTGCTACAGTATTAAAAACCAGTGCAACTATATGTGAACAGAATCTATGGGATATACATAGCTAATTCCTTGTAACTGGACTACACTGATGTTCTCTGCAGCCTTTGGTGTTTATAGCAACTCAAAACTGGTCTATTTCTATTTATACCTCTCAGTAAATAAAAAGAATACGAAATTGTATATTTAAGAAGATGACCTGTGAAGAAAGGTATTTATAATTTGTTTGAGATATAATTTTATTGAATATTTATGTGGCCTTTACAGAGGAAAAACAAATCAGGATTATTTCTAAAGGAGAAATAATAAGGTGATTTATATGTTGTAAGATTACTGCTATAGGGGAAATCTGGTCATTTCATCTTTTACAGACTCTTTAGCCCAGCTTCACTTCACACTTTTCTTTCTTCGTCAGTACCCCTCATCCCTTTTCCTGTCAATGATATCTCTTTGCTCATTTCTCCAAATTACTGTTTCAAATGTCAACCCAACTTGTGGGAATAGTAAGCCAATTTAGTATATTTTTAATGATCACTTTGAGTCTGGAGCAGCTTTATTTTTTCCTTTTTTTTCTTTTTTTGCCAATGTCACCTCTTGCTCAAAAATATTCCTTTGGAAAAAATGTGAGAGGCTGTGAGATGCAATGTGATATAGTAAGCATTTACCTGGGGCTTGCAAGTGAAGAAGCTGAAGGTTTTCTGAAGTTTAAATTTGTAGATTACTTTTGCAAAATGTTTGCTTTGTATTCTAAAGTCAGCTGTTTGACCTTGAGAATGTAGCCTGAGTGGGGACTGTGTTTCATTGCTAGATCTGACTTTGGAAATAAACACTTTCATTGTTTTATATATATATTTAATATTTAGAAATCTTATAATCCAGTTTTGTTACTGGAATGATTAGTTGCATATGCTCTTGCCTGTTGGAAGTTATCACACTGAAAAGTTTTATAGAAAAATATGTAAATGGAGTATTGTGCCATTACCACTTAAAATTCAGTTTCTTGACTCTGGTTTAAAATTTGAATGTTTATTCAAATTATGCCAAATATTAAAAAAAGTTGAAATCCATAACAGTTATAATACATTGGAACAAAGATTTTTTGAAGGAAAATGTGCACATTTGTTTATTTATTGTAATTCATTACAAATGGAAGATTCCAGTGGTCTCGACATTTTTCAGACTGGACCTTCTCAAAGTGACGAAGCTGTTATACATGCAGTACCATGAGACAGATAGGTTTGACAGTAGGAAATTCAGATCTTAGTTTGAATCATTCACTCACTAAGTAGGTGATTACTAGAAAGGTATATGTGACAGGTATTGAGAGGGGCAATTTCCTGACATGTCAGTGAATTTTTTGCAAGATCTGGGAAACTATTCTGGCCAGAGACTGAATTTATGCCTATGGCATAGCACGGGGAAGGTTCAGAAATTAAAATTAGATTACCAAGGAAAAATACAGCAGTAAGCAACTCTTTCATGAAATCTATTTAAGTTTACCAGTATGTGCAGGACAGAGAAGTACTCAATCTCAGGCCTATGATGGGAAAGCTGATGTAACTACAAGGGATTTAAATCAACTTAGAACTGCAGAAGGTTTTGAAGAACAAAATGTATCTGCAGAAAGTAATGCTTCATCTTTGCCACAACAGAGCTAAAGTGCTACCACAGAATCTGGCAAATGTTTAGAGGGGTTATATAAAGCAGGAACGGGAGAAGACTGACAAGCGCTAAAGAGTATTCAGGTCAGACAAAGACATCTGCCAAAGACATCAGTCATAAGAGATAAGGAAAATTACAATTGAACTGGAGGAGGAACAGGTGCTGTTCACAGAGGAATATCCTGGAAAGCTAATGGTATGCCAGGACAGAATTATGTAAGGGCAAAAAAATTAAATCAAAACGTATACATATTTGTGCACAGCTCAGAATTGTAAGTAGTAAGTTGGTTGTTTGAAAATATTGGTAAGGAAACTTTTGAAAACTGGAGAAATGACAGCAAAATGTTTAAAAAATGTGGCTTTCACTCTTCAAAATAAATAGATTGTCATTAAATGGTTGAGTAGTGCTGCACCTAAATTATTCTTCATTCTCTAGGAACATATGATTTCTTAATACATGGACATACCTATAGAAATATGGACTTTATCACACAGATTGTTACATTTATAACATTATCATCTATGCATCCCTACTACAATATTTTTTGGCCAAAATGAGGATCAATGCAATAGTAGCTGCCTAAGCACCAGAGGAGGAATGACACTTAGTCTGTTTCTAAACTCCAAAGAATAAAACACACTATTTTTCTAATATGTGAGACTTAGTTCAATTGGAAACAACAGCTGAGATGACAGATGTGACACTGATATAATTAAGCCTGATATATTAAGCACTATGGAGTTGGAAACATAGTACTGGAAGCTACTTTGGGCAGTAACCTATAAATATCCACGGCAATCAGCAGAAGAGAAATAATATAGCATGGAAGAAATTGGAAGATATAATACCATCACTTTATTAACTCTATGCTCCTGTTGAGGCCATATACATATAAACTAGAAAAGGCCATTAAGTACACTTTGAAAATGGTTAGAATCATAAGGCAATTTTAACCTGAGAAGAGAGGTGAAGTACTGAATTTCAGAAAAGAAAAAATACATATTAGAATTATACAAGGTAGTAAATATTAATAAGAATATTAATTTTCCTTTTTAATAAGAAGTTAAGTCAGAGGCTTCTTTCTAAAGATTCTATCAGAAAGGGACCTTGGTTTGAAATTGAAAGCCCACAATTAAAACTGATGAAAGGAAATGCATTTAAACATAAAATACTTAATTAACCTGTGGCATTTGTGTAGACAGCGCAAACACACACAGTACATTAAGTGGGAAACAACAAACAAGAAAATAATCAGAGACTTAAGCCATCAGATGTCAGCATGTTTGCCAACCTTGGGAAAAATCACCTCTGTGGGCAAGTTATTTTAAAATATGCTGCTGATGAATTCTGTTCTTTACTTTCTCTCATGAACTGGTTGCTGTGTGCTGCTGAAGCTAGTAGTGGGTCATCTGTTTTAAAGAAAAGGCGAAAAATCAGATTCTGGTACCACCCTGCAAAAGGTGCAGTGCAATAAATGCTTTGACTTGTCAGATGATATCTAAAATTTCAAATGTTTTAAGTAAAAGATTTTAAAGCCTTTATAAATTCAGTCAGGAGTATCTCATTTATTTAAGAATAGGAAATAAATTGCTGTCTCAAAGTAAAAGACATTAAAAATAGGCAGTTGTCAGTTCATATCTATTTACAGCATTTGTGTGTGTGGGTGAGGGATGGAGTGAAACAAAGTCCTGTACGTGTTTCATGATTTCCATTGGAAGAGTACCACCATGAAAAATAAAGCAAATGATAGGCTTAAACTCATCACTAAATCTGAGCATTCTTTCAGGTTCTGAGGTTGCACCTCCTGTTAAGGATGGTTCGCTGAGTTGGAATGGTTGAAGCATACCAATAAGAGGAAGGAAGGTGATGTGATTAGTATCTTATCTGTTTGTCCTTGAATTCCACACTCCTATGACCTCATCTGAGTTCACACAGACTGTCTGGGGAAATGTGTGCTGGTGGAAAGGCAGAAGAGATTAGAGCACTAGTCCATAAGGAAGTCAGCTCATTTTAAATACAAGGACACTATAACTATGTTTTTGTGCTCCATGATGAATTCTCTTGTAATGTCTTCAAATTACTTACTGTCTGTGGCTTATTTGCATATTACTTAATGACACTTATAGATAAGAAAGCATTTTTAATGATTTTTTAAAAATCCAAACCAGAATGCCATTTTCATACATAAAAACATATGTTGTTTTAACAACTGCTCTTTCAAATTTGGTTCATACTCCTCACATTTATGTGAGAGGTCATACATAATGCACTCTAAAATCACACCAGCGTAGATCATCATTTGGCTCCATCAAAAGACTCGGGAAGTGTAAGAGCCCATGCTAACCTGGATATTGGAGACTGTTAAGCACCAGAGACTTGAGTTTTAAATTGCCTAAAGATAGTTGTGATACCGGTGTAGATGTTCTGAAGATGTTAGAGTCTACTACATCAATTCATAGAAAACGGTTCTCTGCACTGGGGTGATGGCTGTTCCAAAACCATTAGTCTCATGAGACTTCTGTTATTTTGTGGGAGGTAGTAGCAGAAGCCTGCTGAGTGTGGAAATGGAACATATTTCCAAAACATCTGTTGATACTATATATGTTGAGTTAATTGCATTTCAAAATTGTCATGTTTTTCAACATAGGACATCTGTAGTGGTAGGCAATGTCTGTAAAGTGCAAACAAAAATGGAATTAAATGTACAATAAATATATGAGGACAAATAACACTTTACAATAGAGAAACAAACATGTAAAGTATCTCCTTTATCTGCCAACCCCTTCTCTTAGGACATATACTTTCCGTGTTCAGCTGCCTAGCACCAGACCAAAACTGGGGCTGTAATAGCTTTCTAGCCATGTAAGACAAGTTGTGACCCATGTCCTAACTTCTAACACTCCTACTTACTTGGCCTTTGCTAAGTGTGTTTAATATGTAATGTTGAAGTTTCCCATACATGGAGTGAGACAGATTTGACACTTAGTCTGGGACCTCAAAAATCATCTAGTCCAAACATCCCCCCTCCACCACCATTTTCCCACTAAACTATATTCCTTAGTACAACATTTAAAATTCTCTTGAGCACCTCCAAGGATGGTGACTCAACCACCTTCCTGGACAGCCTGTTCTAGTGACCAGCCGCTCTTTCAAAGAAGAAATTTTCCCAATATCAAACTTGAATCTCCCCTGGTGCAACTTGAGGCCATTCCCTCTAGTCCTCTTTCTAGCTACATGGGAGAAGAGGCTGACCACAGCCTTCCTTCAGATAGTTGTAGAGAGCTATAACGTCACCCCTGAGCCTCTAACTAAACAATCTCATTTCCCTCAGCTGTGCCTCATAGGAGTTATGCTCTAGATCTCTCACCAGTTTTGTTGCTTTTCTCTGGAAAAGCTCCAGGGCTTAACTGTCTTTCTTGTAGAGGAGGCCCAAAAAAGGTGCGGCCTCACCAGGGGAAAGATCACCCCCTTGCCTCTGCTGACAAAATTATTTCTGACACAAGTCAGGATGCCACTGATCTCCTTGGCTATCTGGACAACAATCTCATGTGCTAATCATTGAGATGGTAAAGTTACTTGGTAGGATATACAAAAAAGTGGGGTGTTTTAAGCTTATTTAAGATAATCATGACCTGGAGCTGCTGAATATGCTTCAGTAAACATCGTAAACAAATATATTCCTGTGCTGTTATGGGGACGTGAGATCTCTCGTTTGCAGTATCTCCAAGGATTTTTCATTCTACATAGCTGCTTAAACACCACCATTTTGAATGAAAGTACTCTGTGCCCCTTCTGTTGAAGCTGGGCTCTTATGTTTTATGTGAATGTTTCAAATCAACAGGCACCATGTAAGAGAATTTTCACACAACTCAGAGCGGTCTGAATGAATTAAGTTTGGTCAGAGTATGGCTGGAAATCTAGGCTCCTCTGAAGTCTCAGACATTAGCTCATCCTTCTGAGTTGTTAATAAGAGGTGACTTATCTAGGCAGCCAGCACAGAAAGGAGAAGAATGCCTTTGAGTTTCCTCAGTAGTACATTTATAATTACTGAAGAGACTTTTGCCTGAAACCTAAGTGGATTAGGTAGGGTTTTATCAATCACTTACTTGATCTTTGTAACTTAAATTTCATCTATGATATGTTTCAGATTTGATGCAAGTCTACCCGTGTTCCATCAAAAGTCTATACCACCTCAGGAAAGGCACAAGAAAAGTGAGCTGTGTAAACCTTTTTTAGAGGCCTTAGAAAAACAGTGTCTTAGTATATTAGGCCTTGAACTTTACCTGTTCTTTTAGGAAGTGGAGGAACAGTGGATGAGGCAGAAGGGCTAGTGCATGATGGAGGCTGAGCTACGGAGAACTGTGTTTACCAGTACTGCTGCAACAAACAATCACTACTGTGGTAGAGCCTCTTTTGCCAACTAACAGTACTACTGCCTGTTGTATTGCCTCTTGTCTTTTTGCAGCTGTGGCATGTAGCTTAGGTTTCTAGAGTTCTGCTGTCAACAATGTTGATAGGGATGTTATGTCTGTTTTTGTTCCTGCCAGTCTGTAGATCTCCAAAAAAATATCAACCTGGCCTTTATCTAATGCAAGCCCACCTTTAACATAGTAACAAATGTACTGAGCTGAAAATGGAAATGTGTCCAGATGTGATTGTTTTGGATGGCAATGCTTACTCTTTAAAGGTATGTCTGGAAACATGGAGCAGTTTGGAAAGAATGCTGAAGCCATTGCTTTATGACAATGACATCTGTACACTTTCTGTTCCCATGTGTGTGTTCAGATAAGCTCATAATTGGAAAAAAAAAAAAAAAAAAAAAGGAAATAATACATTTGCCCCAAACCGTCATAAGTTTTTTGAAGTATTTTGAAAAAAACTTTTGAAACATAGCATTTCACCTTTTTCACTTTGAAAGAACTTTTGCTTAGGAGTTTATCTTCACATCTCAAAGAAATGTATTTAAATTCTAATTGATATCCTTTCTTACATATTTTTGTGAACAAGTATGATTAGTAGAGACAACTGAAAAATCACTTTTGCTTCAGAAAATATTTCAAAATTTTGCTTCCTTATTTCAATTAGAAACAACAAGGAGTTTGAAATCTTTCAGTAGTTTCCAGGTGGTAAATGTATCTTGCTTTTCTCCTGGCGTTATTGTGCAAAACTAACTGAAAAACCACTAAGCTTTGGAATGGTGATTTAGATATTTAAGCCATTGCAGAGGAAACTTCACTCTAGTTAAGCGACTTTTCCCTCTCTCTTTCTTTTTCCTTACTAATGTTAGTAGCTTATTGCTCTTCTGTAAATGTAACTAGGCCCTGGATGAAGTGGGAAAGAGCAGGAATAGTTTAGTAGGAACCTTTAACAGGGCTCTCACCCTTTTACTACTTCTTGAGAAGTGCAGGTGTGTTGTACTTACGCTGCAAATGTTCTGTTAACTAGTATCACAAGGAAACATTGCAAGGATTAGTCAAAGTTTAAGAAAACTTACATTTTAAATAGGTAGAGAGCATAACCACAGATTGAGTATTTTGCTGTAGCTACCACATAAAAACATTTATAGTCAAGATCTGTTCTATTATTTGAAGTTAGGATCATACTTGAAAATATATTTGTTAGTGTAACTTTGTGCTGTGGTGCATGTTGGGTTTATTGATGCTGAAGAAAATGCCCTTGATCTAGCATTTGTTCAAATTTCTCTACTTATCAAATTGTTTTAGAACCTCATGTTCCAGATGTGACATAAATATATCTGCAGACATTATAGAAATTATCCTGAATTTACAGTTCCCAGGAGGTTTTTTTGTGCTGCAGCCCATTCTATGAAAAAATATTTGTCTATGAAACATAATTTAATGGATATAGGATAAACTTCCATGCATCTTTCACTGTGTTATACTGTTCATTGATAGTGTGAAGATAGTGTGAAACATTATTGATTGCAGCAGGGTATTTGATAGAGTATTTTGCAAGGATTGAAGTTTACAGATTTATTGTAGTATCACTCAGTACATTTATTCTTGGCATAATATCTACTAATCATACATTACTTAGAAGACAAACATTAGTTTATGAGTGTGAAACAAGAAAATTCCTTAGAGAAATACACATAAATCTTTCTGTGAAGGGTACTAGCTGTTGGTATAAAAGGGATTTCTGTTCATGTATTCTTGTGAAATGAAGTATATCTAGGACTATTGGGTTGAAAAATAAACTCTTGTTTCTAGTAGGAAATACCATGTTGTGGTACATACTTCAGAAGACCTATTTCTGTAATGTGTTTCAGTAAACCGAAATGGAACAACTAATACATTTTAAATGGTTTTCAGCTTGGGATTTATATAAATTTTATTGAGAAGAAATCATTCAACTTTTGAAATGGACTTTACCAAGATTAAAATTCTGTTCAGATTCTAAATTTACTGAAGTGACCTTCATACTCATTTGAGTAGATACAAAAGCCATCCCTGGTCTAGAGATCCTGTTAAAAGTAACGATATTTTATTTTAAAACTAGCATTGCTAACCACTTTTTTTTCCCACACTTCCCCCTTCTTTTTCAATGAAGAAATCATACTGTGTTCAGTGTAGGAAGATGAAATATGCTTTTTTAGCTTTACTAGAAATATACTGGAGGGAATGAGCCAATTTTGAAGAATGTTGTTGGAGAACTACATCCCTCAGTGCTCTAGTCCAAAACTGTGTTACACAAATTGAGTATCTTTAAATGTGCATTTTTCCCCACATCTTATGCCACACTCAGGCTTACTCTTTTCTTACCCAGTCAGGAATGAATTAAATTTGATTAGAGAAATATGAAAGAAATATCAGAGAAATTTCTGAAATATGAAAAATATTAATGTAGGAGTTTTTTTAGATGTATGAGTAACTGGAGAAGAGAATGATGTCCAGAATGCCTCCTATGCATGAGAATATCTGTATCTTCTTATCTCAACTGCCCACCACAATAATGAAGCAAATCAACCTCAAGTGTTGGAAATCTGATAGTATGTTCTCTATAAATAGTGATCTATGGATAAAGTATTAAAGAAATTTCATGCATGTTGTAATGAGGAATGTTCCTGTTGTAACATTTGATAAGTCTGAAAATGACTTTTGTGATGATACGCTCAAGGAGACCACAGCTCTGTCATGCAGGCATATATATATATATCCTGTTTGTAACTAAAATAGTAAAACTTACCATCCAGTATTTTAAGGAATTAGCATGAAGTATTTTGAGTTTTCAGCATATTATTACTGGAGTACTATTTTTATCTTCAGAAGTTTTTTCTTTAAAGCTTGTTAAAGAGAAATCCTCTTTTCTTTCATGTCTAAAAATAAGTAGAAGTAAACTAAGATTTTCAGAATGTCGTGGTGGTGACAGAAATCCTCGTAAAACCTCTGTTAGTTATAAGGAGCTTCAGACTTGATGCCTTGATGCAATTTTTGGATGCAGAGATTGCTATAAATTTTGAATACGAGAGATGCTTGGGGCTTATCTACCTCTCCTCCCTCCACACAAATAGTAGAGTATTTATTTATTTTATTTTTTATAAGGTGAAATTGTTGTGCTTTGTCCAAGGGGCTTTGCTCTGACAATAACTATTATAAAGATGGCCCAGTCATTTTCATTCCCTCAGCAGGCATAGAGTGTTTGAATAACAGGAAAAAGCATGTGGCTTTGCTGCATGTAGTGCTTAGGGAACAGTGAAGAGAAAGCTCATGCAGAGATGGAAGTGAGGGTTGTGTGTACTTAGAGTGGTGCTCTTAAGGTCTCCGTTTATCATTGAAGAGGGAATGAAGGCTTTGGGGACTGGGAGAAAATGTGGTAAATGCAGATCTACCAGTTAACCTCCTGACAGTGAGTGAGTATATAGGGAGCAGTTGCTATGCAGGATTTAATCATAAGCCTCCAGAAGAGAGTAGTAGGCATGTTGAAAGCAGGATGAAATTTCAGAAGAATTCAGTTTAACACAGGTGGCTAGAAATGATTATAAAAAGAGCAACATCTGACATGTTTGCCTGGCTTCTTCTGTGAATTACTGAATCAATAGATAACGATGTGTCTCTACATGCTGTTTAACTGCCTTTCTGATAAGGATTTGACAATGTATCAGAAATAAGCCAATCTATAAAATCATAATGTATAACATGCATGCTTGTGTCAAACACATTACATCAGGAAAGTCAAGATGGGAATGTATGAAAGGCAAGAAATTTTGGCAAATCCAATTCAGGATGTGGTAGCCTACATAATTATAAATATAATAAAATGTATGCATATAAAACGCTTTGATAAAATTTGCTTTAAGAATGTCTGGATATTGGGATGATGAGTTTTACAGAATGAGTGTGTGCAGGATGCCAGTTATCAATGGAGTATGTATATGGTTTATATACCTAATGGTAATCAGGAAAATGAGGGACATTCTGAGAATCTGCAGATTTTTGCATGCTCAGTTGTTAAATCATTGTTTTTTATTAAGCATCAGATAATGGCATATAGCGAATAATTGTGTTAATGAAATCAGTGACTCCTTGACTAAGCCTTGGACACAAAAACACCTTCCTGCGCTGACAAATCTGGAAGAAAACTTTTCAAGGGTGTTAAACAACAGTTACATGGATAAAAACTCTCCTTGATCACTCAGGAGCAAGGTTAATTGGTGCCTAGAGTGCAGATTAAGTTTCTAGAAAGTGAAACTTAGGGTTTTTTACTTCTTCACAGTTAAACATAAGAGGGAAAAAATGAGAAGACTGGAAAGTAAAAAAAAAGCAAAACAAAAAACCAACAAAAATCAAAATCAAACAAAAAGCCCAGCAACAACAAAACACATGAAACACAGGTCAAGAAAAATTAAAACTTGTCATAGAAGCTTACAAAAATCAGGAATCAGCAATTGATGAAGAATGTTTTGATGAAGAATGTTTTATGAAAATCAGCCTATTGTAAATTAAAATTTGTTTGGAATACGAGATATGGGTTATGTACTGATACAGAATTCCACTTTCCAATACTGTTACTATTTTTTTTTTTAAATTATTTTTTAGTATAGATCAAATAGATAATGAAAAGCGGAAAGACTTTGAAGTTTCTTGAATATTCCTTATTTCCTCATTAAAAAAAGTGACTGGGAAAAAAAGAGGACTGAGTAAAACACAAGTTTGGAAAACTCTTAAGTTTTTGCATTTAAAGGAATTCAGCTGTTACTGCTTGAGGAATTCTGAAATCTAAGGAATCCCATAAAGAATGTTTTGGCATCATGTCTTAAGTGATTTCTTGGGAAGCTGTCAGGAAGAACTTTTAGCTTCTGCTCCATAGCACCTTTCATATTGCTACTGAGCACAGTGCCAGAAAAACATAGTGTCAGAAAAACATTTTGCATTACCTAGCCTTGTTTTTGAGACCTATATCTCTGGTTTGGTGTCAGCTATTTGTTTTATTTCAAAGCTCATTGAAATATAGAAGAAGAAAGAGGAAGGGATTGCATATCTTATCAGAGAATCTGAAGATATTGATGTATAAAGTGGAGTCAGAAACAAACACAGGTCACCAGAGTAATTTGACAATTAATATTTTTTGTACATAATTTCATATGAAGTTTTAAAATTTACATCTGTGCATAGAGGAATGAATATTAAAGTGATGAAATGTCTGAGATACTTGGAAATAAATTACATTTAGTTTCTTGAACCAATAATCCCTGCAGTAAAACAAAAAGTAAAATAAATTAATTTCACGAAATACTTATACTGTGAAGATTGCTTGTGAAGTGTTTTTAATAAACATTATATAAAACAGGAAGGCATACTACAGCTTCTCCTGAAATGTTCTTTTGCTATTAAGGAATATGCAGACGTAAAGAGGGAGAAGCAGAACAGAGGTGTTTCATTGAAAATACTTGCTTTGTTGAAAGTTTTCTGTACAGATAATACCCTAAGCAGCAGAACAAGATATTATGCAGGAAGGGGATGGAGAGTTACTAGAAGTTTAAGTCTTATCCTGGAATTAGGTTTGATTTGATGCTTGGAATGTCAGAAATAGGTCTGTGATTTGCAGAATTGTAAAATCTATGCAATTAATGGGCAGTAATAGGAAGATAAGCTGAACAGATGATTTTCCTCTCAGCTGCACACACAAATAATTTAATTTACGTATTGTTTTTTTCTTTTTCTTTCTCATTTAAACTGCTGAGAGTAACAGAATATCCAGGACCTAGAAGATGGCCATTAAGTCACCATTTTTAGATTTGGTTCCAGATCAGTGACTTAAATCTAGGTGTCTGCGTTTGAGCTGGGAGTCTCAATTCACAGTATGATCATCAAGGCTTGCTTGATTCAGTTGCTTAAGCATGGCTGCCTGGTGCCAATTGAAAATCAGATGGCCATGGCTGCAAGATATTGGTTCAGAAGAGCTTGGATTTCCTGTTATATTACATTTAGATTTACTTTACATTTGCATTTGTGTATGTGGAAGCAAAAAGTATCGATTTTGTGCAACTGAACTGAGCCTAAAGTATTTATGGCTACTGGAGCCTAAATAGGCATTGAGCTGATCAGCTAGAAGTCTGGGTTCTACTGCCTATATTCACTAGCTCTCCAGGGCCAACAGAAGTAGCCTGGGCAACTAGTGTGCATGTGTACTCCTCAGCTGAGTCTTACCCTGGAACAGTGCTCAGTTCTGTTGCCTACCTAGTGTCATCTGAGACACTGTAGGTGTGCTATCAGTATGGTTTTTGCAGAGGTAACATAGAACCTAAAAATTAAACTAACTTTCAGAGGTATTTTTAAATAAAGAAAAATAATAACATTGTAAGAGTATTTTGTCAAGGCACAGGTTTAAATCCACATGGAAAAGGACTCTGAAGACAATCCCTATAACAGGATTCAGATTTAAAGGTATGGAAACTGAATAGTACAGGTTCATCTGGAATTAGCAGGACAGCTGGATTTGGATTAGGAGCTCACCAGCTGCAGGGGATTCAGAATTACAATTATAGGATCATAGAATCATCTAGATTGGAAAAAAACTTCAATATCACCAAGTCCAACCATCAGCCTGACTACTGAGTCCTGTTATGAAGCTGTGTCCCTTAGCATTACCTCCCTTAATACAACTTGAGATCTGTTACTTGTGTCCTACAATTTGCTACCTGAGAAAGGAGTTCAACACTCTCCTTGCTGCCACCTTCCTTCAGGGAGATTTAGAGAGCAATAAGGCCTCCTCTCAGCCTCCTTTTCTCCAGACTAAACAGCCTCAGTTCTCCTAGTCACTCCTCATAACTGTGGGGAAAGCAGCAGTTCTTATGGGATTTTCTATTCTCTTCTTAAATTTTGGAAAAAAGATGATTTCATTTAAATGAGATCCTAAAGAGAAGGAACATTTAATGTCTAAATTAACGCTTGGCTTAGGAATCTAGAGTGGATCAGATCTAGGAAATAAAAGTTATTCACCCTGCAGTGCACTGGGCTAAAGGCACATTTAAAATTCCTAACACTGTCATTTCAGAAACAATCAGCGTGTGCGAGTGTATTTTATAACAATAACAGATAATGCTAGATTTATTACACTGATTTTGCTGATGCTGAGGTTGTGTCTTATGATTATGTCATCACTGTGTTTAGCAGTCAGACTTTGATGTTTGTGTGCTATAAATAGAGGAGAAGCTTGAAGTTGTGTTTTAATGCCTTAAAATGAGGTCTCATCATTATTCTGTACTCAGTAATATTTGCTACCTTACTCTAGATCATCAAAGTTCCAAGACATATTCTGAAATAAACATTAATACTGCATTGTCTATAATAATAATAACAATAAAAACAAAAAATTGGTAGTTAAAACCCTGCATGTATTAAAAACCACTGTATTACTATTGCAAAGAAGATTCTCCTGACATCAAGATATGGTATTTTAATTCTATCAGGTATTAGGAATGTGCAAAGCACATCCTCTTATCTCTTATTGCTAGCAGAAATGGCAGTACTGTAAGAACTCAGAAGGTGATTGTAGGATATCAAATATGTAAATTAAAAGGTGAAAGACCAGCCAAGTTGAAACCTCTTCAGAGGTTTCTGCTGTCACTAAATAACTTTTGGATAAAGCTGAGAGAATGAAAAACTGCTTTCTATGGACATAAATCTGATTTTTTTTTAAATTTTTTTTATTTTTTCTGATGGCAAGTTTCTTTTATTAGGTGGTTTGGTTCAAGGAGAACTGAAATAGTCTGTAAATTATGTTGTAGCTGTTATGGCTATTTATTCATGTGATAAAATGGACACATCATTCTGCCTGTAAATGACAGCATTTTAGAAGGAATAGAGAAGTCCTTGGAAAAGTGAATGCATTTACAAAAAGAATGTTTCTCTCTCTCTACAATAATCCACGGGTTAATTAATGGCCTATTTTAAAAAGTATAAAGATTCTATAGTATTGATTGTTTTCATCACTAAAACAAAGCAAAATCCTAAATATCAACGATTTTAGTGCAAATGGCTTCATTAACATGCAGCACAGAACATACGCCTACGTTGTTGATACCATTTTTCCTGTTTATTCTATAGCAGCTACACAAACTGGCAGCACTTAACATGATTATGTCAAGATCTCACACAAGTTAGCTCACAGCCAAGGGCTGACATGTAGAGTCAATATGCCAGGGCTAATTATGTTGATGTCACAAAGTTACCTTTCTTTGTGCATGATAAATGTTTCATGTAAATTAAAACATGTTTATATACTGTGAATTTTACACTAAAGATTGCACCAAAAGGTCAGCAGTCTTTGATGAATTTTAATTACAGTATTTTTGATTATGTGTGCCTTGTAATCAGAGGCTCTGATCAAAGTCAAGTGTGGGATTTGGAAAAAACTATGTATTATGACTTTTAATCATCCTTTCTGCTCAATGATTATGTCTGGGAGGACTATTAGGGTCTGAATGTTAACCTTGGAAATGAATGCTTTGACTACATCCATTGTACTTTGTTTTCAGTTCTTCACAAATTGAAGGTATTAGCATATTCTTTTCTGTGAGACTTTATGTAGCCCATGACTTGCACATGTAAGGAAGAACCAAAAAATCTTATTGTATTTTGCCGCAATAAAAACTGTTCAGGGCTTCCAGTTCTTCCTTCTGATTTTATAGCATTCCCTTTCTGCCAATGAAAGCCGTGTTGCTTATTTTGTAGTATGTAAACTGTTCTTTCTTCTCCTGTGTTGCTTAATATTTTTCAAATGAGCATGGTTACTTGGTACTTCAAGTGTATGGCTTAGCTTCTGGGAAAAAGTGGAGATGAACATACTGGAGGTTAAATTCCTGCCTTTGTTTATCTGGTTTTCTTCAGTCTTCCTTAAAATTGTAGAGCTTTTTGGCTTACCTTACCAGATGGAACATATCTGGGCAAGGAAATCCATAACCTTTCCATCCTCCTCTATTAACAGAATCATTGCTAGTTTATGCAAATTATAGTGGTGAGGGGAATTTATATGATAATACACTGAATATTCTACAAGCACCTTTCTACTCTTTTTATCATATTTCCACTCTGAGGTGGAAATACTATTTTAGTAGATTTATGTATTGCAAAATGAACATGCCTCCTTTTCACTGTTGTTTGTTCCTAGTGCAGTTAAAATACTCTTTTCTTCTGGGAAAAGATCCATGAAAGATTGGTGATACGCATTCTGACCATATCTGGCGTTTGCATGTTTTTTTTTTATGTGGTGGAAAGGGGTGCATCTAACTGTCAGTTGGTGTGCATACCTTGAACATATGCAAGATATGTGTTATTCTGGAAACAGAATAGCCGGTGTAAGTTTATCAAAAGCAATTCATGAGGTGTTTTTTCCCTTTTCACAACTGAGAAGCAAACTTTTTATCCTGTTTGGATAGATAAATATGTTGCAGCACATCTGAAGTCTTTAATCCCTCTTTTCTTCCCACTTCCCTTTGGTATACATTTCTTCATTAATGACAGTTTGTGGAAAAACTCACCAGAGAGATATAAAGCCTTGGCATCTGTATTCCTTTTTGGAACCAAACATTCTGAAGAGCAATCCCTGTTGCCTAATGAACCAAAACCCCAAACCTTGGATTTCATTATGGTTATGATTCCTTAACCCACTAGAGTCTCTCATCAGAATGTTGTCTCATTAAGTGAAAGAGAGACTGTGCATCACTCCATTAAAATGTGCTAACATGTTGTCTGATGTGAGGTGAGATGAAATAAAATTATTTCAGATCTGTTCCTAGTGGACTGTACCATACATCATCAGCTGGAAAAATACGTGAGACAGTTCAGAATTCTTAGTTGTGGAAGCCCAATTCTGAATGCATGAGTAAAGTAATGAGTCCAGAGAGGCATGGGCTTCTTCTGAGTAAAGAAACAGGGCTGTCTGCATTGTGGTTCAGAGGCAGCCACTTCCGCTGTTTCTTTGAAAATGAATCGCTGGAGCTTACATTATGCCTGGTGTTTGCACGCATACCCAAGAGGTGAAAGAGCAAGGAGCCTTTCTTCACATACATGTCCCACTTTACAGACCCTCGGCACAAAATCAGGCTCTAATTTCTTCCATACCAAGAGATCAAGGGACTATTTCTTGCTGCTGACAATTTGGAGATCTACAGAATGATTTCTGTGCATTTTGCAAATAGAAAGATCAT
Organism: Excalfactoria chinensis; assembly: GCF_039878825.1. Taxonomy (NCBI): domain Eukaryota; kingdom Metazoa; phylum Chordata; class Aves; order Galliformes; family Phasianidae; genus Excalfactoria; species Excalfactoria chinensis. Next base: position 99,967,550 of record NC_092826.1, read on the forward strand.
AACTGAAACGTGCTTTGAGATAGTAAACAATGTGTTTGCCCCAGAGAAGCTGTAATAAGAGTCAGAGGAGAAGAAATTTCATGCAATGCAAAGGTTGAGGTACTTTGGGAATCTGTTATCCAGGGAAAATCCAATAAAGATCAGATTAACAAACAGAAAGTCAAGGCTTTGAGTATGCAATTAAGTAAGTAAACTCAATGCAGAATTTCTGTAAGTGGGGCATGTAAACTTAACTCCTAAGTAGGTGTTCAGTTAGCTGTTTACATATAAGGTATATGATCATGTATTGGTGCTACCTGTGTATGTAACTAAAGCTCGTTGGTCTGGACCCTTATTTCATGCAAAGCAAATAGATTTGGACCTTTATAATGTGCTAAAACTTAAAATATCCCTCCATGATATATTTTAATAATTCTTCATAAATAAATCTCACAAATTGCATTCTGGATTTCAAGATGAAAATTTCAAGCTAATGACTGAAAGGGCATTGCACAGATCTTTGCACTCAGTGGCTTTCCTACTTCATCTGGGAAGGTGATATTTGAGCATCATACACAAATATTAAAATTTTCTATTGCAATCCCCTGCAGCTTTGTATCAGTAAGTTGGACCTATTGTCCTGTGTTAAGTTGTTGTCATGGGTTAACCAAAAATCTACCTGCGCCCGTGACAGGGGAACAGCCGGCCCGCTGGACCATTGGCCCAAAAGAAAAGGGAAAAAGGGAAAAAGGAAAAGAAATACAGCGGCAATGATCTAAGGAGGCACACTTATTTACTAAATACTATATCAAAATACAGGATAACACAATATAATACAATATAATTGGAATTAAGGCTAACGAATTAAGTAAAATAGGAGAGAGAGAGTGAGTCCCAAAACCTTGAGGCCTACTGTAGCTCTAGGCGAAATGGCTGGAATGCTCCCACATGCTCCCCCCTGGCTGGCAGGATTCAAGAGAGAAAAGTCCAGCCCTGAAGTGAGATTATATAGTGTCCTGGTCCCGTGACTTATCCTTGACCGTGATGTTCTCTGGGACATGCAGTCTTCTTCTGTGAGCTTCACATTTGTTAAAATTATCCATGCTTTACATGATGTTATGATGTGGAATACTGATAGCAAAATTACAAAGCCATGACAGTTGTACATAGTATCGGCACAAGACAGAATATGAGAAAAATGAGGATTAGTGTGATCTGTGGTATTAAACTATCTCTTTTGGAACGCTGGTTGTCAGAAGTCAGGAAAACATGTTAGGCTTCCCTGTCAAGAGTGTTCATGTCAAGCCAGGCATACTATGGGTCACTGAATACTTGAATAGTTCTTGAATATTTCAACACATTTAATTTCTCAAATGCCGCTTTATACATTGTGCACAAGGTTGATGTGGCTGCGTAGTGAGTTCTCTTTTTTTTGCTCACTCCAAGAATTAATTTGACTCTTCCTGTGTCTAAGAAAAGTACTCCTGTTTGGCTTTTGCGCAAAGATTTACAGGAAAAAGAGCAAACTAGAGAAAGAGTAATGATTTGTAGAAAGCTGCAGGAGTTCTGAGTCCCAAATCCAAATGTGACATTGCTTACAATTACATACATAGTGTTCCCATGCATTTATCCCAGCTATAACCAATAGCTAATAACAAATTATAGAGGCCCAATGTGATTTACACACAGAGGTTTCTATACAGGGTTTTGTGTGAATAAAAATGACTATTATTTCTTTTTCTATCCAAAGAAAGAAATAAATCGAATTCTTGTGGAGAATATAATTTTCTTCCATTTAGTTTTAAATAGCATTAGCACAGCAATCAGGTTTTGAGGTGAAAGATAAATACTTCTGGACCTGGGTCTGAAAATGTACAAAACATTAGACAATAAAGGGAACTACTCCCTAGCCTTTTTATTTCAAAGGGCATTAATATTTTGCTGTATAGGCAGATAGCTTCTCTGACTGCTTTGCTGCTAAGTGACCTATTCCATTATTTTTAAACTGTATTAAATGCCCTCTGAATGTATGCGAAAAACAAAACAACAATAACAAAAACAAACAAACAACAACAACAACACAAGATTTAAACATTTAAATTTCACCATTATTTTAAATATACATTTAATATCGCAGCATAATCATGTCACTATTGCTTCCAATATTACTGTTCCTTCTACAACAGAAATTTCAGTTTATTGTAAGTATGTAACAGTATGGAGAAAACAGTTCAACTCTGTCAGGAGGAAAGTGAATGTAATATAATTAATACTTAAACTGCATCTTAAATTACACAGGGAGATCAGTGTCCTGTAATTATGAAAGGCAGCAGTAACACAGTGACAAAGACAATACCAGGTAGTCATCTCCAGCATTCAGAAAAAGGGAACCAATCAAATAAGGATAAGAATCCAAGTCTCAGCAGTGGGGGAAATGTCTGCTCCTCTGTACTGCAGAAGGGAGAAGTCTGAGGGGCAAGCTGGGGAGAACAATGAAGGGTCTCTGCAAATGCATGAGTGTAGGGAAGGGTTACAGGGGCAGGAGATAGAGAGTTTTGAATCAGGAGCCAAGATGAAATCATGGCTCTGGTTCATGAAGAGTTCGTCTTCTTTCTTTCTCGTGTTAGGTTGGAGTATGTATATGGTATTTCACATGTCAAGTGGCTTTAATTATGCTTTTAAAAGGGAGTGATTAGAAATAAACCATACAAGGTTAAACCTTTCAGCTGCTGTTCACATTTCCCTGGTCTTTCACTGGATAGATTCCTCTGACTGCAGTGAGAATGTGCCTGAGTAGAACAATGAATCAGTCTTTCGTTATAGCTTTAATTATGGAACTGAGCTGCAGGAGAAATCAATGTCACATTCACTTAAATTTGCTGTATTGGAGCATGTTATTGGCCTCTCTAAACCAGGGCCCTGCCTTTGTTATCTGTGCAGATCTGAGGCAATCTTGTTGATTTTTTTTTTTTCCACTGTTTCCTTATAGGTAGATTGCTACAGTTCCAAGTAACTGCAAGATGTGGCTGCAGCTACTGCTGTTATTGATAAATGGTGCAGCCAATTCAACTAGGACATACTGAGGTGCCTTTGAGGTAGAGAAATAAGAGGATTTAAAGGCAAAGCCCTTGATAGAGTGATGTATGAAGTACTCAGTCTGCCTGGTTGTGAATTGGCTGGTTGCGTCTGGCTGATAGCTGTGCTATAATGCATTCACAGCAATGAGCTACTGAAGGCAGCACTGTGTACCTGTGAAATGTCTGGATACATAGAGTGTAGCTGCACCCCTCCTCAAGCAGATATTTCACCTGCTTCCTTCCCATGTGGGAAAAGGCTGAACTTCTCTCAGTTTCTTAAGGGCCAGCTTGCTTCCAGTGATGTGCTGCTTTCATTTGGTCTACTCTTCTTGCCTCTGTCTCTTTGCTCACACAGAGACCTGGGTTTGCTGCCTTTACTCTTTCTCCTACAAGCAAGGCTAAATTTCAGGAAGGCACTTTCTTATATGTGCACTGGCAGAGACTCAGTATCTGTATTGTGCCATCTCATTAGGATTCTTCCTTCAACTTTCAGACTTAGTTATGGGTTCTTGCTGCCGTTTTCCTTGTCAGTCACTTACAAGTAGACATTTTTTCCTGTTTTTATGGTTTTGGATCTGAGAAGAAAAATAATCAATAAAACATTCAAATAAAACCACAGTGAAAAACAAAGAAAGAAGCACATGCAGAGCCCAAGGATGTATGCTCTTTTGGTGGTAATATACTTGAAAAGCTTTTATATTTCTGAGCTAGAGAGAATGATTGCTTTTGAAGGTATATTCAAGGATAAACACAAAAAATACTTTGTGAATATCAGTGGATGAATACTTACTTTTATAATAGTCGATGATGGGAAAAAACTTGACACAAGCAACATTTCAGCTTACATGGGTTATGAAAATGCAATGTAGTATAAAAACACACTGTCGCTATCTGATTCAGAAGATAAGTGGGAAGGAAGCAACTAGCCGCTTTGAAAAGGCAAACATTAAGATTAAAGATTAGAAAAAGGACTGTGGCATTTTGCTAGTTTGCTAGTACTCAGTAAAGCAAAGCCTTTTGCTGATTTTGTCACATTGTTTTCAACTGATGTTTTGAAGAATGTAACTGTGATAAAGATATAGGGGAAATAACCCGTACTGAGATGACAGGGGATATGATTAGATCATGAGAAATCCAGATCACTCAGTTGAGAGACAATATTGAGAACAGACTAAGATGCAGATAGACAGGTTGTGAAGAGATTAAGGTTTGCATGACACAAAGCTGTAAACTAGTTGCGCAGCATGATACAGGCTTTAAAAGCAGACTTTCCTTGTTCCTTTGAGGAACCTTCAGTTCACTGATCCTGAAGGGAAAGAATTGATGAGAATTTAGGCAGGGTGCTTTGCACATCTACTAGATTGTGGCTGACAGGTGGCAGAGCAGAGCACTCATGATGTTGCGCAACCAGGTGGGTTGCAGAAAATGAAGGCTACCTACGAACAGTGGGCTGCCTACAAACCATGAACACTCAGGATAGAATGTTTTACTAGTAGAAATCGATGTAGCTCACCCAGGGGTTTATAGAGAGTTTATCTCAGAGACATGACAAAATGTCCTCGATCCTCCTCTTTTGCACACAGAATATAAATACTCTGCCAAGCTGCTGGGATGGTGATGTTCACTATAAGCCACGAGAAAATGTAACAAAGTATTTGCTGTCAGTATCACCCTATTGTCCTGATTTTAAACATTATATACTAGTTCCCCGTTTCATTTCTTAAAATTGCAACACATGGGTGGTTTATAAAAAAGATTAAAAATAATAGACCATTTTCTTTCTTTGCAGAAGAAAAAGGGTACTATAATCTATAAATCTATGTTTTGTATCTCAGCTTTACTTGACTAAAATTTCAATCAACATAAAATTTCTGCAGAAGCCGTTTTAATGGAGACCTGAGCTTTTTATTTACTTGTTTCTCAAGTGATAGAGATGTTTTCAGCCCCCTAGCATCCTGAGCTTCCATCAGTAACTAAGTCTTATATAAATTATTTGACTAATAGGAGTAAATTTATTTCATTCAGTTTAATTAAACATACCTCAGATAGCGAAAACTAGTAGATTATCAGATGATACATTTATAATCATGACATTCTCCTCTCTCTGTAAATGTTAGGTCATATCGCATTTTAAATGTAGGATCCTTTGTTATATTTAGTTGTCATGACTCTTCACTGCCATCTCCAGATGTCTTAATAATTGGAAATATAGTAGGGATTTCACATCATTTCTACAGAGGACACAGATGAAAGGATCAAGGCTGAAGGGATAACACATGAAAAGAAGCAGAAGGAATTATTATTGCTAAGTCCAACAAGCATTCAGAACAGGGTGTCAGAATGAATTGACTTCAATAAAAAAAATTGCTCTAGTAACAACTTAGTAAAATGCATGAGTCAGGACCTCAAGAGTTGGACTATTGCTTGATATTTCTGCAATATCTTTACATGTCAGTCAGCATTAGTGACTGTCTGGGAAGCTGACACTAGCTGAAAGTTTGTCTGTTAAGTATTGGCTATGGTCTGATTAACCTTGTTTTAAAGGAGCATTTGTGGTGTAGATTGCTGTCTTTATCCATGACTTGTTGACTGGCATGTTCTACTACTCACACTTGTTGCAATCCATTTTGAAGTTTTCTTTGAATAAAAATACTTTGTGGTAGTGTTTCCTTCCTTACTGGTTCTTCAGCATCTTCACTCACAGCTTGTTTAATTATAAGTGGAAAACATCGGTAGTACTATACATAGCCTGTACACATATTTTTTTGTAGGACTAGTAATGTGTTCAGGCTTCTACTGTAACTGAAAGAATCTGAAATAATTGAAAATTCACTCCTGAGTATTATGTTTTCTTAACCTAAGTTAGTTCCTTATAAGCTGAACACTGAGCAGGCAGTGGGTGGTATGGAAAATTTTGTTTTACATTAGTGTCAATATATAACTACAGGGTCTCTTTTCTAGTGCAGTTGTATTCTGAAAAGAGACTACGTAAAAGTATTTCTTTCATAAACAAGCTCCCACTATCTGTGAGAAAGAGATTTATTTATTACAATGATATTAAAAGAAAAAAAATCTTTCCTAGTGGCAAAAGAGAAGGCCTGGAATAGGGCAAGTAGTATATAATTGCCTGATATTGAGTTTTCCCTATTCATGAATCAACCTTGATAATGTGTCTGCAGTTGACTAAGTTTCTGAATCTCGACTGAGAAGGATTTCAACCCTATTCTCTTCCCTGTGCTGCAGTTCCCTCTCCATACATCAGAGGTCATGTGGGGTCTTGGCTTCTTGATCTGCTCTGTCTCAAGCTTTGGGCCCAGTGTGCTGAGAAGTAACTGTGTTCCCCTATTAGCTGCCTTTACATCAGCATTTTTGACCTTTTCTGCCTTACATATAGCTGGTCAGAGAAGTCAGCACCCACCTTTGCCTTGATCATTAGCCTTAAATAATTGAATAATCTGTCTGGATTGCAGGAACTCTTGTCCCATCCTTCTGGCAATGAGTTCTGTCTAGAGAGAAGAACTGTGACTGAAGTGACGATGTTCTCAACTATTGTGCTGAGGGTTTGCGAGTGATGAGGAGAGCTCCAATAGTAGAAGGCTTTAACTTTGTCTTCCGAGATCAAGGAACTGCAACTGGAATTCACAACAACTTTTGTTGTCACATCTTATTTTTTCATGGTGCTCACTTTGATGACTTAAGATGCTGCTATTAAACAGAGCAGTGTGAATAAACCTCCAATAAGTGCATTAGCTGGGGAAGCAGGAGCACTGCTGCCTAAGATCATTGCTGTTGAACTCTGAAGGAACACCAAGCAATATAGTGCCCAGCCACCTAGTAATTTAACTCTGATTCATAGTACATCTGTCAGTAGTTGATTGCTGCTGCTGGCAGAGATTGCAGAAAAAAAAAAAAATCACCTTCTTGTGAATCCAGACATAAGTGCTGTACCCTTCCTTGTAGCAAACATAATTGCAGGGAACAAAATGTATGGTCAGATAATTATGCAGACCATAGAATGATGTGTGTGCAACTTTCTGTTTTTATTTTCACACCAGGTGGGTCAGTACACAGATGCAAAGTCTTTTTAGAATTAGTTATAATGCGTTTCCTTCCCTTTTCTGAAAATCATAGCTCATTCTTGTTTTAATTACTGCTTTTTGAACTATTGGCAAATGAAAATTAGACAATGATAAGAAAACCAAAGTATCTAAGTGCCCATATACAAACTTGTGTCATAGAGAACATCTCTCAGGTAGATCAGCTGTATGTATCACAGTCTATTTCACCACTAAAATATATTTTCTGGACAACTGAAAAATATGGAGAGAACAGCTGGAATACTTGACAATATTCAAAGGAAGAAATTTTACTGAAAGAAGGCGTTAGAATAGGGAAGATTAATGCAGTGGAAAGGCAATACAGTAGTGGAACAGCAAAAGGACTAGTGCAGATGTGATAGTAATTCAAAGGAGAAGTAAAGATGCTTACCCATCTCCAAAAATCCAGGCTTAGAAGAAAGACTCCACAAAAGAGGGATCTCCAACCTTAGATCATTCCACAGTGGCAGTCACCCCTTAAATGAGGTCTAAGAGAGGTGCAGCCAGGCTCCACACCTTCTGGTCACACAGGTGATTTACCTTCACCTGTGCTCCCACGGCTGACTTGGTCCTTTCCCCAAGTGCTCAATCAGTGGCTCAGGCCGTGACTCAGCAGTTACCATATAGAAGGTTTAGGGAAAGGAACATAAATTGTACCTAAAATGATCAATATTACATATGCTTTCAGACTCTCATGTGGCCAGTTTCAATGCACAACAATGAGGTACATGCATGTACATTTTAGTAAACTTTGTATAGAAACTTTGCTTTCAATTTATTTATTTATTTATTTATTTTAAGTACTTTGACAGGCTCTTTCACATCCTTTCTTTTACAGTAGTGCCATATTTTTCTGCTGATATTGTAACATATGCAGTGAGTTTTTTCAGTTCTTTGACATAGTTTGGAAAAATGCTTGACAAAAAAAAAGAAAAAAAAAAGAAAAAAAAAAAAAGAAATAATGTAATAATGTTTCATGGACTCCTCTGGTTTTTCCCTTTAGCCATTAAATTTGTATCTTTCACTTTCAATAACACCTTTTAATCTTTCCTTTCTGGAGGCAGTGATGGGAGTTGAATGTTCTACAAAAGCCCTGGATCAAGGCTTCAAATGGAACATGGACAGTTGTGTTCCACTTGTTGCATTCATACAGGTCTGAGCAGAAATGCTGTTACCTTTTCAAATCCTCACTTTCCGAGTAATTGCCAGTTACTACTTGGGTTTAGCAGACACAGAAGGTAAATTCTCCCTAAGGTTACAACTTTGGGTGTAATTGATGGAGACAAAGATTCAACAGATTTCCATAACTTCTTTGTAGTTTTTTTTTTTTTTTTTTCCTGCTTGTCTGGCACATTGATAAAAACAGTCAGGATTTGGGCGTGACTGAAATATCCATTCTTTGTCTTTGAAATCTCAGGCAAAATATGAGGTGGGTGTCCTGAGTAAATCAGTATGAGAGTAGTAAAAAGGACTTCAGTGAGTAAGTGGGTTAGGCTACATTTTCCTGGTATTCCCAGCCTTTCACAATACTTCAAGTCAGGTGAGGATTGACTCATGTTTCCTAGGCTTGCTTTATAGAGATGCTTTAGCAAACAAAGGACACCAAAGCATGCAGCTTTCAGCATCTTATCTCTCCCCTCCCTGATAAATCTACCACTGTTATGAAAGTCAGACACCTACTTTCAAGATGCTATTCTGGTGCACCATACTTTCTCACAGCAGACTAAGTCTTTCATGTTTGCAACCTGTCAAATGTAGATGGGGAATTTTAAAATGGAATCAGAAGTGAATGTATTTTCATTGATATTTATGTTGCAGGTTTAGGTGGAAGAAAGAAGGTGGAAAAAATAGTGAAAGATAAATATGCTTTTTAATAGTCATTCCTCTTATATTGCAGGAAGTGTTCATAATGTGATGTGACTTTCAGTTTTTAAAATCTAAAATTGAAAAATTTGCTAGAGTTATGTGGAGTGGATGAGACAAATGCAGTCTGGAGCAGCACCAAGTGAGCTGACGCATTTACAGAACACAGATATTCAGAGAACATGGCGAACTTTACATATACATAAAGCTGAAAATCACCCTTCAGAACCTCTGACTGATGGTTAAGGATGATGAGATAACAGAATGGACTCAAAAAACAAAACAAAACAAAATGAAAAAACCCAACAACAAACAAACAGAAAAACTAGAAAGGATGTATTTGTGTGGAAGGCTCTGTTTCTGGCTAGTGTCTCTCTGTCCATGAGGAAAAGAGTGCCAGTGCTCTCTTCCACAAGAGCCATGCACAACGGGGCTGGGGGTAAAGGAAAGGAAGAGCTCAGGTCCCATGTGACCCCTTCTCCTTGACTAAGCAAGCAGTTCCAGAGAAAGGAGGAGGTGGTGAGGCAACCCCAGTGGGCAGCCCAAGGCTCTGGGAACTTGTCCACTTCTGTGAGTCCCCAGGTCTGGCCACACTATGCAGGAAACCTGTCTGAAGTGAGGCCACTCAGCCACTCCATGTGATCTAGTTCTACCTGAGTTTACCTATTCGTTTTAGCTGCATCTCCAGTAGAGAGGGAGGTTATCCTCTCACTGCTTGAACTTGGGTGGCAAATAAGGGTCTGAGCACTTTTTCCCTCCAGAGCTCTCTAAACAGTTTACTTAACACCACAATGCCTGCTTTATGTCACCAACAAATTTGCTGCAGACCTATCAGTGGGGAGAAACAGCCCTTGCTTGATCTGCAGAATCGTTCACTGCTGCTCAGATAAGCAGATTGCATTTCAGATGAACTTGAAACATGAGAAGATGACAGTTTAGGAAATGTAAAATTGAAATATGAATGGGTTATATGCTACTGTGTATGTGGGGGAGGGAAACATGATAACTGAGCAGTTTAAATAGCAGGGTTCCCCTCCGTTTCTTTTCTTCCTGGTACTTGTGGAAAATTACGGGCTTAGTACTCAGACTCCAGCGCACATTTTACCACCTTGTTTCATAAGTCTGAATACAGCATTTAGTGGGAGGACAGCCTGTAATTATGTTGTAAGTTATCAAACAAACTGCAGATGTATAAATGTGAGGGTAGGCTTAACTACTTTGTTTTGAAAGGGAACTTTAATATTAAACAAATGTGTACTTATTGGAAATGGCAGTGTTGAAAGCCTGCATTGTGAGTCTGACTTAATAAACCTAATCTTTCCCTAAAGCTCCTTACATTATGGAGAAATAATAAGGTATCTCAACTAACTTAAGTATTTCCTTTCATCTCAGAATGAGAACCCCACTTCTAAAAGTAATTAATCATCTGATTTAAAGCATCTTGTGTACATGATCAGATTTTTAATATTACCTGCACAGATGCGGTTGCTTGCACAATAACCAGGCATGTGTCTGCACAGTAGCCTAGTTTAGTACATTAAATGTTTGTGTGTATTTAGAGAAAGGAAAAGCAATATTTTCTTGCATTTATTTTTGGAAATCCTCCCTGTAAAGTGAGGCTTTGGCAAACAGAGCTAGATATGAAGCAACCTCCTCCAAAAATTGCAACTGAATCTAGGACAAATATTTAATATCTCTCAAACGCCATGGTTTGTGTTCACTTTTTACCACTTTCTGTTTTCCCTTTTCACCTAGGACAGACAAAAAATGTAGATATACCACATGAAATGTGCTAGAAAACAGTGAAGTTTTAAAGAAGAAGAGTATAGTTCATAGTCCTGAGGAACAGAACAAAGCAACAAGGGTGTATTAGGGAAATGAGTCTTACAGTATACATGGCTCTCAGAGGGAAGACTGTCCAGAGACCAGGGGTGGTGGCAGGTGAAGGCAAGAAATTCACTCTCAACTCATACTTGAGGTATTTTTAGTATTTGATTTCTATTGCAGATTGATCTTTCTTCTGAACACGTCAGCTTGCCTGCTGTGGAACTAGTATCCAGAGCTTGCATAGTCCATAAAGCTATGTATATTTCATGCTGGATCATGCATTTTATATACTTTCTAATGCATAAGACATGTAAGTTGTCATTACAGCTATCTGTGATTTTTATTATTATTATTATTTTTGCTAAGTTTAATGCCAGATGGTGTTTTCTTGTTTTGATGAATCCATCCTTCAGGAGTATTTTTTCTACAGGAATTAATGGGACTCCAGTTTCTTGATGGAATATTTCTCATACTGTTAAAGGACCAAGGTAAACCAGGATCAAATGCTTTCATGTTTTCTTTTCATATTAGATAACAGAGATTTACAAATCTCTGCTATAGAGTACTATTGGGTGACTTTATTCATCATTTCCAAAAGCAAAGAAGTAAAGACCCACCAGAACAGCAACAGTTGTAGGATTGCTCAACTCTCAGACTAAAAAGTAACTCTGCAAAGAAGACTTTTCTCAGGCTGAGACTAAGTGACTACTGCACTCAAGAGGTTGGGTGACTGCTTTATTCATGCTGACTTTAATAATGATTTCAGAGTAATTTTGATAGACAAACCTGACTGCTCCACTAGTTAGACCAAGTTTCACCTTCAGTACCTGTAGCTATTTGGGAGCACATTAGATTTGCCAAAAACACCAGGGGAACTTTCCTATGATTGTCTCACAGCCTTCATGAAGGTTTTTCAAAATTCCGTTTTCCAGCGCAAGAGCAGTAGAGAACACACATGGAAGAGTAGTATAATGTGTACAGCAGCAACCTCTTCACAAAAGTTCTGATTCTGGGGCAATATAGGAGCCAGACTGTTTTGTCCCAGGCTGAATGTAAGAAATATTTTCATTTGAAAATCTGTACCATGTTAGTTTGTTTGTTTTTTTATTTAATTATGTTAGGTTTTATGTATGTTAAGTTAGGTTTTATGTAAGTTAATTATTAAGCTCCAACAGGCTTTGAACTGAGTCTTGGAGATGGAGTCCTGATCCTGTGTGCTTTGGTGATCAGAAGTCATTTAAGTCACCTGGTAAATAGACAGACTTGACATGTGTGTTCTTAATTTACTACAATTGCCTGTTAATGGACTTATATTCAAAGTGTACAGCAAGTATTGTTATGTTGGATTTGAGGCAATCTTAGTGTGTTATGATGGTTCAGGTGATAGCTGCTAACTTTATGAAGTTTTGTAGCCTTTAGATCAAGGCGATCTGCTTTAAGAAGTTTTTTTGTGATTGACTTGAGGGTAGATATCAAATGTATGGATTTCTTTGAGTGGGTAAAGTCTGGTGTGTTTGAAAATGTGCTTGCAAACTGGAGCATCTTTCTAAATGTGGTATTGCCAAAAAGATTTTCTGTGTATTAGTATTATTATTTTGTATGATCATCAGTCTGAGTGTTAATTGCTGTTTAAAGCATGGCACAAGATAATTTTTATTCTGAGTTACCTTCTGATTAGAACACCTGGCTTGGTTTAGGAAGAAAAGTGTTTATAACTTTTAAACATAGAGTATAAAATCAGATATACTACAAACATTTATGGTGGACAGCTTTTTAATAACTTCTCTGTTTAGTATGTGGAAAGTGAATCTATCCCTTAAAATAGCTTTCCTCTTTAATGGCAGATGCAATATAATTTGTAAGAAGTTAAAAGCACTACTGTACAAGTCATTTCACTAATAACATGCATTTATCATGCTTTTATGTTTTTATTTATATAGACTTGGTGAAAACAGGAGAACAAGTCAGAGACTGAAGTGTATCGCAATCAGGACTACATCAGTGACACTCTAGTTGGATCAGGATGTCTCTGAATGCACAATAACACTCCTTTAACATGTGTTCCCACCTATGTAGCTATCAAGACACAAAAACTGTCATTTAAAATCCACAAATCTCCTAACGGAGGAACTAAATTGTGTTGATATCTTTAACATCATTCTCTGTCATCACAAACGTATTTCTCATATGGCCAATATTCAGTATGAAACATCTCATAGTAAAACTCATCCATGCATGCAAAAAATCTCTATAAGAAGTAGACCAATAAAATGAGATGTGATCACAGTCACCAACAGGGACAAGCTCCACTACTGCCAGCATAATAAAAATTAAAAAAAAAGTCTTGGTGTATATACCAATTGTATTTCTTAGAGACCTAGAGGAAGGGAAAAAGAGAGACATCTGTCTGAATCCAGAGTTTTAGAGATCTAATTCAGCATTAAGAGGCACTATTTACTGTTGCTGTGTGCTAAAACATTTGCAGGTAGTAAGGAAGAGAGCTGTAGGTGTGAGTTTAGTGGCATCTGTGCTTTGCAGTGACCAACCTGCTATTGTTCTGGAAGAGGCAGAAGAAGCCAATATTGCAGAGATAATATTAATAATGAGAGACTGCCTCTAACGGCCAAGAGAAGGTTGAATTCCACTCCGAGGTCTGTAGGGCACAGTAACCAATGTATTGAAAACTGCTAGTGATGCACCAAGTAAGCTTGCTTTTTTTTTTTTTTTTTTTTTTTTTTTTTTTTTTTTTTTTTAAAGTCAAACATATATGGGGTAAAGAAAAAGATGTCAGTCACTGTGATGACTCGGCAGCTGCTCAAAAACCAGTAACTGGAAATGTGTGGGTCAGCAGTTGAGAGAAGTTTGTGAAATGAAGTTTTATTGGCTCTCCAGAAAAATTCATTTTACTGAAATAAGTTTTCTTGTTTACTTGCCTTGAGAAAGTCAGTACTTCATCTGTATCAGATAAATAAAATTGAACTCCCCCCATTTTCCACATCTGAATAGCAATGTCTTTGAAAATCATAACGTGCCTTAGATATAGTACTGCTTCTGTTATAACTGCTTGCTAGAAGAAGATTTCCAGTCTGCATGGTTTGCTTCCTCCTCAAACACACAATATCCTTCCACAGTGACAGACTATGTAGTTGACAGTCCTCTTTTTTGAATTAACTCCCCGTAAATTTGCAATACTTTTAGATCCTTCAAGTGCCAGAGATCACTGGATCCTGGTTCAAAGCAGTTACACCATCTATATGTACAGAACACAGAAGGAGCTTCTGGCAGTTTTATGAAAATCCACTAGAAGAAACCTAAAATTACCCTGAGTTTTGGGGATTATACAATATGAATTTGTAAATTATGAAACTAGTGGTTCAAAGGAATTTAGACAAAGATCTAGGCAAAAAACTGACAGAAATTGTAGATACTGGAAAACTAGCTAACTTACTGCTGTGTCCAGTCTATATTTTTTCTTCTGCAAGACTGTATTAGACTTAAAGTTTTTAAACAGCTCATCATAAGAAACCATTTAAACTTAGACTGAATGGGTGTTTCTATTTATAAAACATCCAATAGAAAGCTGTTCCATGCTTATTGCATTTACTGATTAGACAGTTTTGATTGATTTTGATTGCCTGCATTAGAAATGGTGTGGCCAGCAGATACTCAGCCCTGGTGAGGCTGCACCTCGAGTATTGCATTCAGTTTTGTGCCCCTCACTACAAAGAAAGATATCAAGTCCCTGGAATGTGTCCAGAGAAGAGCAATGAAACTGGTGAGGGGTCTGGAGCACAAATCGTATAAGTAGTGGCTGAAGGAACTGGGATTGTTTAGTCTGGAGGAGGCTCAGGGGAGACCTCATTGCACTCTACAAATTCCTGAAGGGAGGCTGTGATGGGGAGGGGTTTGGCCTTTTCTCCCAGGTCCTGAGGAAATGGCCACATGTTGTACCAGAGGAGATTTAGGTTAGACATAAGGAAAAACTTTTTCTCCGAGACAGTGGTGAGGCATTGGAATGGCCTGTCCAGGGAGGTGATGGAGCCACTGTCCCTGGCAGTGAACTAGAGGCATCTGGATGAGGAGCTACGAGATATGGTTTAGTAGCTTGTGGTAGCAAGGGTAGTGGGAGGACAGTTGGACTAGATGATCTTGTAGGTCCTTTCCAACCTTGTGATTCTGTGGTTCTATGATTCTATGAGTAGTTGGTATTCTCCCTGTGTTTTTGCCTGTACAGCTTTGTTTCATGATGACAGAAGGAAAACACCAAAACTGGAAGCAAAACAATTTAAAAATTCCAAAGAAAATTTATGTATATTTTCTCTGTCTTTGTCCAGTGAAGTGGTTCTACAAGAATTGGGACAAATTCATTTTAACTTTTTTGAAATTCTGGAGAGGGTCTTTGCAGAACTGGGAAAAAAGTATTGTGCTATGGCTCAGCAGCTGTGCATTTAAAATTTTGAATTTTCTGTGGGTATAGGAAAGCCACAGCATTTTAAAATCTCAATCACATGCTAATTCTTGAACTGTCCTTAGTTTTTCTCCACCAACTTTTATATGATTTATGAGACTTTCAGTTAGAATTGCTTTTCTTATTCCTTTAGATCTTTTTAGAAGTCCACCTTGTGCATAACATTTTACATGTCAACGTGTGCTGTAGGTCCAATTATGCAGGATCCTTTCAAACTATATGAAACCCATATGATTCACAGAACCATTCTAGAAATCATCAGCACCTTGACACATTAGGCTGTTGTGATCTGATAGGCAGGTTGTGTTTTTAAAGAAAAGTACCTCATAAAAACAAACACATTTGATCTTTTCAACTATTTTTAGTTTATGCCAATCTTTTGTAGCCCTGAGCAACACAGGCAACATGCCAGCCTTGGCAATCTTTTCAGACACTCTAATATGCCAAGTCCTGGCAGCAGCACATTTTTGATCAAAATTGTTTTTTACTCTCAGTAAATGGCTTTGAATGCTGGTATGCCTGTTATGGATAAGACATCCATGGAGACCACAATGATTGCAATCAAAAAACTAGTGGAGAAAATAGAAAGAGTTAGTGTCATTTCTGATTCTCACTATCCTTTTCATCATGACAATAAATTAATACAACTCAGCTTCTGCTCTGGTAAGCCTTTTCCATAAGAGCAAGGTTTTAGAATTCCAGTGCTTAACATTCAGAGTGAAATATTCTACAGTGTTACAAATGTAGTGGAAGTCTAGTATGAAATGCAAAAAAGTATGTCTGTGCAATGTCCTGATAAGAATGTACATGCAGAGAGGAGTCAGAGAATTTGAAATGATGATTCTCACAGGAATTTTAACATAGTCCTCTTTTACCTTACAGAGAATTTTCTAACACTTCCTTTGGCAGATATTTCCAAGCTTACATGCAGCATGGATGCCGCATTAGCCATGAAAATCATAACTTTGAATTGCTTTACTTTTTGGTGAGTGTGAATTTCTTAAGCTAAAGTAATAAAAATATTCTTTTAGGGTGCTTTACTTCCTTTAAACTAATTACACCCCTGATTGCCATGTAGTATAGT
Source organism: Excalfactoria chinensis (assembly GCF_039878825.1). Classification (NCBI taxonomy): domain Eukaryota; kingdom Metazoa; phylum Chordata; class Aves; order Galliformes; family Phasianidae; genus Excalfactoria; species Excalfactoria chinensis. Next base: position 99,983,945 of record NC_092826.1, read on the forward strand.
TGTAAGGTTGGATCACAAGTGCTGTAAAGACAAGTAAACTGTTGTGATTATGTAACAAGTAATTGCTTTCCTAGGATACATTTTCTATGTGTTAAGTACCTAATGCAGTATTCTTATTCTTGACTTCACAGAACTGGGCTAGTATCTGAAGCCATGACTTCCTAGAACCATAAGCATACTTGTAGTTCATTTGCCTCAGGGTATTAAATCAGAATTGTTATTATAAAATGGTGTTCCATATAGATGTATCATATCATAGTATCATAGTATCGTGCGAGTTGGAAGGGACCTTAGAGAACATCGAGTCCAACTCCCGGGTTTTGAGCCCCCTGTGTAGCCACAAAGTATGGCTTGTATTGACTTACGTTACAAAATATGTTTTCATGAGTTAATGAATTTTATCTATTACTTCTAAAGTCAGTCAAGTATGAACTCTTCCCTTTGACTACTTATATACACCATTTGAAGCTTGCCAGATAACTTTTTGGACTAAGAACTATGCAAAATAAATAAATAAATAAATAAATAAATAAATAAATAAAATATATATGTGATAAGGGAATTTTCTTTAAAACACAAATGGCAGTTTTCATGAAAATAGCCACATTTTACTTCATTCATCATGAAAGGTGGTGAATCTTAACTGAGCACAAAAATGAATAAAATCAGTGCAGATGATATTTTTGCTTTAGAAAAACAAAAAAGAACTCAAAATAGGATTTGGCACAAAATTGCCTCTATGCTTATATTTGCTCTTCTGTTTGCTATAAAAAAATGACCTTTTCAATGTTTTCTCCTTGGGAGCAGGCTCTTATCTCCCGTTTCATTTCCAAAGGAGATTAGAGCATTAATACTAATGCATCCTTCCCCTAGAGAAGCCAACATCAGGACCAATTTCTTCTTTCACTGATCAATATGGTAGTACCATGTACCAGCTGGACAAAGGGAGAATCAAACATAATCTTAGCTTCTCAGGATAGATATCTTAGTGAAGAAACAGGAAGAAAAGTAGGCCACAGAGCTCACTAATATACTTCAAGGTACAGGTTCCCAGTAGAAGTTTTTCTTGGACGCCCTTTTTCTTTCAAGGGATCTATCCCACTACAGTACAAATGAATAATGGGTTGATATTCTGCTTTAATAAGCTGGCTTCTCCTTCTCTGAAGAAGGATGCCTCACTCTTATACAAATCATACATAATGAAAGAATGGTACAAGTGAAGTAATAAAATAGCAGGACAAGACAATGTGGGACTCTTCTTTTTAGCTCAAAAGGAAGCTAAAAAGAGATAATGAAATATTAACGTACTATACTATACTTCTGCAAATACTGTCAAATATCACATGTGGGTAAGGCAAGCTGCTGTTGTTCCCAAATGCTTTGCTGAGGGAAGGATAGGGAATAGTTTTTTTGTTTTGTTTTTGTTTTTTAGTTTTCATTTTTAGTTTGCTTGTAATTTTTAATGCATTCTCATATGTTACTGATTGTTAGGTGACATAATTTATGGTAACATAAGAGTTAAAGTTGAAACTATTATACTTGTATACTCAGCACCTGCTCTGGAAAATTAATAGCTGAGTAACTTATTGAAAAAGCTTGAAATGTACTGCATGAAAGTGTTTTTTTCTTGACTTTATTGTTAGAATTGGAATCATCTGGCATTTCTAAAATTTGCTTTTAAGGTACAGAGGTGACTCTTACAGTCATAATCCTTTATCAGATATGTCAACTTCAAAAATTCTGTTTGACCTTAAGGATTGATTTAGGGATTTATTAATATTCTGGATGTGCTTTACTTCTTAGATTTACAAAATTAGGAAAATAGAAAAATCTTGCAATGCAGTTTTCATAGCAAAACCTTACTGTAAAAAAAAGTAACCCATAAAAGAGCTATATGCTTTGGCTTTCTGAAGCTTCTTGTTTATAAAGTACTTTTGAAGTAAACAGAAGTAGAAGTAAGTTTTGGCTACCTCAGTGCAAAGCATAATGAAATAGCCTTTTTGGAGAAATTTTCTGTGGTACTTCAGAGTGGGGACCCGGTAGCAAGAATGAGACTTTCCCATACAGACTAGAAAGCATTAGCATAAGTCCTGCACAGCTTCTATTTTGTCTTATTGGGTCTGCACCAGTCTTTGAACCTGAACTCTCCAATGCCTACTTTTTGCAAATTGTAGAGTTTTGAGACAATAGTGCAACAGAAAGACAAAAATATGATCAATGGTCTTTATGATCAAAGGTATTCCACCTCACTAGATAAAGTATTCTATTTGCTTTACTGACCACAAAGTAATGTAGTAATGTCATTCTTCTCTGGGAATTTTAAGATTAATTCCTGATGTGACATGTTGGATATTAGACATTAAGCCTGTGTATTTCTGCTGACAGTTACTGCCACATATGATCTGCTCTTGGGATATTTACTGAATTTAATCTAGTATTAAAGCAGCTCTGCTTGTGATCTTTCAGTGATGGTGTGGTGTATTCTGCTGTATAAAGCTGTTTCAGTGCAAATCTTAAGATGTCCAGACTGTATCATTTTTGTCAAATGTAGAGGTACTCCTGGCTCTTTAACCTTTGCCCATAAAGAGTGATCAAAAGCAGTTGTATAGAAAAAATCTAAAACATGAAGAGATGCCTCTCCACAATACGTCTTCAGTTTCCAAACAATTTAGAGTTAGCAGACATTTTTTGACAGAGGACTGCAGATAATACTTATGATAGAGATAGGACAAGTGACATGAATGAATTTTACTCATGGGTGATGGAGATGATGAACAATTGACCAAAAAGTCTGACTCAACAGAAAATCATTTGTGTTGCATGGTGTTTGAGATGATGAAAAGTTTGAATTTATCACTCATTTTCACTTTTATTATGTATTAAAAATCGTCCAATAAGGAAAAGTTCTTAAAAAAAGTTTCTAAAATAATGTCATGGGTTAACTTAAAATCTACCTGCACATATGACAGGGGTATAGATGGCCTGCAGGGCTGCTATCCCAAAAGGAAAAGGGAAAAAGGGAAAAGGAAAATAAATACAGCAGCAACAATCTAAGGAGGCACACTTATTTACTAAATACTATATTGAAATACAGAATAATACAATATAATACAATATAATTGGAATTAAGGCCAACAAATTAAGTAAAATAAGAGAGAGTGAGTCCTGAAACCGAGAGGCCTACTGTAACTCTAGGCGAAACGGCTGGAATGCGAATACGGCTGGAATACTCTAGCCCACACGGCTCCCCCCTGGCTGGCAAGGTCCAAGAGAGGAAGTCTAGCACCAAAGTGAGATTATATAGAGTCCGTGTCATATGACTTACCGTGATGTTCTCTGGGACATTCAGCCTTCTTTTGTGAGCAGCACATTTGTCAAAATTATACATGCTTTATCGTGATGTTATGATGTGGAATACTGATAGCAAAATTACAAAATTGCAAAACCATGACAAATTAAAAAAAAGGCTTAATCATTTTATATTTTATCAGTAAGTAATTTCAACCTATGTTGACAATAGCACTAAAGTTGACACACTGTCATTCTGCCAATACAGTGCACACTTAGGAGAAATCTGGAATATGGAATTTTCAACTGCTGGCTTGGCTAGAAAGAAACCCTCCCTCTGGAAACTTCCAAGTGCTGCAGACTGCTTTATTGACTAAAATTGACACCCTGACTGTGTAATACTGCGTTTAAATATTAAGGTTTGTCTTTACCAAATTTCTCATTGTGACAATTCTGCCAGGTGTTAAAATGTGTGCTTAAAAAGTTTTTGGAAAATGAGATTTTGAGATTTTGAAAACCTTGGCACTTAAAAGAATCTCCGTTGATGAGTATGTTTGGAGGATTAATTTACCTGCCCATGAAAAGGATCCAAACAAATGAGAAGCAAGGAACTATTTGGGAGTAGAGAAAGAACAAAATGTTCTCTAGTTAATTTCAATATTCTGCCTTTTAATCACTAGGGTAATTAAAGGAAGGAAACCATTTTTTGTGTTCTTTTGCAAGAGAAAGTGTTTGTTTTGGAAGATGCTGATGTTTTGCACAAATGAGAAAATAGCAGCTTATCTGCCCTGAAAACTCATTGAAAATCATTGACAATGGCTTGTTAGTGGGTGAGTGCAGGCATTCACTAATTTTGAATATTTTATTTCAGTTCTCCCTGTCTTAACTCCTGCTGTAGTTTCCATATTAAAGCCTTGGGATTTTTCCATCTGCAACAGAAAGTGCAAAGGTCTTATTGCTTGACACAGCTGTACTGTGCTCCTCATTTTCCCTCAAGCCTTGCAGTTTCACCTTTAAAACTTGAGTTCATAGCTGTGCTAAGAAGCTGAATGGGTTATGCTGAGGAAGGGTACTTGACCTCCTGTAGTAGTGCTGATGTGTAGCACATAGATGACTAATAGCTTCAAGTGCTAGAAAGAGCAAGTGTCTAGTTTACACACTCCTCTTGATTGCTCTGGGTGTTGTCACTGCAGGTTGTCTAGGTTTTTCTCTGAGGCAACTGAATCTGACTGCTGAAACATCAGAAAGTCTTTATTGTTCAAACTATTGAGATTTTTGGCAGAACTATTCAGGGATGGAAAAGTGTTGACATTTCACAGTCTTCAGAAGCACTGAGTTTCTACCTCTTTCTAGATCCTCATTCCTCAAAAGAAAAACTATATTTGTATGAAGGAAGTTCCCTTATTTGAAGCTTTCTGAACTTATGAGACCCTCTTGGGCTCCCCTGCATGTATGCCATTCTGGAGGTTTGGCAGCAGCTCATTCCCTTGAGGTTGGGGAGAGATAGTCAATACTTATCATTGACTGGTGTGAATATACATTTGCTTCTGGAAGATCTGAGTTTCTGCCAGAAATTACAAGCATTTAGTAGTCCCTTGGCTAGTGTAAACACTTTCAGCTACTAATTAGGAGTAGCTTCTCACTTTCCTGCTCTGGGGAGAACAGAACTCCTTGTAAAAGCAGAGCTTCCTCTAAGGCACTAGTAATGTGTTCAGGTTATGTTAGTCTGACTGTTGCAAAGGAAAGGGTGGTTTTGCTCTTACCTCCACTTTTTCTGCTTCTTATGATGGAAACAACAATCATGTGACTGTGTGATGACTTACACTGAAAGCTAACCCTTCAAAAAAAAAAAAAAAAAAAAAAGGTTTTCCTTCGGTTTGGATTAGCAAACTGATGTGACTCTGTATGGCTCCATTTAGTTTTAGAACTGATGAAAGTGAGGAGAAAGCAATCTATGCCCATGGGAAAGGAGATTGGCTGAAGCCATTTCAAAATAACACTTGTAGATCTTATGGTCCTTCCTGAATCATTTCTTGGCCCTCATTGGACACCCAGCTTGCTACTTTAAAGCATAGTCAGGGAAGAGGAAGAAGTGGATGTGACAGGATGAAAGAGAATAATACAAAAGGAGTACAGAGGACATGGGTAGTATAATGTCTCCTTGAGAATTGCTTGTAGAATTAGGCTGAACTTGAGACTGTCTTGTGAAAACTCACTTCCAGAATCCTTTTAAATTAGTGTGGTACATAAGTGTTCCTTATTATTTTGCAGGCAGTTCTAGTGATGTGCTGGTTCTTGTGCTTCATTACATTCCCCTTTAACCAAATAGCGACATGTATTAGATAATTACTACAAGGTCTGTTGCTGGTAAAAAGTAACTTCTGTTAGTCTATTTGTGGCAACGTTGTGCACTCACGGAAGATTAGTGAAACTGACTGAGCCATTCTAATGGCAAAGGACTTTTTTTTTTTTTTTTTTTTTTTTTTTTTTTTTTTTTTCAGAGAAATAATACTTCTATAACCATGGAGTTTTGGCTTTGTGATTTTTCAGTCATTACTGGAAAGTGTTGAAGTGTCTTATCTCTTCCATTCTTCTACAGTGGATGACTTTGCCTAGAACATTTGTCATTTTCTCAGTCTTTATTGCCATTCATGTTGAAAGTAATGATGAATTGCTTTTTCAAAGTCTTCATCAGATTGTACAGATATATTCTTTGAGCATATACCCATTTATTCTCAAAGGACTATCTGGATAGTTTAATTGATCTAATGTAGCACGATGGCATGTGTCAATCTACAAGCAGCCCTTTCTTAATATCTCACTCCTGTTCTTTTAATTTGGCTTCAGAGAATGCTACATCACAATGAATGTGCGATAACTACCGTACCTCCTGACTGTATAGATGAATTGATTGATTCACTGTGTCTGCTAGGGCCTCAGGATCTTTCATAGAATTAGAAAGAAGCATATTTATCTTTTTTTTTTTTTTTTTTTTTTTTTTTTTTTTTTTTTTTTTTTTTTTTAATAACTCCCACATTTGCTAAGCAATTCAGGATAATTTCTGTGACTGTTTCTTTAGGTATGTCTATTTTCATGTCACTGCTCTTGGCCACTGAATTAATGTGAAAGTATTTTTCAGGTTTTTACCTGTCATATGTTTCTAGCCTATGGCATATTGGTTGGATACAGCTTGTTTTATGGCCTTTTGGTTTACTTCTAACAAATAGAGATCACAGAAATTCTTCTGACAGAAGTTTTATTTCTGTTTCAATATGTTATAGTTCAATCACTATTTTTTTTCCAGCTATTTGTGTAAAACTGATTGTGGAACCGAACGAGGAAATATATCTCAATATTGAATCAGAATGAGGGTATGTATGCTGACCAGGCTCAATTAACTGGAGCTATTTTTTGGCTTTCAGAAAATTTGGGTCTGTAATAGAGAATTAATCTTGGGGACATTAACCAGCTGAGATAGCTGGAACAAAACAAAGCTAATTTTTGCTTATGTGTGAATGCAATACTCATGAAAACATTGACTATGGGCTTCTTCATAGTAGTAGTTCAAATAGCCTTTTTTTTTACTCTCATGGATTCCCTGAATGGACTTATCTCCTGATGTCTTCTCTTATCTAATGTTTCTCCTATCACGTTTTCCCCTCACATAATATGCTCTCTATACTTAGAGCTCTGGATGATATAGGCTAGTGGCCTTCCACCTGAGATAAATGTTCTTGTCTCTAGGTCATTCCTGGACGAATGAGGGAAATGTTGAAACATAAATCTGCTTCAAAGTCTAGTGGAAAAATTGGAATTTTTGTTTAATCCCACTGCTTTTCATCTTGACTTCACTAATGGCTGAATAGTCTGGATTTATAATTTCCTTTAATTTGGTCAAATTTTGTATCCCCAGAAACCACAACAGGTTGCCCAGTTATGTAGCTGTTTCTTCAGTCTTTGTACTCCTATGCTCCAGTGGAAATTCTAGTGAAGGTTCGTATTCCAGCTGTCCTTCTGTCAGTGAAGATGGCCTGAAGTACTATTTTTCTTGGCAGGATTTTAAGTTGTCCATGACTTTGCATTCAAGTATAAAGAAGTGCAGTATATTAGAAACTTTAACTCTTTCTTATAAAAGCAACTACAAAAATCCTGAGTGATAGAACCTTGACAAATATTATACTAAAATGCTCTTAGGCGGAGTGACCTCTAGTCCTCAAATTTGATTTAAGAAATATTTGTAGGTGGATTTTATCATCTGCAAATAGTTGCAGCTACATTTTATAGCATTTAGCCTGATTACGGTTCCCACAGATCTATGGTAAAATATCACGTTGCCTTTCTTCCATTATGGGGTCTGAAGGTTTTTTGTTGTTGTCATTGTTTGTTTGTTTATTTATTTATTTCCCTTCTGATATACCTAGTATCAAAGAATTACGCAGCTTGGGAATATTTTGATAAAACCGAACTTCTTAAAAATATCCTTGACCTTAAGTTTCATTGGGTTTGGATATTAGGAAAAAAATATTCTCAGAAAGAGTGGTGATGCATTAGCATAGGCTGCCTGGGGAAGTGGTGCAGTCACTGTCCCTGGAAGTGTTCAAGAAATGTGCAGATGTGGCACTGGGGGACATGGTCACTGGGCATGGTAAGGATGGATTGTCAGTTGGACTAGATGATCTCAATGGACTTTTCCAGCCTTAATGATTTTACAGTTCTATAATCCAAATTTACTGGTCACATAATCTTTTATAGTTAGGTAAATATTTAGTAAACATAATGGAGAGGGTTTCTTTCCTCAGGGATGGAACTTCTGCTTAAAAACAGCAAGATGAACAGAGAGACTGCTGTTTCCTAGAGCTACTATTGTAGAGCTACTATATGTGTGGACATGGTTCTCACAGCTGAGAAGAAACTGGGAAGAGAAAAAAAAACAACAAAACAAAAACAAGAGAAAATCCTGCAAGTAGTTCCACACATTTTAATTCATCTTTTCTCTGATTCTCTGTCTAAGTAATCTGAGATCTTAGGTTATAAAGATAACACGAGAGTCTTCTAGAATCTTGAATTAAGCAAACTGCATTATTTATATGGAGCTGATACCTGTTGCTGTTAAAGCTCTTTTCTGTCTGAGCAGTCAGTGCACTGCTAGATCAACAGGGATAGTGATTACATTTAATGTACTTTTATTCTGTAATGTACTTTTATTCTGTAGCTGACAAGCTTTGGTTTGTTTCTGCAAAAACAATTCCAAGTGTTTAACGATCACAGTGTTTACATGTTTACTGAAATTAATTAATTAATTAATTATTAAATGAGTTATACAATGTAAGATAACATATTTCTGTTTCAGCGTAAGACTAAAAGCTCTGGGAACAAAACATGCTATTTTTCAGGAAAAGTCAGGCTGCATTTTGAGTTTTGCAGTGTGTCTTGGAGTTTGTGGGATTGTTCTTGTTATCCTCAGTATTTTTTTTTTGATTGTAAGTGATAGTTTTTTGTTATACTTGTTCATGTCTCATCTGACTTTTCAGAATTGAGTAGGGAGTCGTTCTAGTACTAGAAATTTGATAGAATCTCCTTCACAATTTTTTTCTCTTCAATCAAATTCACTACAATGATACTCTTACTTAAAGTGGTTTCCTTGGCTGAGGAAAATAGCTTGAGGAATCTTCATTAATCTCATCTTTACTGATTGGATCATGAAACTATAGTGCCACAACTTTCCCAAAATAATAGCATTTGAAAATAGATGTTATGAAGATAGTACATTCCAGGCAGAAACAGGGCAGGAAATTATGATTATGGATGCTACCCAAAATATTTTGATCATACTAAAACAATTTGTCTCTTGCCCAGTCTTCCCTGCCAATCTAATCTAGACAAGGAATACTCAAAAGTTCCTTGGTAACTGTGATTTGTGATTTGTTATATCTCACAGAGTTCATTTCCATTGATAATTATATGCTATTGTTGAAGTAGTCATCACTAATACCTAGTATTTATTATTATGTACCATATGATTCATACAAAATCATAGAATCAAGGAATTTTTGAGTTGGAAGGACTTCAAAAATCACCTAGTCCACCTCCCCTGCAATGAATAGGGGCATCCAAAGCTAGATCATGTTGCTCAGAGCATGGTCCAGCTTGGGTAGAAGTAATACATAAATTAAGAATTTGCTTAGAATGATCTCTTGTATGGTATGTGCAGTGTACATATTGCTATGGAAGGTACATGATTGCATCTTAACATATGCTAAACACAGCTGAACTAATGTTTCATGCATGTATAGCTTGTAATGGCAAATATTGACTGCAGTCCCCAGTTCTGCATTCCATTGTAACTGGGTATTGATCCTTGAACTACATTTATTCTACCTGATCTTTTTCCTTGATAATTACTTGGCTCTATTAAAACTATTTTGTGTCATTCTTTAGGATACGTAAAAGCAAAACAGATACACAAGTATATACATGTGCAGTATGGTGACATTGCTTATGTATTGATTTTGGCACAACTACATGCCAGTTGGGGGAAGGCAAAGGCTAATATTCAACAGATGGCAAAGCCTTAAATCCTATAATAATTACCACAGTTATTTTCATTACTGTCATCTGATGACACACACAATAGCTGAAAACGACTTGAACTGGGTAACCAGGGCAAATATACTCCAGAGGACCAGATGCACTTCAAACTATCACAATAATGATGGATGTTCAGGATGAATGCTACTTGTGTATACCAGGTATATTTACACATTGTTTGTTGGCATACACTGGACTAACATTTTTCCTTTCTGCAGTAACCAGGAACAAAAATTAAAAAATTGGCATCTATTGCATGTAGGGAAATTATTTTATATTGCTGATATGCCTGTGTAGTGTTATCAAATATAAACAGGTTGCTATGAAAGAAATGCCTCCACAATAACATTATTTAATAGAGCAAATTCTCAGCTGCAAAACACTGTTTTTCAACATAGCCACAACTGGTAGCTATGCATTTTCACAAGTGATGAACAAAAACCTGCATGCCACACTTGTAAAAATCTGCATGGCTGCTCAAAACATGTCTTTCATGCCACTCTCACCAATGCTGAAATGCACCACCCACTGTCTCACTGTACTGACATCCACTCTCTGTCTTCATAAACATTCAACAAACACTGACAAATGTCAGTGGGTACATTTTTTTTCTGCGCAGAGGAATTCAGTTCCACACCTTTACTTCATTTGCACTTCCATGATAGATGCCATTCTGTCAGACTGCCCCTCTGCTGCCATCTGTCACACAGCAACAACATGTAAGAAAATACGTGTGGGAAGTTCAGCCTCTACTGCAATGCCACCAACATCTACCTTCAATGTTGTGGACTATCATAATAAAATAGGAGACATTTTCATTGCAATTGTTGTATAAATTTAGTCTGCAGATTTTTCAACATGAAAATCAAAATTAAAAAGCAGAAAAAATTTGTTGGGGAAGCACACAAAAAAATAAAAATAGTTCAGATGAGTTTCTGTATGGTCCTGATTAATATAATACCAGTTTAGGGAAAGAAAATCAACAGGAGATTGCATTGCAAAACTTTGCGGGGTTTAGGATATTTTGGCCCTTATAGCTTAAGATGCCCACAAACTGTTATTATCCTTTTAAGGAACTATTATTTCATCATTTAAAATTTTATTAATAATTTTGATTTTTATGGTTTTTCTTTTTCAAATTCAAAGGCAAAAATTATGGTAATCTGTGACAGCACTGGATTTTAGAATATTGGTTTGATCATATCTGAATATTTATTTTATTACTTTGTGTAAAAATAGTTCCTGTTGATTACCTAGAAATTTAGGAGTGACCTAGAACAACCCAGTTAAAAAAAAATGCCCAGCACAGGAGGCCTTTTTCTAAGATATTCTTTTTAGCATCTACAGTCATAAGTTCACAGGCTTTGGCTCAGCTCGTGTTAATAAGGGTGTGCAATGATCTCTTCCTTCATGTTCATTTATTTTGTCTAAAAAAAAAAAAAAGTAAAATCATGTTACTTTCTTTAAAAATTACGTACAAAGCCTTCAAATGCTCCAACAAAACTAGAATATTTCACATCTGCCATCAGTGATCTAACACTTATGTTATGCCAGCTCCTACTGTGACATTTTTAAAACTGTTTCTTTCCTCTTCTGGGCTAACAGTTTAATAAAGACCAGGAAAACTGCCCTGAACATGGCATTGATAAAATCTCTGCAAAAAAAAAATTCTGAGTTAAGCCCTATTTCTGAGCCTGCTTTCTGTAACTGATGCAAAGCAGACTGAGAGAACCTGAAGAAGAAAAAGTCTTGTTATATCAGAATGCTTTTTTGTCAGCTGACATTGATCTACTTACACAAGTTCTTTGGTGCAAATCCTGATGTATTCATGGCTAAACTGTAAAGTGGTGCACTGAAAAAGCATAAACAATGGAGGAAGTCCATAAGCCAGCCTGAATGGGAAACTGAAATTATAACAAGACTTTTACTAATATCTTAATAAAATTAGAGTGGTTTTTAAACAAACAAACAAAAGAAGAAATAACAGAAAAAAAAAAACCCACAACTCTACAGTAATCTTAATAGGTATTATGGAGCACATGCATCTTGGTCTGCGATGTCAAGACCATTGAGATCTATAGGAAATCACACTCGAATGTTTTCATTACAACTCAGATCAAGCTCCTTTAGTCATGTAAGGCCTCTGGGGAGTTATGCTGGACATTATCTGAGAAAGTGTTTCAGTGCTGGTTAGGAATACATTGTTGAGCTTGCAGCCAAGAAAGCAATCCACATAATGACAACCTTTTTTCAAATGAGAAAAAAGAACATTTTAAATATACTTTATGCCAAAATTGTAGGGGTAATTTTTGTTTCATTTACTAGACTTGTATTACATTGGAAATACCGTTTCATTTTGTATAGATCTGATAGTAATTAAAAATGATTGTTAGACTGGTAAGACTGTAACTGTTTTTAGGAATTGTTGTTGCTGTTAAACAAAATATTTTTTTAGTACTTGGTGAAATATAATAAGAAGAATTCTAAATTTATATAAACTTGAATAATGGCATTGTCATGACAAGTCTGCTGACCTTGATCCTAGTTTTTAATAGATTGACGTACTTTTAGGCTCACTGTAATAGTAGGTACAGAATCAAAAGCACAGATAATTGTCATGTAGATATTGGAAGCATATGACTAAAAGTGCAAACCTGTCTCTGTCTTTTTAATTTGTATGTTTGAGTAGGATAAAAATCAAATTTGTATGCAGAGATATTGTGTAGGACCTATGCTAAACTGATCTAGAGGTATCAGCTTTGATTCTCAGAGGTAATTAGAAGCTCTAAGACCTGCTATGTTGCTTGCAGACTCACTGTAATCAACAGGAATTTGGAAGATTGGAGCACTGTTGTAGAACTGATTAATTTGACATAATTTGATTCTGAACTTCAAAAACTGATCATATGAAAATAAATTAATATTGAAGCTGTGCATAAGAACAAAGCCCATCATTTCCCTAAGTCAAGATTTGAGTGTAGAAGTCTTGGCCTTTAAAAATCTTTCTAAGAAAGGTCAGTGTTGCAGTTCTATGGCCTTTTTGTTTTCTGATCTGCTCGTACTTGTTCACAAATAATCCTCTCTCATCTCTCCAGTGCCCACTGTCCTGGGCACTGGGAGAAATCCACTGACCTCTCTTTCTTTTCTTTTTGCCTTTTCTTCCTCATTCAAATCTTCTCAATCATAGTGATTTCAGTGGTGACAAAAAATTGTGACAACCAGATGTATTGTCCAGTAACTGGATGGCATTTCAGGACATTTATCATTTTCATCTCCATGCAAATCTGGGACAGATCTGCAGTTATATAATGTGTCTCTGGATGTATTGTGAGTTGCTTTGATGGAGCTAATGATTCTATATGTTTTGGGTTTTAGAATTTCCTATGGGCTTCAAGTGAAATCAAGGCTACATTATATTAGAAAGCATGTACGTAAAGAGTAAATGAGAGTACCGATCACACACAACTTGCAGTCTAGAGAGCAAATGGTCAGAATTGGAAAAAATTTTGTATCATGAAGTGGTGAAGGTCACACAGCACAGAGTAGTTGAGTTGGATTTAGTTTCCTAATTCATTATATTCAGTCTGCTACTAAGAATGCATTTATATGGAATCAATGAACGTAGGTGTAGGGACCATTGGTAATTTTGTAGTCCTATTTTTGTCCACTTCTGTTATAACAAAATCCATTATGGTCCCTCATTCCAATGAGTTGTAGAATAGGAGAAATGGAAAAACTTGCCAATTCCTTTTTCTTTGCAGCACCTTTTGTAGACTGATCTGGTTTACCACCTGGGACTGTTCCATAGCTCTATACAAAAATTGATAACTTAAAAAAAAAAAAAACAAAACTGGAATTACCATCAGCTTCTTTTACATTAATGCCCCCTTTTCAAGCCTCTACAATAAATGAATTTTAATCATGAGGATCAACCAAAATTTTTGTTTTGATTACCACAGCTATATGATAACAGAATAATACCAGTTTCACATTTCTTATTACAGATGGAACAGGATGTAAAACTTCCCAAAAATAAATCGATAACAAAATAACTTACTTATAATATTTCCTTTTCAGTCACGTTACATATGATTATTTTTGTAGAACTGAAACTTGGGATCATTTCCTGTGTCACTATACTGATGCATCCCTTATTTGACATAGGCTAAAAACTCGTAAAAGAAAGAAAAACTTTTCTTGTTCTTTGATTAGGCTATTATTTCAAATAGAAAGGAGATTTTCTGCTTTCCTTCTTTCTGCGTATGAGAAGTTCTGCTGAAGTTTGTCAGAATCTTTCCAGTTGTAACTTTAGTAAACCCTTTGTAACTAGCTGAAGTAAACTGTCTCTACTTTGTGTGCCCCCGGTGGTGCACGGTGTTAGAACCGCCGCTTGCAACACCAGAGGGCCCGGGTTCGAATCCCCCTTGTGGCGCAAGGGGTAAAACTGCCGCTCTGCTACACTAGAGGGCTCGAATCCCGGGAGTTGGACTCGATGATCTCTAAGGTCCCTCCCAACTCGCACGATACTATGATACTATGATACTATGATACTATGATACTTAGTCAAACCTCTTATGTGGGGTGTCAAACTTCAAATATTTCTGACCTTTCTTGAGAGTTAGGCCACATTTACTTAGTTATGCAAATAAGTCGTTGAATATCTAAGTTTAGGCTCTTAAAATGGTTCAGCTGAAAAGAAGGAGTACTCTCAAAAATGTGTCTTTCCCTACCAAAAGTGTAGTTAGGCTACATGGTACAATGTTAAAAGAGTTGGTGGAAATGGATGATTACAGAAGTGTAATCACAAACTTCAGAAATAGAAAAAAATGTACTGTTAATATATTGTTGTCAAACTGGGTGGTTGAATAGTGATACTATGCATAGTTCAGCTCTTTTCTTAATGACTGTTGAGTGGAATGTAGACTCTGTATGTACGTAATGTTTTTAGAAATAGAAGATTTCTCTCTGCATCTTTATATTGTACAGAATTTGAACTTGCTCAATACTTATTTAGTTCACACTGTTTAGAGGCTCTAGAGTTGTCCCTCAAGGAAGCAAAAAATTTGCATAAAAAGATAGGAAAAAAATAAGAACAAATTATTTCTCCAAGTAGATAGATTTTAAATCCATTGTTTGAAAGGTCTTTTATCTTCAGCAGAGTGATGGATTAGTTCTTTAAGGGAAAATGGCAGTAATTAGTTATAATACCTGAGAGAACTCAATAAATATTTACTAAATTAAGATTATTTATTATTTGCATTCTAAGAGTGTCTGAAAGCCTCCTGTGAGTGCAGAGTGCCGTTGTTTAGGAACTGTATAAGAATGGCTGCTATCCTAACCAGCATACAACCCAAAATAAATGCCAGGGAAGACAGGAACAAAATGAATTGCCTGAGGGCATGGAGTTAGCTGCAGATCTAGGTCTATGATCTCTAAAGCCACCCCTGGAGCATTACCTACGGGAGCTGCTACTTACTCTTCCCTTCCCATCCCTAATCCTTTGACTTCCAACCATTCCTCAGTGCAGCAATGTATCTATGATTGATTATCAAAGCCTTAGAGACTATTATCATTGTCCATCTGCCCTGCTGCTCTTAAATTGACCCTATATAAATAATGGGTGAATTGTGAGTCAGGTGAGAGTTTGTTTTTTGCTGATGTTTTCCAGACTATACACTGCAGATCTTCTATTAGAACAGTTAATTATTATGGTCTGTCCTTTTTTTGGTGGCTGATAGATACCTTCTGAGCTGAAAATGACAGCTGGCAAGTTTACACACCCAAGTGTGAGGCAAATCCACGTGGACACAAACATTCCAGGTAGTCTCCTCTGCATGCTGCTTTTAATGTATGCTCCAAATTCAAAAGAAATTTCAAATATGGTTGCTCCAGACAGCTGAACTAATTAAGTGGTTTTGAGAAGAAACAAATGGCTGAAGGACTGCATGGGGAGCTCAAGTGAACCTATTTAGGAGAGAACAGTGTTCTGCATAGAATCACTTCATCTTGTCTAAATGTTGCTTAGAAGGCAGTAAAACAGAGCAGGGGGAGAAGATTTCTTGGGACAGTGACTCTGTCATACATAGCATATATCTTCTGCACTTTTGACATTTTTCTTTTTTTATGTATCTATGTAAAATTTATTTGCACTTGAGTTATTGCTGTATCAGTTGTCCTACACTCCTGCATAGGCTTCAGTACTGAGATCATTTGGTTCAGAGGTCCCTTCATTCAACAGAAGTCTGCAGACACCTAAGGTGAGCTGTGCTAGTAGGGGATTCTCCTAGGAGCACCTATTGTCCAATATGTTCTGTAACCTAAACAGCAATTGAAACATCATCTTGGTCTGTTTTGTAGAAAAGTTCTTCCCTTCCTGCCTTTGGGAATAGGCCTATAGAGGTTACTTACTTAAAGCTATGCACCAACAAATTTATGCAGCTGTTACCTTCAAGTATTAGTTTTCTGTGCCTCTTCTTCACAGTGAGTTGGAGAGCTGAGTGTCAGTAGCATTAATCCCAAAGTTTGAGGATTTTGTTACTATTAAACAGTAGGCACTGTCTCTAAAGGAAACCAAATAGCAGTACAGAGATTCCTAGAGGCTGAAATAATTGAAAGTGAACTCTGTGATGAATGTTCCTTACAGCTGGGCTGCTGGTGAAGTCTGGCTAGAAAGGCATTCAGCATAAATTTCTAGGG
This sequence comes from Excalfactoria chinensis, assembly GCF_039878825.1. Classification (NCBI taxonomy): domain Eukaryota; kingdom Metazoa; phylum Chordata; class Aves; order Galliformes; family Phasianidae; genus Excalfactoria; species Excalfactoria chinensis. The sequence continues at coordinate 100,000,517 of NC_092826.1, forward strand.
TTTACTCTGGTTTCATCTTATCATTATGTTACCTTTAGCTGTAATATATTCCTCTCTAAAGTTTGATATTGATATCTAGAGGAGAACTTTCATGATTTCATAGGTTTGATGCATTGCCAGATGTATACTCAGTCTTTTGCTAACAGGTTAATATATATTATTTTTATATATGTCTGTGTACATTACATATATGTATATATATATGTGTGTGTGTGTGTGTGTGTGTATATATTGACACACACACACATATATATATATTGCCTTCAGTGTGTTTCTACCAGACTGTTCATCCAGACTACTTCAGACTGTTTCTACCACCTAAATTATATAGCAGCAAATCAAAATTAACACAGATCACTTATGCTGAAAACTGACAGAAACACATTTACAATTCGTTTACAATTGAAACAGTTTCCAGGAGCTTATATAATGAGCTTTTTTCATAGCTGAAACACAACATAAGATGGCGTGGAATGAATTTCCAGTCTAAATTTCTCCTTTTTGTTTTCTTTGTCAGGAAGGACAGTATTACTACTTCTCATATGTTCATTGTTAGATCTAAAGACTTTTATGTATCATCTATTCCTCACACAAAAGAACTTATAACTCTAAGTCTTTAACTGAATCCTTAGATCTGTGCAGAGACCTAATTAAGCTGCTGTATCTCTCCATAGGAATGGAAGTACAGTCTATCACAGTAGCAAGATCAGGACCCAAATTAGGATAAAAAAACTTGTGAACACACAAAAATCATAAGGAATAGGGTGGAAAGTCTAACAAGCTTGTAGTTATTTTTGATGATTTTCAAAATAACCCTGCTAGGGATCATAGTCACAGCCTAGGTAGCTTTAGTCAGCAGAAGTGTACCTACAGGATAGAGTGCAGACTAGTATGGAGTAAATGGAGTTTGTTTTCCTGGTAGTTATACCAAGAAAGATTCAAATTAATTGCAGAGACTCTTTTTTGTTTGTTTGTTTGTTTGTTTTGTATTCTTAGGATATCTGATAGCTTGAATAACTTTACATGTCTAAAATGGTACTAGTGGTCTATATTTAGGTACATAATATGTCTGCTTGACATTTTTCAGGATCTCAAATATATCTGATAACTTTCTGTTACCTCCATATTCCTAGTTACAGTTCTAGCGTGAGCCTGACTGTGTATGTAAACTCTGCATATGCAAACTCTATGAAAGTTATCTGAAGAAGAGAACAATAGCCACACACATGAAATTACATCTATCTTTTGTTTAGATGATATTTCTTTCAAATGATTTTAAATTAAACGATACAGGTTTTTATGTTTCTAAGGTATGATTAAGATAAGATTCTCAGAGATGTAGAGGGGCTCTTTTTTTTTCTGTTTTTGCTTTTTGGAGACAGTCCTTCATGCCCTGGTGCATAGTCTGTTTGGATATTTTTAAAAATTCAGGGAAGCCAGAATCTACTTCTTTAGATGCCTCAGTGGTTTGACAAAATTTGTCATTCATTCCCAACTTTATAAGACAAGCAAGATTACATTTTATATCTCAAAGGTGTTGTGAAATCAAATTGTTTAAAGATTTTAGGATCTTTGCAAAGTGCAGGTGGGACATCAGTATCAGAATGCTAGGGTGCCATTGCAATCAGAACTATATAGTTATCCATATAATCTTATAACAGTACTATATATATCAGATTTGGAAATAGAGAAGATATGTGCCCCGGTTGATTACTGGATAGTGCTACATATTAAAAAGTTAATCTGCTGGAATACGTTCCATTCCAGAATTTTGAAATGCATAATAAATCATTCAGAAGAGACCTTCAATATTTGTTGTTTTTTCTTTCTCGAGACTCATGCATGTACTCCCCACATATAACAGCTTTGAAACCCCAAGCTAAATCTCACTGTTCAAACCCCAAGACACTTCAGAGTGAAAACCTATCTGAAACTTGTAAGGGATGTGAAACTGGTGGTGTATGAGTTTTCCATCATTTTAGTGAAAGTCTAATAGGAACAGATTGTAAGTAGTGTCTTCTACATGGAACATGGGAATGATCTGTTTTGTTTCACTCCAGAGTCCTCTCTGGAAGCCAAAGCTGTAAATTACAGCATGTGCTCAGGGGAGTCTAAGCATCATTCCTTCTACTTTCTAAGGCAATCCAAGAAGTCCAGGACATTTAAACACTCTAATGGCCTGCAAAAATAGCTGAGCTCAGAGTAAAACAGTGTACTCTGCCATTCTTTTGTCATGAGAATAGTTTTGCAAAAAATTTGGTCTGAAAAGAAAGTTACATTATAATTTCAGCTGACATTTTAATGATGAGCTAAATCAGTCTTAATGTTTGGAGCCTTACCAAAGTAGGTGAGCCTCTACACAGTGCTATGTCCCTGTGCTCTCTTCCATGTTCTAAGAAGATGTCTACTGTGCCATTCCTTAGATACATGGCACACAGAGTCTGCCTACACCTCGCTCACTCCATGACCACTGTGAGAGCAGAGGTGAACTGTGTTTCTAACTTCTCTCTGTTGCATGCTTATTCATTTCAAAGATTAGCACTAAGCGAGGAACAATTCGCAGTTTCCCTAAACAGAGGTTGTTATAAGTAGCTTTCAGACCAATAATATTACTTTTTTTAGGATTTTTGCTTCCTGACATCAGATGCAATATTGCTTCTGAAAGAATATTGTTTGTGCATTATGTTTATTTCGTTTGGTTTGTATATGTGTACATGAATATACACTGCTATTCAAGTATATTCATGAAATATATAGTGTTTTTGTATCCCTGGGGAAGTCATGGTTTCAGGTGATGTAGAGTTATGAGTACAATATTTGTATGAAGAAAGAATAAAATAACTAAGATACAGTCATAATTTAAATGTGAAATATATAGGTGAAACTCAAAAATTAAACTCTGCAAAACAAATTTCTGATCTTCATAGTTCAGCTACAATTGTCCTTACATATAATTAGAGCTACTATCCAAGGACAAATATATGACAGTATAGTGAAGATGCACAGTGGTGACACAGAAGTAATGGAAAGTGGTGTCATGGAGACATATGTAAGGATAGGATCAACTTCAGAATCAGTTTTGTCCTTTTTTTAAATCAGCTGTTCAGAGCTTCCAGGTATTGTGAAAGCTAGGGAGTATTTCCTAAAATTCATAATAAACTAGTAATGCAGTGATGGAGTTATTTCTTTTGGTTATGCAACAATATATTTGAATAATTTATATTTTTTATACATTTGAACTATTCAGTCAGCATTTGTTTTAAAAAAGGATGAGAAAGAAATTAGGTTTATTCTGTTGTTCCAGAAGGCATCTCTAGTCTTTATTAAGATGTAACATTCCACTGTAATTTTCATAGCCAGACATTATGGAAGACAGAATTAAAAAATAAATAAAATAACCAGCACAGAGTTATTTCAATGATGACACTATATTCACAAAAGCTTTCTAAAGATCATTGTGTAGCCTTCAATAAATTAAATCATCTTCAGCAAATTTTTCTTGATTAAAAAACTTTTCATGTTCTCTGGAAGGAGAGCACCTCTTGAAGAATATTGTAATGAATGAAGGAAATACTGAAATACTACATGAAAGCCTTGATTTTTGCATGTGAATCTTTTCCAGGATCAGTGACCTACTTATCCTTCCTTTGGTTCTGAGATGCGAATTTTGCATCTTTCTTCCTCTTAAATCTTGTTTATTAAAAAGGAATAAAAATAATGAATTGTCTACACCAAGATATGAAATTCTCCAAGAAGCAAATCAGGTGCCTCGTTTTCTGATTTTGAAATAACAATATGACTTGACAAACCAAAACTGGTAGCAAAAGAACTCAATCTAACTGCATCTGAACTGCCTAGAGAAATAATTATTAGATAAAGAAGAGGGGCATTAAGTGGTTGTTGAAAGAAAAAGAGAAGACAAAATTTTTTCAGGTAGGTAACTTTGCTAAATCAAATCAGAATAAAGACAAAGTACAGTTGCATCATTCATATGAATATTAAAACTACCCATCAGCAAAATTTTAATGTAATGCAGTTTAATATCAAGTCAAGTCTGACAATAATTCAGACACATACCTCAAGCAAGGTGTGACTCCAAGGGCAGGCCATAAATAACAAACATAACAAAGGAAGCTCAAACTCAGTGAATAACACAACTTAGTACTGAGTTTATGCTCAGCCTCACTACTGAAATTTCACTCATGTAAGTATCAATTTCAGTGAAGGCCAACAGTTATAAAACTTGAATATCACTGTGATGAATCAAGCTCAGATTCTCATTTCTTCTCTTTCATCACCTGGATATTAAAGATCCTTAGCAGTTCCTGTTGAATTTTTCTGCCTACCTTATTGGTCAGAATTTTACATGCTTATTTAATGGCTATTTAAGAACGATTTTCCAACATATTTGTGTCTGGAACTTTTTCCCTGAATTCTGACTGTATGCTTAGACACTGAATTTGCTTGAGACTCATTTTTTTTTTAATTTTAATTTTAATTTTTTATTCCTAGATTAGTCATAAACATTCTATAGGCTTTTTACACACACATTTTTCCCTTCTTTAATCCCATATCACTGACAAACTGCATAAGGATTTCCCGTGACACAGTCTACTTTTCAATAGTAGCAGACACAATTGTCCAACCCTAAAAATTTTATTAGGCAGTTCTTTCACTGTAGTACAAAGATTATGTTGGAAAAATGCTATCACACAGTTCTTAAAATGTGTTTATGCATGTTGATCATACTATAATTTTTCTTTGTCACTGAAGCATTAAAAATATCTGATACGTAAGGATGAGATATATGAAATGCTATATACGTCTGGAAACACTTGCATTCTCCTAATGTTTCTTGCCTGTGAGGGCAAAATCTATATAAATGTCTAAAGCTAGAATTCTATGAATCATAATGAGTAGAGAAAACAGTCTTTTTATATTTTGTCTCTCATTTTTAAAAACTAGAAATATGTCTGCTTTCTTTAATTCCTTTAGCATTTTCACAGGCCTCCACATAAAAGGCAAAATCATAAATGAGATCTCCAATACTATAGGATTTTTTTTGTTTGTTTGTCTTTTTTATTTTTATTTTTATTTTTATATTTTTATTTTTATTTTAATTTTTAGCTTTAGAGCAGCAGCACTGTTGACACCTGGTACTTGTTATTCCTAAGAGTTTTGATTACCTCTTGAATCTCTTCAAAAATTTGGCTCAGCTGTCTGGAAAATGGCCATTTGTTGTTAGCCCTTTCATTCTCTTTATGGAGCTTGTCAAAGTACTCCTACAATATTTCTGTAGTTGCATTCCTTGTAATAAAATGATTTCCACTTTTATTATTTATCAGACTTTTCATTATTTATATTCTTTCCTTCATGCATTGATACTGCTGTAAAATTCTTGTACTGTCTCTGTATCCCTTGACTCAATCATCAGAAGCAAAATCTCTACAAAATATAATGCTCTGCATGGGTTCAGTCTTGCCTGAGGAACAAATGAATTTGCCAGTGATGTCCATCATACCATATTAAATATCTCCTGCAAAATAACCATGAAAAACCCCTAATCTTGTATTTGAATTTCACAGAATATAATATACATTTTATATATAGTATAATTTGTTCATATTAATGTAGTTTCAATATCATGAAACATCTCTCTTTTTACCTCTACATTTAGCTTTCTAAGACTGTAGAAATTACAAGACATCATTCTGTTGTTGAAAATATTCAGAGCACTGATCAGATATTAATCTTTAGTTAGAGTAAATATGTTGGTTAAATCACTTCTGAGCTATCTCCTTTTAATGTTAATTAAATATTTGTCCACTAATGACTTTAAAGTATTTTGGTAATATATTTAACTGTTCCCATTTCATGTTGTGTAGTCCTTCTTCCACTGTGAATATATCAATTTTTGTGTACCCTATCTCTGAGAAGACTATTAGTTATGCACAACTTTGCTTTAGTTGTTTCTTAAAATAATTGGGAATTTTGGGCCTAAATAATGTTAAACATTCCGTATTTCTAGTTCCTAGTCTTTTCTGTCTTTCTCCTCATCTTTTCATATTTGATTTCCGTTATTCATATTATCTGTATTTTTTTTTCTGAAATTTTTCAGATGTGTCCCTAAAATTATGCTTTACCACAGATCAAAGAAGTCATTATTACATTTCTGTTGCCCACAAACAATCTTTTAAGCTGTAGATAAAATCATTCCTAATCTTCTGTAAAATATTGAGCTCATAGAGATTTTAGCTATGAAAAGAATTGAACTGCTAGGCCTGCTCAAGGCTCTTCTGACAACTCGTTGTGATGTACCAATGTTCTTGAAGCACTGCAGTTAGGAATGATGTATTTTGGCAATGCTTAGGATGTTGCCAAATATACAAAGGAGCATCGTGATACTTTTCACTGAAATACCCTTTCCCTGAAAATTCTGGGATTTGATTTGTTTCCTCTCTAACCAATCGGTTTTGGGTACATGGTGTGATGTAAGATTCTGACAAAACATCTTGTTCATTAAATTTATATTTTCATTTAACCTTTAGAAAATCTCTTCAGTTTTCCCAATTCACTTAAAGTGTCCTGTTGGAGTTGTATTGGCTGTTCATCTAATAGGTTTTCTACCTTTCACTTGCATCAAATGTGAGTAATCTAAAACCCTTATCAGTGATGATTTATGTTACTTCTAGAAGTGTGGATGTTTTTAAAAAATATGTGCCACAAAAACTGCAAATTGCATGACTGAGGTTTCACATCAATATCTTGTCTTGTACAATTTATTGAAGTCATCACATTTATTTCCTTTTCTCTTCATCCTCTATTTCTATTGCAGCAAATTTAGAATAGAACTCTCAAAGGTAATGGGCATTTGTTTTAAGTTAAGACTATATCAGGCAATTTGACATTTTATACCTATTTTACTTTTCCGTTTCTAAATGAGCACTGGTAATGCATATGTTTTGTGTACTGGAACAGGTCATGTCCCTTTCTGTCACAGTCCACCTTGTTTTGAGATTATGCACCCTTGGATGCATAATGGAGATATGGCTACTTGTGCATAAAGAAACATATCTTAAATGAAGTGTAAAGATTTGTGCTTTATTGGACATCACTTTTTGAACTTTTTTCCATGAGTGAATTGTTCAGAAGATCTTCGTAAATGGTGCATAACTTTAAATTGGGTCCATAGACTGCAAATCATATAATTGATTCTCCTCCTTACCTTCATCCGTTATATGATTATAGCATTACTTTTCAGTATTTTTCATTTTTTTTCAGTATTTTTTAAAAGATTGATAATATTATGTAAATAACAAAAAGCATTGTCTAATATCTTAATCTGTTAACTTTATTTCTTTTGCTTATTTAAATTACCCTTCATGCTGTTTTGCAATGTAATTTCTCTTGCTGAATCAGAACATGGTTTCAGATGAAGATGCATGCTTGAATTTGGAGACAGGCTGAAATTGATATTGATATCAGACACATTGAAAGTGATGTTAGGAAAGTGATGAAAACCCACAGAGAAAAGTCAGAAAAAGGTAAAGAGGAATTCTGGAAGAGTATGGGGTTTTTAGATATAGACAAAACGTTTATTGGAAATACTTAGTTGAAAATGAAAGGCTTATACTATGAGATGTCAAAGCTGAGCCTCTACTGTGTTTGTAACAGACAATTATCTTTTCAATACATGCTGCATGGACTGAAAGTCTTCTCTTTTATAATATGTGTGCTGCTTGTAAGTCACTAGCAGATACTATGTATATGAAAGAGTTTCCAGGTAGGCTGCATTACATACAAGTATATTTTTCATGTTCATGTTCTGAAAGTCACAAAGACATGAAATTTTCTTGAGATAATAATTTATGATTAAATGGAGTCTAGGTTATCAACATATAATCAATGGAGGGGGCATTACTGTGTTTGTAGAGGGAGATTATGCTAACAGCATGGAACTGTCTCATTCCCCTGAAAGCACAATGAGATATTCTGCAGCTCCACAGTTTCAAGTCTGAAATGCTTTTTGAAGTGATGATTAACACTTGTTCTGTGTTGTCTTCAAGCTCCTTCTGTCCCAAAATAGCATCTGGCTCTACCTAAAACTTGCCTCTTATAGAAGTGCTGTGGGATTAATGAACTACTAAATCTCTAGAAATTCTTAAATTCTTGTAACTAAACTATTTTCTGATACCTCAGATTGACTAAAATGACAGAATTCAATTTCAGAATTCACGAACATAACTGATATAAACTGTCAGTTTGTATTGTTAGTATTCTTTTTACAAAATGCTGTGGAAGGAAAAAATATTCTGTGGATTTGAGAAATCTTAATCTAAACTGAGAAACACAAAGTCTAACTTCTTGTGTCTTTGTTGGTATGATGTAATTGTACTTATAAAAGCTGCTTGCATGCAAAAATGAATAGTTTCTATTCCATTTGTTGATGCCCCTGAATATTTGTTAGGTATATTTATGTTTACATTTTTCTCATTGGCAGAAAAAAGCTTTCTCTTTGAACACCATGTATCTCCTGTTACAAAAGTGCTAATTTTTCTCCAAGTGATGAACAATTATCAGCTGAACAGTGTTAATGAGTTGTACTTCTGCTTAAAGTAATTTTTAAATGTTTGCGTACAATCCACAGCAGTAATGTGACAGGGATAGGAACAAGGTGACAAGAAAATAAGGTTGAACTTCCCCATCTTGTTTGGAAAAAGAAATTATTCTCAATCCTGGTCTTTTCCCTCTAACCCATAGTTCTTTTCAAAGATTTTTTATTTTTATTTTATTTATTATTATTATTACTATTATTTTCAGAAGAGAGAGTGAATTGACCCTTCACTTGTGTGTTTCCTTGAAAAAAGAAGAGAGGAATTTGAGACTATATTACATTACTTTCTATAATTACTTGCTAGAAACTAACGCAGAAGGGAAGCATGAACATATTTTAAGGAGCTAGCAGTGTATAATGAGAAAGAAAAGCCTTTTCTTCTGATTATTTATATTTTCAGCACCAAAGAGCCATAAGTCATAAACTAGGACCTCATGGGGAGGCTATGATTCAAATCAAAGATAAGAGACAACACATGGATCCAGACAGCTAAAGAAGCACAAGGAAACAATGAAGCAACATTGGTTAGCATGAGAGAAAGTGTCTCAGTGCATTATTAGCTTAAACATTCTCTCATGTTTTTTGTAAGCATCACAGCAAGAGAGTTTTAATGAGGGATTTGAAGAAAGATAATGAGGTTGTGAGGCAGATGCTTGGAAAAAAATCACAGAGGAGACTGTTTAAAAATATCTGACAAATGGGTAATGGAAGCCAACATTCTGGTCTAACTGGAGAAAAATCTCACTGGAGTTGATAGGTAGGATAAAAATAAGAAGGAATTTGAAGATGAAGCCAAACAACTCATATCTCATTATTTATAAAATTGTAGGCAGAAGTTGGTCAAACAAGCTGACAATTTTGTTCTATTTGATTCTGTGTCAGGGAATCAGGGTTCACCAGAGGAATAGATGTAAAATAATAGAGATTTGAGGGGGTTTATGGCAGACTGAATAATACCTTTGGCTTTGCAGTTGAATAGGAATAGATATTCTTTAAAGATACTATGCAGAAACGTCTACAATAATTATGCTGAAACACATGAGAAATTACTTAACATTGTTTACAGAATTGATTTGTTTACAAAGGATATTATGTGAGGTCTAGGGACGTTTGGTACAGTTTTATAATGCATAGAAGGAAAACACTAACTGGTGTTGAGAGGAACTTGCATCAGAGGTACAGTGTCCGTCCTTTCTGATGTGTAAATCTAAATTCTTTGTTTGAATGAAGACAATGAAAGAATTTAAAAAGTCACACATGAATAAAAATGCATTCATTTATGTACAAAAATACAGTGTGGGCAATGTTTGTAGTGACAGAAAGTCAGTTCTGTCCATTTTTGATGAATAGATACATTTTCTATACCAGTATTTTATGTATTTTTTTAAGCTTTAGCTGATTAGTTTCAATTTGTAATGGTCATCTCCATTAGAAATTCTTTTGCAAGATCCATTGTATATAAGTATTTCTAAAAAAATTTAGGTTTCTGGAAAATCAGGGAATTAATGCAGATGATCAAGGCTATTACTACATGCCACAGTTGAGACCAGGAGATAATAGGACATTTGGGAAAAACTAGTTCACATAACAGATTTCATTTTTTAAATTTCACAGAAGAAAGTGGCAAATGTGCTCCTTTTGTGAGGCCTAAGGCTATAAAAAGAGTCAACATGGGAGAAGATGTGCTGAACAGTTTTGTGAAGTGATTTTAAAGTACTTTACATGAGAAGTCCATAAAGGTAGCGGGAGTAAGAAGCTAGTATAATTAATGGTCAGAATTTCCACACATTAAATTAGTGGTTTGCCTGAACATTCACAATAGTGGGAGACAGATGCTGAGAATTGTTGTAAATTTCCTAGGAGAGGAAAAAGAAATACTGAGGGAAATTAAGGCCATACCCCAACACATGACCAGAATATTAGAATATCTTAAGTTTAACAAAGCTCAAGGGCCAACATGACTCTGTTCTAAAGATCCAAAACACCTGACCATGTGTTGTAAGAATTATATTATAAAAGAGGGAAGTTGTTAGTGAACTTAAAAGAAGTTACTAGAAACTCAGAAGCAAGAAATTACTGACATTTAAGCATTACTTCTACTCTTCAGGATAGGGAGATATGAAAATTCAATTTCAGAAAGGTAATATTTGATTATGATTAAAACAGAAAAATAAAAGCAAGAAGTTTAATTATTAATTTCAAGGACTTGTTTAGTTACCTCAACTAGAGTAAAAGTTAACTAGTGAAGGGAGAAAAGGAAAATAAATGTAATTTATGCTGGCAAGCATTGGCTACAGCACAGTCTGAAAGAGATACCAGGCTTTTAAAATCTTTTCTAACCAGTAAACATCTCTTTGCATGTATGTACCCTGCCTTTTAATTCTGTGATTCCTTTAACTGTGTTCAGAGTGCTCACTGGGGCTGCAAAGACTCTGAGCTCATCACACCTGTAGTACAATTTGTGCCAGTTTGGAATAAGTACTAGGCAGTGTCCACTGCAGCTTTTTTGCTTTTTTTTTTTTTTTTTTTTTTTTTTTTTTTTTTTTTTTTTGATTTTTTTGCAAAATGGAAGATGATTAACTTCAGGGGATGAAAGAGCACTGGAGTTATGGAGTTAGCTGGTAATGGCAAATATAAATGAAGGCAAATGACTTCAGCCATTTTGCAAGTATCAGCACAATGGTAATTTTGACTTAGTGGAGCAATACAATGAAGGAGAAGTATAGGTGAATAAAATTATGAGGAGTGGTAATGATTTGCAGCTGTGAAAAATGTGGCATTGTAATAGAGGTAAACAAAATAACTCACACTTGTCTGGAATAACTCAGGAACATGCTTTAGTGATCTGGCTTGTAAATATCAGGTAGCGAAGTGTAAGAGAAGTAAAAATAATGTGTAAAAGTGACTAATTTCCCATAGTCACATGCAAATTAGCATTAAGCAGCTGGAAGATCAAGATGAAGGAATGCTATGCATATTGCTCATTTTTCTACATAGGGTGTGGTAGCAGTAAACAAAGAAATCAACTACCTATATAAGTATAGATATTGAATATAAATTATTTTATCGTGCTATAAAAAATCTCTAAATCTCTGGTGCAAATATCTCCATCGTCTTTGTCATTATAAATCTTGTGTTAATAACTTGTTGCACAAAGAACTCCAGTATAAGCATGCTTAGACTAATAATGCTGAAAAGGACACGTCTTTTTATTGTAGATACAGTATTTATTTTTTAAAATGAAAATAAAAATGATCACCCAGGACTGCAATCAGTCAGAAAAACTCAGTGACCAACCAAATACCATTAGTTACATACTTAAGTTGTCATTGATCTACTATATTTAAATATAAAACTGATTATTATAATCTAAAAACCATAGAATGCCTGTGGGTACATCTCCTGAGTTTTTCTTGTGCAGTATAAATGTCAAGGTTGTATTGTCTGTTGTTTTTCTAGTGCAAAACCTCCCTGCATGTTCTTAACAGTGCTGATTAATGACCTAATACAAAAGTCTATCAAAGTTAATGGAAAGATTCCATTGTCTTTTTGATCAGTTCATCTGTCCTCTGGCGTTTTGGACTTGTGGCTTTTCCATCAGTAAGAACTAATTTCAGTAGTTTCTTTGCAGAACAAGGGAGATTTACTTTTAATCAGACTTTCAATCAGACCAAGGAAGGATTTGTTTCTCAGAAGGCACAGAGCTAGTTTTCAGAGTAAAAAAAAAATTTGAGAAGTCTGGGGGAGGTGGAGAAAAGAGGGGAAACTAAATGCCTCCGAGAAAGTGAGAGAGAGAGCAAGGTGAAAGATCTTGCCTTATTGTCTGTTTCATACCTTTGGAATTGGAAGAAATAAACTAGAATGCTGTAGATCTTCCTAGGGAGGACTGATCATATCACAGTACTTACAAGTTACAGTCAGTGGAAACCACTGGAGAGAATACTTCATGCTCTTTCTTAATGATGAACAAGCTGGGAATGCTGGGCTGGGGTGGTGGTGAGTTTACAAAAAGTCTTCCCAGAGAATAAAGCTACCTTCCCTTAGTGTTTCTGGCACAAAAATTCCTGCTGCTGCTAACTAGTTGCAGTAGCATCCTAGATGCATATGCAGATACTTTTTCAGTCCCACAGTCACTGCAAATGTCACTTGATCACTGATGCTTTATATATACCCTGTAAATCTTCCAAGTTATGTGTGCTCAGTCTGATAACAAAAAGAGAGTTCCCCATTCGCTACTGTGGAGTCAATAAAAATGTAGCTGTGACAAACTAAGGTGCACTCTCTCCTCCCAGATGTACAATAACCATTAAATTATAAGCTGAGGTACAATTCCAGAAATAATTTTGCGCATAAAAGTTGAAGCACAGAGAACATAGTTAATGTGCAGATGTGAATTTGTGCTTTCATGCCCATCAGACAGGAATATCTGGTCTTGACTTAAACTAAGAACTTTTCAAATGGGAGCCTGATAGAAATATATATGAAAAGCAAAAATGTGTTTGTATGGTCAGTTTTTCCAGATTAACCTTATTTCTTCCTGTCAGCTTAACTGGGACATATACTAATTTCTTTGCTATAATTCCTTGTGCATTCCTTTGAATGTAAATATTGTCATGGTTTTCTGTTTTTACAGACATATTCTATTTCTTGCTGTTCAAGACACAGCATATCTTAATGATTTGTTATAAGGGTTATCATGCAAAAAGACTAGAGAGTATAACACTTTCATAACAATATTACCTTTCTAGTTCTTTCTTCTGTACAGAGTATGAGAATTATTGGTCATTATTAAATTTCATAGTGACTCCTTATAGGACAACATCTAACTACTAATTCTAATCTTTGAATTGAAGATACCTTTAGGAATTGTACCTTAAGCAGCAACCCTATTGGCTGACTAATATTATTTTAAGGTGTAGAAAGTTTATTGCAATTGAAGTTAAGATTATTTCATAACAACTTACAATCTTGCTTTGGCCTTGTGATATATTTTTGTTGTTGTTTCTGCACTGGTATGCCCTTGCCATACCTTGAATTTACTATATATGAAGAACAGACACTGAAGGCTCTGTGGAGAAGCTGACATATAGTATCTGAATCTTTTATGATCACTTGTTTAAGTGTCAGTGAGAGCACAGTAGATACACAGCTGGGAGTGCACATTACATCAGGTCTCACTGCACAGCAATTTAGACATTTACACCAACATGTGTCAAAGTATCTTCACTCTTTGCAAATGGCAGGGCTAGCTGACTTTGCTACCTAGATACCATCTTCCTTCAAATTTTCCAGAAAAGGTTATTGTTGGGAGTTAAAGAGGATATTTCTAGAAGTGTTTGCATGCAGTTGTCCATCTGAAGTAGGCTTCAGAATGGAATAAGCTAGAAGTTTCTTGGCAAAGCTCTTTATAAGGGCTGAGAGTATGCACAGAAATGGTCTTGGTGAATTTGAGTTAGTTCTTCTTTAGTGTATTTGTTTTGCTCAGAAGGAATGTCTTTATCACAAATAAATGGAAAGCTCTGCAGGGGCAGATGATTGAAGTATGCCTGTCTTCACTTACAAAGTCAGCTATTTTCTGTTATTCCAGGATAAACCTACTTAAATGTTGGCCATAAACCTTGGCTGCATTTTAATATTGGCTGGGTTCTTGTGATCTTTCTCTACTGATGCTTAAAAAGGGCATTGACTCTTCCCTTTATTAGATTTCTGTCTGCAGTTATAAAATTAATCTCCCAGTCTCATGCTGCAATGAGCTGTGCCAGTGGAAGAGAGATCAGTTTAATTTTTTTTTGCCTCAAAACTTCTTCCAAAGTTACAAGGAGTTTAGAACATTACTTTTTCTTTTCAATTTTAACAAAGCCTTTGTCTTTTTTTCCTGCATTTCTATTTTATCCATGTCATTTTGGTTCTTTTGTTTTATACTTCACATTTTTCCCCCACTCTTTTTTCTTCCCTTCAAGCCTAGTTTATAGTCTTTGACAGGATTCTTTCTATGCTATCTGCCAAAACATCTGTTTCTTTTCTGAATAAAAAGCTTCCTTCTCCAAAAAGTGTCACATGGGTCCTCAACAACTATAAACCTTCTTTTCTCTATATGACTTTGTCAATGATGGACCAGCACTGTGCAGCTTTGTACCCTTGTCTGCTTGTCTCATTTTTTATTATGCCCAATTCAGGTATTTTATTGGAAAAAAAGAAGTCTCTGCATTATTTGGATTTCAGTGTACACATTTCCTTTCAAACTATGCTATTAGTAGTCTGTACTTCTATTTTTAACCTTGCAATTATTTCCTGAATTTCTGATCAAAGCAGATATTTATTAGCTTAAAATTGATTCCAGTTGCAAACACTCTGTTATTTGTGCTTTTCTTCTAAGACCAAGTTTGAATTAACATCCTTACAAAATATGCAACATATCTGGCCTTGATTATTCTTGGATTGATTTTTGTTGATGATACAATTTTTTGGTCAATGTGGCATTTAGAGTAGTTTTGGGATCTCTTGAGCAAGTTGTGTCACTTTCAGCACTTTCATTTTGCCATTTATATTTTTTTAATGACAGTAATATCTTTCATGTAGTAGACAGACTTGATCCTGTTGTGAAATAATTTGATGTCTTCAGGGAAAAGTGCCGTATTTGAGTATGATATTATTCATACGTTATGCTCCCATGGTATTACAGACTTTATGTCACTGTTTTTTCAAGCTGTGTTTTATAAATGGTCAACAGAAGAAATGAATTTAAATACTTCCTTCAAATACTAAAATAAATTTTTATTGCTTTTTATGTTGCAAGGTAAAGAAACAAAGTAATTTTCATATGTGTTTGTCTGGTATAGTTCCCTATTGATATGTTGTTGATATCTTTGTCTTTCAAGTATGTCAAGGAGAAAGACAAAGAGGATTTGCTGGTGAATGATTTTATGTTCCTCCTAACATCTAAACCTTAGTGTGCTAAATAATATAGGAACAATGGATATATTTATTTCCCCTGGAATAACTGTAGATATTTCACTCTTTCAGTCCCCTGAAGTTTTCACTGATTTTTGCAGAAAATGAACAAATAATTTTTATTATTTTTATTATTTTGTTATATATCGGTCAGGAATTTACTATTTTTTATTTTTTATTAATATATATATGTATTGTTTTACAAATCTAGCACTTCAATTGCGAGATCTGTAGTAGTTACTTAGGGGTTTCTGACATCAATCTTGTATGGGGAGAAGGAATGCTCATTCTGCTCAATTGCTCCCCCTCTCTGCTAGACACAGTAGGAGTTTGTCCAGGTGGCAGAGATTTGGTAAATACTGGGAAGACACGTAAAGAGAATTGCTAAGGAAATGGAATCCAGTTTCTTTCCATGGCACAATTCCCTCTAGAACAGGTGGCCTGGCATGCTGGCCAGAAGTTCCTGTTGACAGTCCATCCAGTACCTCAATTCCCTTGTGCAGGGTGTTTGTGGAAGCTGGCAAGCTGCCTTCCTGGAGGAGCTGCTACAACAATAGGAGGGCTGGGTTCAGAAGTTCTAAGTCTTTTCATGGCTCTTTAAGTGTTTTGTTGGTTCTCTGATGGGCCTGACTGAGACTGATGTGTGATTTGAGTTTAAGCTTTGAAAAATTTTAGTTGATGAAATATTTCCAATAAACACAAACCACAAAATTTTCTCAGTCTGCTTTTTGTTTTAGGGACTCACGTGTGTCTCTTGCCAGGATTTCAGGGCAAAAAATATATTTTCTAATTTCCTTTTCTAGGCTTTGTTAAAATTATTAATGTTAAAGTAGTTCATATTACATATGCAGGCATGTCACAGTATTACCAAAAAATCAGGAAAGGGAAAATATTCTCACTCCTGACAAAAATTAATTACCTACTTCAGTAAGTTGATATTCAGTGGACTATTCAGTGAACACATGGAACAAATTAAAGCTTCAGTCATGTATGTGTAGTAGCAGAATAACTCCACTGAATTGTAGTTAGCTCATAGTATGAATTGTTTTTATTTGCATACTGGGAAACCATACTCTCTTTGTCCCTTATGTATACTCTGAGTGTCTGGTAGCCCATCAAACTGGGAAGTATGTTTTAATGTGTTCCTCTGTGTGAGCAGCTAGCATTTGCTGTAGTTCTTGCCCGACTCCAATTGGTTAGAACTTGTTTTAAGGAGAAATTGAGTCAATTGAGTCACCCCAGTGAAAACATGAAATTACCGTAGTCTGTATTTGCCTTGGAAAATAGGATTTTTATTTTTATTTTTTCCAGTGGATGAGTGTAGGAAATGAGGGCTTTGTCAATGCAGCGCAAAAAATATGGTGCAAACCAGTTTAAACTTTTCAAGAAGGCCTACCTGCTTTACTACAAAAATACTAAAATATCTGTTATTTGGGTGCTGAGTGCAAGGTAGGCCTGATTGCTTCTTTGCTTTACTTTTTTCAGTTAGCAATTGTTAGTCTGAAGTATAATTGAATGTAAATTTGAAAATAACCAAGAAAAAAGATTAGATTTGGTGATAAGAAACTTAGAATAAGCTAATCATATTCAGAATAAAACCTCAAAGAAATGCTCTTAATACTGTAGCATGAAATTTGAGGAGGGGAAAACCTTTTGTTCACTTCTTTGCTGTATGATTCTTTCTTATAATGAAATTCAATGCAAAGTGAATCTCAGCTGGTTTGGAATTATATTACCATCTGGGGGAAGATTTTGATACAAGCCAAAACTAACAGATTTCCACCTGTCCCCTTAAGAATTCCAATTGCCAGGAACTGGGCATTTATTTGAAGCAGCCTGACTGTACAGTTGCATGAGTCTGCAAGATCTTCTTGGCTGGAGCTACTCTTTTGATTAATGTGGAATCACTAAGAGCCCAGCATACTTTCTTAATACTTCTAGTTAGACAGCTTCATCTATACTTCATCTGAAAAACTATGGCCAAAGCTGTAATTAGCATTGGCAAGTCTGAGCATATTCTTGATGATGTTTTTGGTTAAAACCAATGTTGAAGAGAGGGGGTCAAGATGCATACCTCAGGGGCTCTACAGTGTACTTCAGAGACCCTCAGTAGGGATTAGCAATCAAGTTACCAGTTCAAATCCAGCAAAGGTCAAGAGTGATTAACACTCTTTTGTTCTATTGGTTAGCGTGAAACAGATGTAAAATGAAGTTATGATCAAAATCCAATTCCTGGTAGATATTTTACATCATAAACACCAAACTCCTAATGATCCCTTGCTGGCAATCTGATTAGAATGAGCAGTTAATTGAACAGACACAGAGACTGCTATGCATCCTTTACTGCTCTTCCCTGTAACAAAAATACACTCATTTTTGAACTGGAGGACGTGATCGAAAATTGCTTTTCCTGCCTAAATCCTTTATATTCAGTAGGTATATTTGTAAATTTTTTATTCTCAGTGACATAAATACTGTTAAAAATTGTTTTAAGTGATTTGATTGTAACGTAAAAATGAAGCTTTTGATAATTTTAAATATGTGTGGTCAGATCCTCAGCTGGACTAATCAGGCATAGACCTACTGAAAAATCAGGTAAATGATTGGCAGTGATGTTGGCAAAGGATCTGCTTCTCCATTACTCAAAGTACATGACAATACTTGAAAAGGCATGGGTAATTTTAGACAAAAGTGTGTCATAGCTAAATCATTTGCATACACATATGTGTTTTTTTTTTTCAGTCTAGCACCTTACAGTCACTGCCCTTCTCCTACCTCCTGGGAAGCAAACACATTTAGGGGCTAAGAATGAAGGGATTAGTTTTTTTATTTGGAGTTTAGGCTTCAGACATTTGGTTATATTTATTACACTACTGTAAATTACAAAACCTGATTTTCTTATACTATCCTGCAAGTAGTGAGTGACTGAATTTTTTTTTTTTTTTTTTTTTTTTTTTTTTGGAAACATGATGTCTTTTAGACCAAATCTGGGTATACATTGTACTCCATAGGAAATATTGTTCTGAAATTACTGGAAGATCTATTCTATTAGTTTACCTAGGCTATTGTTGGATTCTACTATTTCATAAACTTATTTTAGAAAGAATATCTATAAAATGAGGGCTTGTAAAAAATTCATTGATTGAATATAATCATGTAACAAGTATAAATTGGACTTTTCTTGTTGTCTTACATTCTCATGTCATAGTTACCTATACAGTAAAGTAAGGAAACCCTTTAAAAAGCAACTATCTTTTTAAATTGAATAAGATTATACTAGTTTTCAGTGAGTTTGTGGGAATTATATCATTAGACTTTGATTAAGTAAATTTTAAAAAGTAGAAAATGTTATTCATTTGGTAGCTTAGAAACTACCGAGGGGTGCTATTGACTGACAGCTGCACAATGGAGAGAAAACTGAATAATTCACACTTTCAAGGATAGATTATATATATGTGTATATATATATATCATTACCTTTACTGCAAATCTTGTCAAAGGAACAAGTCATACATGTCTCACAACTAAGGAGAGATGTCCTTGCCTGTGGAGAATATTCAGACCTCTTAGTGCCCTATGAGTGGGTTTCAGTTACTTTGATCATGTGGACTTACTTGAGTACCATAAAAATCCCCTCTGAATGTCTGTTTCCCAGAGTTTGTATCCTTCTAAAAACTGCTAGTGGCATTTTGTGACTCTATTGGTTATTGAAATCAAGATTTTTGGGGCATCTTGGATATGACATTCAAATTTGTACAAACTCTTAACTTTATAGTTGAATTATGACATCACCTGTATTTTTTTTTTTCTTACCTTTGCAAATTCTGTTTCAAAGATAAAGCTGTCTAGGACAGGGACTGTGTATTTTTGCAGTTTCTAGTATGTCCTAACGCTGATGAAAGGGTGGACCATGAACACTGCAGTAATTGTAATCATATATAACACTAACAGTGGATTTTGAAATGATGTCTATTTTGCAAATGCATTTCAAAGAAACATGAGCAAAGTTGTAGTTTGCTCCCTGAAAAATAGAACTGCTAAGCATTTAAATTTAAATTAAATGCTTTTATGAGTTCATTGAATCTTATTTAGCAAGTATATTATAGCAAAAGTGTGTTGCCTATTGCCTTAGAATGAGGATTTTATTGCTTTTTCATAGTTATGTTTTGTACTGGTATTTGGCAGGTAGCAAATGAAACGTACTTGTAAGGTTAAATTGTTCTGTGCTGTTGTGCAGACACACAGATATAGAGACTACAACAATGGAAGAAAGATATTTGCTTTTCTTTGGGGGGGAGGGCAGTGGAGCAGATGTAGGAAAATGTTAACATACTGTGGCCTTGATTTGCCTTTAAAGAAATATTTATTCTCTGAAAGTTGAAGAACTTAATTTATATCTGAGTCACTCCACTGAAAACCAGTCAACACAAGGGATAGTACAAATGGAATTGGTCCAAACAATTTAGTGTGGTCAAGGCTGTGACACTTAGAACAGTCTGAGGTCAAAGCAGAATGGACCCCAAGATGAGGAATCTCTCGAACTTTATACAAGAAGTTCCTGCTTCTCTGTCCATCTCTAGAATCTCTGAATTTTGTGATTCATGCAGATTTGGGATCAATAATGTCTGTTTTATCCTGAACCGTGAGTTTGTTATATTTTAGCGTATGAGAGGGGAACTTACAAGCAGGAGGGAGACTGACCTTTTACATGGTCTAATACTATTAGTGATAAGAATGGAGAATGGCATTAAACTAGAAGGGGGGAGAAATAGGTTACACATTAGGGAATAATTCTTTGCTCAGAGTGTGGTGAGGTACCAGCACAGGCTGCCCTGAAAAGTTTTGGATGCCCCATCTCTGAAGTCATTCAAGACAAGGTTGGATGGGGCCCTGGGCAGTTTGGTCTGGGGGGTGGCGACACTGTCCACAGTAGGGGACTGAAATTAGATGATCTTTAAGGTCACTTCCAAAATCAGATATTGTATGATTCTATACATACATGCTGTTGATTAAATACTAAAACCCACACATGTAAGGATTCCAGCCTTATTTTCTGGACTCCACTGTTTTCTCTAATTCTCAAAACCTTCTGAATACTACACATGTTGGAAGTTCACTGTTTTCTAAATCCATTCTGATAGACCAGTTGAATTTTTTATATAACTGCAAAGCCCTTGTGATACAAGGTCAGAATGATAAATTTTATACTTTTCTTCTTTATGTAGGAAATGTAATATAGTGCCATCACTACTTTATTACTCTGAAATCATTCTGTTAACTATTCAACTTAAAATATTTCAGCCATCAGCATCTGGAGAAAGTTCATAGGTTCCGGGCAGTCCATAATAATTTGCCTTAAAAGACTACATTTCTTCTAGTCACCCTGCCTGGAAATGTAGTTATGGATCAAGACACTGGAGTTAGTTGAAGTGAGCTGAGGAGATGCTAGTCTGAGAATGCACTCAATTGCCTCTCATATAACTAATGCTTTAGGGCTCCTGTAGTTCTATTTGGAAGCTAAGTTTATATTTTCTCCTAACTGGAATAGTTTGGTCCTTTTTTGTAGACTGTAAAAGCGTCTCTGAAGGGTTTATGAAACTTGGACTCAAGTTTTTATTAAAAAAAGTTTCTCTGGTCTTTGAAGGTGCTAGGCAGAGATCAGCAAGCATAAAAGAATCCCAAAGATATCAGCCTAGTAGACCTTGAACTATCTGTATTCAACTTCGTTAGGTACACCTTAATGTGAATTTAAAACAATGTATCAACTACTCCATGTTACAGGAGAGGACTTGTGGTCTTCCAAAGGCGTACTCATAGCAATGTTCATTATCTTAGAAATCGATGTGCTGTTAATGCATTTTTTTCTTATATTTTTCCATTTTCATATGAAAAACTTAGCAATGAATAACCTCCTTCAGCTTATGTGTCAATACCCAAAAGACTCATAACTCATCTCATTTTAAATTAATGACCTTAATGATGGTACTAGCAATTGGACCAAGGCTCTCATGAGCTAGATATTTGCATATGGAATTTGATTAATCCTGGTGGCTATTAATTTTCACTTTTAATTAGGCATGATGCCATTGTAGGAAGAAAATACAAGGCAACTATTAGGCATAGAAAATGTTGATTTTTCAATTTGGTGTTCTATTTTGTTTTGACTATGCTAGGTTCCTTCACAGCATCTGCTTTGATCAACTCAGAAATATACCATAGACCTAGTCTGCAGAAGTTCAGGGATTATACTACAAAGGAATATTTAACTGAATGAATATATGCATATGTGTAGTTTACAAAAGGTAGGGAAATTTGTATATGGTATCTTCTTAATGTGTTTGTAACTTTAATTTTCTTAATGGAATAATAGACATTGCACAATATCTGTGTTCAGAGTTGCAGAAACGCCAATAGTGTATATAAAATGAAGTAGAATTTTCTGAGGCTGCTTGATCTTCCTGCATCCCAGCTAGTCAAACATGCACTGGTGGTTGAGTTCAGATTTATATCAAAGGCAAATTTTGCTGTTTCCATATGCCTTCAATATCTCTACCATCTGGGAGCACTGCAAAAGGTTTGCTCATTGACTTCCAGGAAAGGAGGGACCATCATGTACATTGCTTACCTGGTGTCTCTCTCCAATTTGTAGGAGGGAGGCAAGGTTCTTTGATATGTGTATACCTGGCGTGAGATTAAGAAGCAATGGTCCAAATGTTGGTCCAACCAGTTTATTAAAGTCCTAGCCGTTTTAGGGAGATGGGGAAGGGAAGTTGGGCGATAGGAAAAGTAGGAAATATAAGCAAGGAGTCTGTAGAGAGCAAGAGAAATAGTTACCACCGTGGGTCCAGCGAGGTACACCTTAGGTCCGTTGATTTCAGGAACTCGTCTGATCACCGTGGGAGATGGGAGAAAGTCAGGAAACTCTGCAGCAAGCCTGCCTTCCGAAGAGGTTTTCCCCTCAGGGAATTTTCCGTCAAAGGTGTCTTTGGGAGTTCATCTCCAAAGTCCACAGTTTAGTGAGGGCCTTTTATCCCCCATTTTGGTGGGGTTGTTTTTTTCTTCTTCTTTGAAGTTTGAGGATTACAAAAATGCTCAGCATTTTTGGGAATGTATCTCGAACAAACACTGAACTTTTAAACAAGCAGGTAAACACTCTTTGTAAAATGGTTTAAAACCAACTTTTCTGACATTCCTGGCCCACAGATAAGCCAGCAGGGGTTGGTAGTGCCTCTGTTGCCAGACACAAGCATTATCGCCTTCTGCAGTGGTCAGCTCCTTCAAGCAGCACCCCTGAAAAAGACTGTTTGTCCTGTCTCTGCTTATCTTTGCAATCATAAGCAGAAATGGCACAATAACAACCACCATTCACCCTCCTAGATAGTTAGCAGTTGCCAGTCAGAGTCTTATCATCAGAAAAACCTCACAAAACAAGCTTTGAGACAACAAAAGAAAACCAGTTCTGTCCTTCACACCTGGGAAAACAAATGCCATCACTCCCAACATCTCTCCCTTCTTTAACACAGATTTTATTACAGAGCATGACATCATATGGTATGGAATCTCCCTTTGGTTAGTTGGGTTGAGCTGTCCTGGTTATGCCACCTCCCAGCTCCTTGGGCATCTGCTGCTCCTCACTGTCAGGGCACCATGAGAAGTAGAAGAGTACTTTGCCCTCTGTAAACACTGCTCTGGTGTATTGTGGTAAATATTTTCACCTCCCATCCCCTCCTTCACCTCCCCTCCCCCCAACACACACACACCCCAAAACAGAGAATCATATGAGCGAGCCTCTACAAAGAAAATTACCTCAGCCAAAACTGTGACACCACTATACAGTACTGGGATATCTTCCATTTAACCGGTGTGGAGCACACTACCGTCTTTTACACCCTCTTCAGAAGATACGTGTAGCCATACAAGAACAGACATTTTCTTTAGTGTGTTATCTGTAAAAAAAATACAGTGCAAATTTTGATTAAAATGTTGCTCTGTGGCCTTTCAAATAAAATCTAATTTTATTTAATATTACTTTATACATGTATGCAGAAAATGGCAAACCAATATTAATAAAAGAAGGCTTATAGGAATGTGGAAAGAGAGAAATATATCCTTGACAAAATTTATTTACCTACCTAGACTTTCATTTCAAAGTTAGCAGCAGTGTGCAATACTGGTATAATACAAGGGTCATAAAACCCTGTTAGACATTTTTAACCCACTTTAATTTATTCCATGGAAGTTTAATCCCCTGCTGAACAGAGCTGGTTGAATTTTCAAAAGCCGTAATCCACTGAAGTAAAAAATCCTTAATGACAACACAGGCAGCAAGCTTCAACAGTTTAGTTTAAATTCTTTCTAAAAATGTAAAACGTAGGGCAAGAGTTAATAGGATATTTCATACAGATATATTTCAATCATTTTCCAAATCTTTATAAGTTCACTTGCATCTCCACCATTAGAAATATTTGGAGCGAATTCCTGCACTTCTATGGCAAAAAGCAGAAAGCTGTAAAATTGTAATGAGAAGAATTTCACACTACATTGTAACTCAGCTGGTCCTTCAGTTCACAGGCTGTTATATGCAGTATTGTAATGTTTTCTAAATAGATAGAGAAATGATATTGAACAGCACCAATTCTACCTTAATTATATTACTAGTCAAGAAAATGAAAACAAACTACATAATGCCACACTATATTCATTCTTCTGCTTCTCTAGGAGTTTTATAATTAACTTCAGTGGTGATCAGGACGGACCAATAAATTGAGCAGAGTTATTTCATAAATTTTAAAGTATTTCAGAACTACAGTTACAACGTGTTTTTATACAGTCTGTTTTCTACCACCTTTGAAACTGCCCAGTTCTTGAATCACCTCTAAATGAGGCAGCACTTCCTTTTCTCGACCTGGAAGCTCCTCTAGTGCCATGCTTTTTTCATGGCTCTGGTTGGCCTGAGCATCCAGATACCGAACTTCTGCTTGAACTACACTGGAGAAATGCAGGTGCTATGCTAGATTTTGTTGTGGCCTTTTGGACAAGAATTTAGGTGGCATCATGCTGATGTTCACAAGCTCTTAAATTAATTTGACAATGGCAATCCCTTCCTAATTTTTTTTTTTTCTTTTTTCTTTTTTTTCTTCTTTTTTTCCCCTCTTTTTCTTTTTTTCTCTCCAGGAGATACTTTTCTTGAAGAAAAAAAATGAGATCCCTTCTCTGAAAGACAACAGTGACAGTAGTTCCTGTTTTTACCTTTGCTTATTAGATAAAGAAAGAATGCTTCCTAGAGCTGATATCTCATGACTTCCTGGTATGGATCTGTGGTTTTGATTCCTGGTTCAAAATCCCCAGCTTTCTCCAGGCACTTAGAGGAGTCTGGCTGATTAACTTCAAGTCAGTTTTCCACTCTGGTAGTTTGTGAAAGGAAGAAGAAAGTCATTACAAGGAATTTACAAAGAGCTGTGCTGCCACAGCTGAGAGGACAACACTCTTTCAGGGCAAAGCAGAGAAAATTGAGAAAGAAAGAATGTGTTAGGGCAATGCTGCTAGAAGAAATATCCCCATAATCACAGTCTGTCTGACTGATTTTGAGTGCCTATATCTCTCTTCAGAAGGCTAAATACTCTTTGAAAGCCCAAGTATTAAACATTTGTTCTAAACACTAGTTAACAAACAGGCTCAAAGGGGGTTACTTTTAAGACTGTAAATACCTGTGAAAATGATTTGTAAGATCAAAGATCAAATCAAACCCCAAAGATGACAGAATAGTACAAAACTATACTATCACCAAAAGGAAAGACCCCTGTAGGAAATTTCCTAGATCTAGAAGTATGTGCTACACTAGAAAGTATTCAAGTGGAATAATGGAAGTGTTCAAGCCCAGGGTAGGTAGGAGGTAGATGACAGTGGGAGGCATTCCTGCACATGGCAATAGATGTTGGATCCAGGTGATCCCTTCTAATCCAAACAATTATATCATACTGTGGCTCTATGATTCTAAGACTACACAACTTGTACAAATAACACAGAACTAGCTTCATCACACTTACACTGTAGGAAACAGTAGACTTCGATGTGATTATAGTCTTGTATAAAAGGTTTTGGTAGAGCAATCTTGTCCTGCTTCTAGCCTGCAATATTTGCGCTCTCTCCACAGTATTCTCTCAACGGCAATTTTGTAAGTGAAACAACAAAACCTAAATACTCATTCTTTGCTGGTCAAAGAGAAAAATGTTTTCTAAGGTTGAAATACAGATTTCTGTTTATGTGAGGTAGAATCTTCGGAGATTTTCTGCATTTGACTTCTTTCTCGCATACCAGTTTATAGCAGACACAATTCCTGCACAGAGTTCAACTTCCCCCTTTTATAATTGTATAACCATCAAATTAAATTCTCATTTTTGTGTATGGCCAAATATCTGTAGAATATTAGCTTTGACTAGAAATTGTTCATTGGATAAAATATATCCATGCCACTACTGACTTTTTCCAGTATGTAGACAGGTACAGGAATAAAATTTGATTAAAGCAGTGTAGTTAACTATATCTAAAATTTCTTCAATGTAACAGGATGTAATGGGATAAAAGAGGAATAAAGTGGGTAACATAGACCCAACTGATTTTTTTCTGAATTCTGTTCTGCCTTGACAACAGTCTACCTTGCAGTTACTTCCACCAGTACTGTTTTATCATCTGGGATATTTGACAGAGGAAAGAAAATTCAAAGTTCTTGTGCATGGAGAGCATGCAAACAGTGCTGCCAAATTGTTACAGAGCTATGCCAGCAAAAATGATTTCAGTTTTGATTACTTGTTTACCTGAAGAGAGAGATTTTCCACCTTGAGTATTAGATTGTTGTTTAAATTTTCATTTGCCCTCAAGTAGTCATATATTCAGAGGAACAAATACATAATTTCTAAGCCAATACCATAATTATAGGCAATGAGCTGTAATAAAGTGAGAAATCAAGATGCATTATGTATCTCTTTGAACCACTCTTTAAATCTCAAATTTATTAATCTTAATATTGCTATGGTTGATATTGCCCTGGGATGAGAATAGAGCATAAATTACCACTTGAGACCTTGACAACTTCCTGACATAACTTTCCAACTTTGTTTTATTTGTTTCAAATGTTCAGATTTAATCTGACTAAGAATTCAGGGTTCTGTGTCTTGAAAGAGGACTCCAAGATTTTTGAGACAAATCCTACCTATCCTTTAGGAAGTCCTAATTAAACTACAGATAGTCACTAAAACACAGCTATTGAAGCTAAACATCACCATGAAAATTTCTTCATCCTCAGAAAGAAGGATACAGAATGAAAAGAAAATTCTGTTTTAGTGGAGCAAAAACTGCATTACAGATCAATTCCTATGTCTTTTATTAATTGTGCTTTGACTTATTATACCCAGGGAAACCACTGTCTATATTTCTGCCTAGAAACATAGGAAGAAATGAAATAGCTGTTTGTCATTATTCATTGAAAAAGTTACTAGGCAGTCTGCTCCCTGTACCTTTTTGATATCAGTAAGCTTTACTAGGTAGTGGAAATTCGTATTTTCCATTAAAGATACAAGACTGGAAGCAAAGGTCAATTTGTTATACTTACTGAGCTGCTTTTCCAGTAACATTTGTCGTAATGGCTAAGCTTTCCTAAATCTTTTTTCTCCTTACTATTGTTCTATACAGACACTACTGACATCATAATTATTCACTTCTAGCTATGCAGTCACAGGAAATTCATCTCCTTAGCCCTTTTGCAACATTGATGTATTGTACTGTACTTGGCAAAACTTTTCAATGTTTCTTGTATACTATTGTTAGAATAAAACTTAAAGCTACCAGAGAAGACTGGCTAACATAGAAAGCTCTGTATATATACATACAGTAAAAAACAAGCCTGGACCCTGATCACTGCAGCCAACAGAAGCTGAAATACATCTTATTTTTGTAGAGTGAAGTAGACATAAATCTGTTTCTGTCATTTCTATAAATTTCTGTAATGTAAATATACAGAAAAATGCTCATTCTCACCCCAATCCTGTATAGACTTGATCAGTCCCAGTGAATTCCTACTGAATACCATTTCTAAAAAAAAAAGGTAAATAATGAAGAACAATACATTTTTCAGTCTGCTATTGGCTGTGGTTTTGGAAGAGAAGGCAACTTGTTTTATGTTGAATTAATTGGTAAGGGACTGTATGCATGCTTCTGGATTATACGCACATATAGTCAAAGAAGAAGGAAAAAAACTAGGATGAAATTTGTACTGCTCTCTGGTTCAATCTTCAGTTAGTCATTTTAAATTGGCTCTCTTTTCAGGTTTTGCTAAAATGAGTTTGCATTTCAGTAAGCTGGTTTTCACAATGCTAAGTGCAAAATCACATACATTTTATGATCTTTTCTGTACTATTTCAGGCTTACAGTTGAAGAGAAGAGAGGCAGAATAAAATTGTGAATTAGTTCATGTGAAAATAACTGCTGCACTTGCAGAAATTCTATTACACAGCAGTGTTCTGTATTATTGGGTGTACAAGTCTCTGAGGATACATTTAGCTACTTTCCATAGTACATAATGCACTAACAGTATATGCAAGAGCACTTGTCTGGAAAATATTAGTGAAGAGCTATGAATTCTAGAGCATTTTTTATTGACAGCTGAGGGCTGTTTCTCTAGTACTCACACAAACACTTGACTAGGGAGGGCAGGTTCAGGCACAGTCATGAATGTAGTCAGTTACCCACAATGAAAACTGCAGAGGTCTCAGTGCTAAGTGCATCATCAGAAGCCTTTCAGACGCTACTAGATCAGTGACAGTAACAATCAATTGGATTTATTAGGACAAATATGAAGCTGTTGAGCATACATGGGATCTAAATCATTCATTTTCATGAGATATACTGGCTTTCAAAAATGTACTTGCATTGGATCAGTCAGCAATTATAAAACAAACAAACAAACAAACAAACAATGTTATTTTTAAATGGTTTTTATTTCTTTACATCTTGTTTCATGGAACTTGCAACATAATCATATGAATTTTAAATCATAGGAGGCAGAAAGGAAAACAAAGGAAAAGCAAGCTCCGAGGAAAGAAAAATATAGTGGTGATAATCTGTGTCCTACCTACAGATTGTAGGTAAAATAGCTCTCTCTAACTGTTTAGATTCATAACATGTTGACAGATTCATGCTGGACAGGCACATTTTTCCTTTCAGCTGCATATCACCCCTTATTTTGCACGCCTTCCCCATATGCCACTGCAAAATTATATTCTGAGTCTTGTTCTCTCTCCCTGTGACATGTTCATTGCTGCTTCATTAACCAGTGCACCATCAGTGCATTTCATTACAGCTTCTCTCCTGGCTTGCTGTGATGATGCTAAGATGCTGCTAGAAAGTGGCTATCAAAATGCTAGGCTATGTTTATCCTTCTTTCAGTTCAAAAGAGGAAAAAGTCATCCCTTTGGCAAGGTCTTAAATAAAACCCATATTTTAGCTATTACTGCTACTGACTCCTCTCACTGGAACTGCACTATGAAGATGTATTGTGGGATGCGACAGAACAGTTTACCCATTTGTTTACTGTAAAGTCTGTGAACATACCCCCTATCTGAGGATACTAAGACTACTTAGTCTGATTTTATGTATATGACTTTAACTGACCTTGAAAGAGTAATTAAGCTAATGAAAGCATGTTCAGTTCCATGATTCTTAGGAAATGAAAAGGTCAAACTGTGAGAGATATTGTCCATGACATATACCTTCAGTTATACTAGTAGAGAGAGGTCATGGTTTAAATACTAGCCAATTTTCAATATATTTCTTTAGTTGGGAATACACTCGATTTAAGTGAAGAGAAAGATGTAACTGACAACACAAAAGCACAATGTAACTCAGAGACAGAACACAGGGGTATAAACCAGGCATTTTGAGAATGTGTTATGTAGTCATGAAAAGGGAAATAAGAAACTCAGTGGCTTCTTCATGTCTGTTCAAATGCTAAAAAAATGTGGTAGTGCACCTGATGTAAGTTTTTAAAGAAACAAGTCTAAGGGTGTTGTAGATGCCTCCTGTCCTTTTCCTGTCCCCTGATAATTCCAGCCCTCCCTGCTCTCCATCACTGCTGTGAGTTAGGCAGCTGTGATGCTGCATCTGTTCATGGTTTTCCACACAATTAAGGCAAAGAGAAAATAAATAAATAAGAAAAAATGGCTCTGACACTGAATTCTGTGAAAACTCATCTCTGCAATTTATGATTTTTAGAAACACGGTCCACAGTTTTCTCTCTCTCTTTCTCTTTTTAATTTAAATGTGCTTTGTATGATTTTTAAAAAATCGTTACTTTCCAATAATCGCCCATAATTTTTCTTGAAACTGAAAAAATGACTCTGTCTTGCACAGACCACTCTGGTTCAGAAAAGTCTGAAGATACAGGAGTGAGGAAGGAAGAAATACATGTCAAACTTCATGCAGACAAGGCAAATCAGTAGCTGATCTAGAAAGGGAGTGACTCCTCTTGCATTAATTGGGGTATAACTCACAGTAGGTTTATTGCTGTTGAAGAAACTCATTAAAACTTACATTATTCTATTTATTCTGTACTTGTTACTGAAGGTCTTAGTCAAGACTTCAGACCAATGTGTTTTTACAAAAAGAGTAGAGAAATTAGTTTGCTATCATCAGATTTCTAGTGACGTGGAGTTTGAGCACAGTCAGACCGACACCATCAAGACAACACCCTAACAGTGAACTCAAGGGACAGTAAGGATAAATGAGTGTGCCCCAGATGGGGAAAAACACAGCTACTGGGAGGAGTGAACATTAAAACTAAAGTTCTTCGCTCTGAGATGAGATATGGTCAGTGAAAGCAGGATGACACAGCTGTGTACTTTAGTTTTTACGCATTTTATTCCTTTCTCATCAATTACAGGCATCATGACAGAAGTCGCTTGTATGCTGAATAATTAAATGAGTGGTCAGAATTAATTCTGAAGGCAAAAGATTGGCAAAAGAGAATTAAATAACAACTACTTGGAAAGAAGAGGAAAATATACATTTATGTTTTGTTCTACTTGAATACAGAGAATGTAGTCATTTCTCCCCAAAAATCGTTCTTATGATTTTGAAATCTGCTCATTCGCCCAGGTGGAAATGGTGGTTTTTGTATTATATATCTTAATGTATCCTTTCTTTCTTCTCTTCATTCTTTTTCAGGTTACCTGTGCAAATTTAACAAATGGAGGTAAATCAGAACTTCTAAAATCAGGAAGCTCCAAATCCACACTAAAGCATATATGGACAGAAAGTAGCAAAGACTTGTCCATCAGCCGACTGCTGTCACAGACTTTTCGTGGAAAGGAGAATGATACAGATTTGGACCTGCGATATGATGCTCCAGAAACTTATACTGAGCAAGATCTCTGGGACTGGCTGAGGAACTCCACAGACCTCCAAGAGCCCCGGCCCAGGGCAAAGAGACGGCCCATTGTCAAGACTGGGAAATTTAAGAAAATGTTTGGCTGGGGTGATTTTCATTCCAACATCAAGACTGTGAAGCTAAATTTGTTAATAACAGGGAAAATCGTTGACCATGGCAATGGGACGTTTAGCGTTTACTTCAGGCATAACTCCACTGGTCAAGGGAATGTATCTGTGAGCCTAGTGCCCCCTACAAAAATAGTGGAATTTGACTTGGCACAACAGACAGTGATTGATGCCAAAGATTCCAAGTCCTTTAACTGTCGAATCGAGTATGAAAAGGTTGACAAGGCTACCAAGAACACACTCTGCAACTATGACCCTTCAAAAACCTGTTATCAGGAGCAGACCCAGAGCCATGTGTCATGGCTCTGCTCCAAGCCCTTTAAAGTAATCTGTATTTACATTTCCTTTTATAGTACAGATTATAAACTAGTACAGAAGGTGTGTCCTGATTACAACTACCACAGTGACACACCCTACTTCCCCTCAGGATGAGAATGAACACGTGTCTGAGACTGAAGCCTGGGGAATAAAAGAATTCGTATGACAGGGCTGTAACCTCGAGGAGGAAAGCCACATCTATTGCCTGGAATGTGTCTACCTGCTTCTGCTGATGTCATATGGCTGCAAATATGTTAGTGGAAAACAATCTAATGTAATTTTTGCCCAGTCAGCACCATGTTTCAATCTAGTTGTAAATCACTATGGATTTGAAATAAAACCATACACACACATAGAGACACACACTCTTTTCAGCTCATATCTATTGAGATTCCTGTTAAGAGAGATTTTCATTGTCTGATAACTAAGGTTTTGGGATAAACTATCATCAAGCAAAACGGATTAGCTAGACAGAGTACAGTTTCTAACACAGACTGTTGTGGAAATCTCTTTGAAAGTCCTTTGAGTATATACCAATAATCCCCACTCATACATTCTACTGCTTGGAGTAGCTGTACTGGTAAATAATACTGTAGGAGTAAATACTTGTTAAAATGGGAAAAATGTGTGTGTAGAGTTCTGTATTCCTTGCTATATGAACACAGCAAAGCAAAGTGACTTTTTTCCAGCATACAGTAGGCACATTCAAGGTGGTGTTAGGTGGCTCTTTTTCCATGGAACGAGCCTGTTACCAGTAAAGATGGGCAAACATTTGGAATTTACATGTGGGCAGACATTCTGGTTTTATGTTTCTCTGACTCTTTAAGCTCTGATTCTTTAAACCTGGTTGAGTTTAGTCGAGCAAAGCTATTTTAAAACCCTCCAAATGATCTTTAGGAAGGAAAATGCCTCATGGAGGACATGTAAGTTATAAGTGGCTGTCTTATCTTTATTACAAAATATTGTAACAAATTCAATATCCTAGTCTTGATTTGTATGAATGGTTTGTATTGTACATAATTTAACCAGTGTTATTTGAGCTGCTTATTAATATTAACTTGTAATTGTCTCTCTGCTTGTTATTGGTTAAAAACAATTGAGGAATTGAGGAATCCATTTTATCAATGTAGCTGTAAACTCATTAAAAGACAGAACTATGTACAAAGCATTTATTCAGCTAAAGTATTGTTGAAAGCTATACATATACAACATTACAGTCTGTCTGTACTTAGATATTTTATTTCCAGACAAAAATATGAGCTGTACATAAAAATAAAAGAAATCTTAAAGTTGAGTTTCAATATGTACTGTGTAGATGGTAGTTTAAATGGTTCGGAAAAGTGGGTAACGTTCCAAATCTGACATGGTTTTCAATCTTGCCTCTTTGCATATGTACATATATATATATTTATAAATTTGTGTGTGGGCATGTTTGTGTGTGCATAAGTACATGTGTGTGCATAAGAGTATGTGTAAATACAGGTAGGCACATATGGAGAATATATAAAAACTTCTCAGGCCCTATTCTTAGCAAGGAGATGTCATTACTGCGTAACTTCAGTGGAAGACCCCACTCAGATGAATTACAACAGTTAGGATTTGTTTGAAATTATTCATCAGTGTTTACAAGTGGGTAAACATGATGCCACTCTGTGTTTGCAGGCCAGCTATTGCCTTAATTCTAGCCTCGTCTGAGGCACTGATTTCTCTTTATGGAATGAAGAGATCCCTGTATATGGGTTGGAGAATTTTCTTCATATGAATGAAAAACTCATAGTTTTATATATTTTTGTGTGTATTCTGGCATGCTTTACCCCCACTAGCCAGTCAACAAGTGACTACAACAAGGTCATACTTAAAACAAGGCTGACTAAAGAAGAACTAAGTGCTTCTTCTCTTATGTTTCAGAATAATCCTTTCAAACAAAGCTTTCTTCCCGCTCCCACTCTTACTCCAGGTTCTGTGCTCTTCTGTCAAAGCTATGAATACAGAGACGAGTCATCTTCCAAATGTGCATAACGTCATGAGCAGCTTCTACAAAGTCCCAATAAACAATCTACCAGTGTTTCAAGAAGTGAGAAGTTTGAAACAACATTCAGTTGTGGACATCTCTTGCTGAAACATGCAGAACATAAATGAGAATGAAACAAAGTGAATAAATAATATGTTTGACAAGTAAACATTTTTGTAATAATGTACAATAGGAGAGGAGACTTCCATATTATTAATGCTTTGGTTCCTTCAAACTGATATGCCTGTGGGAATTTTTTCTCCATCATATGTGACTTTCAAAAGATAACCCTGTGGTCCTGTACCATGTGTAGGTTTAGAAAGAGAAAATGTCCAAGTCATATTGTCCAGATTCTGATTACATTCAGGAGTATGTTGGGCTACAGTACATTTGTTTTTTTTTCTTTGACAAAACCTGTGATTGCACTAGTAGTGTTTCCTCATTTGTGCTGTATGGAAAGTAACTGTTGTGAATATATACCACAAAGTAACACATGGAGTAATGCAGGAGTAAAATCTTGGCTCCGTTGAAGTCAGTGAGAATTTTGCTATCCAGTTTGAGAGGGTTCAAATTTACATTTAATAGTATACAGACATCCAGTTTTAAATATGATTAGCAACCTGTATTATGATTGAAACTTACATGTGTGGTTTCTTGTTTATATTTCTGAAGAGTGAATGTGAATGACTACTACTGGTACAACCTTGTTATTTTAATATTATTATTATTTTATTCCGTTCATGAATATATGAAGTATTTGCATTCTATGAAGTGTATAAATTATATACATATAGATATACTGCATATATATATATTTCAAGTAACGCTAAGACACAAAAGAATTATTTTTCAAGCAATGGATTTGATTCTTCTGATTGTGGTAGTTCATTATGTGGTTATCTGCCTCTCTCACAGCCAGTCACAATGTTATTGGTCTTAAGCCTCAAAAGAACTTGCTACTACTGATAATCTTTCTTGAGATTGAACTTGGAAGAGTTGTTTTGATGATCTGGTTGTGAAACAGTGATCTAAAATCAAATCATATAATGTGTTACTTATCTGTTAGTACTACACTGCCCTTCATTCAGTCTCTCTGGGAAATATTTTGTGTTTTTAAATTTTTTTCAAGAATGCTTTTGTCTCTGCCAGGTGAAAAAGAAATTCAGTGAGCATGAGTATTTCTAATTCTGGTATAAAATGTATGTATGAGTATCTGGGTCTTGTACGTGAACAGTGACTTACTTAATGGAGTGCTACTCTAGGCAAATCTTGCCTTACTTCAGGTCACCAATTCTAGACATTATAAAGATGCATAGCTCTAAAGGTATGTTTTCAGGATTAAAGAAGATCGAGTTATTGATTTTTACAAAATGAAGATAGTTGCTTTGTTCCTTTTTTTTTTTTTTTTTTTTTTTTTTTTTTTTTTCTTCTCTTTTTTTCTTATTTCTTTTAAATACTATAAAGTATTCACAAATGTGGCTATTTAGTGAAACAAATTATTGCAAAAAAAAAAAAAAAAAAGGATCATACACTTGGGCAAGGAGAAATACATTTAATATATTTAACTTGCCTTGGGTGAATCAGCATTAGAGCTAATTTATCATCTTCTATGCTTTTAAGACAGGAAATCTAGGATACCAGAAACAGGAGGTTTTACATTGCATTTGTCTCCGATCAGAGTTCTATACAGTGATGAAAACTTGAAAGATTTTACCTTATTATTTATATCAAAGTACAGAACAGAAAATTTGCTTTCTTCTTAGCTTGTGGAATGACTCATAACATGATATCCATTTCTCCCTTTTTTCCCAGGTTTGAATGGATAGTAAACAAACTAGTCTGTTCTTTTTTTTTTTTTTTTATTTTATTTTTAATTTGTATTTTAAAATTTCCCTTGCTAAAAAATATTATGCCAGAAAATGTTGAAATTCACTGTACCTATTTACAGTGAACCAAGAAATATTATAACTCCACCTATAGGAGCTGAATGGAGTTTTGGGGTGTTTTGATGTATGCTGGCCTAGACAATACTGCTCTAAAGTGTTTAGTTGGAGTACAGTGTTACTGTGATTAAATCACCTCATTCGCATGCATTCTCTGACTCTTATGCTGTAATCTGGCATTCTATAGGAATATCACAAACCACTATGAGCACAATGTGTTTTGAGAATGTAGATTAAAACAGGGATTACATCATCTGCTCCCTTTTCTTCTTTGAAGTTCCAGTTTACCAATGCATGCAACATGGGGAACAAACAAGAACTGGGGATCTGTGTGTAGCTACAGGGCCATGATCTCACTTTGGGACAGTTTTCATACCTGGAATGGTGTCATGGACAGCTACGTATTCTTTAGGAAAGGCAGAACAGCAAAGTGAGATGGTGAAAATTATCTTTATGTCTACAGACAGCTAAAAGTAGCTTCACACTCGCGCTTGCTGGTCCTCGTGGGGGACTTCAACCATTCTGATATTTGCTGGAAAAGCATAACTGCCAGACACACGCTGTCCAGGAGGTTTCTTCAGTGCATGGAAGATGATTTTCTGATGCAGGTGGTGGAGGAGCCAATGAGGAGAATTGTGCTGGTGGACCGTGTTCTAACAGTCAAGGAAGGGCTTGTTGGGAATGAGACAGTCATGAGCAGCCTAGATACAGCAACTATGAGATAGTGGAGTTCAGGATCTTACATGGAATATACAAGTCAATAAGTACAATTGCAATCCTTGACTTTAGGAAAGCTAACAGTGACTTATTCAATGACTTACTTGAAGATATTGCATGAGTTAGAAGATTGGAAAGTAAGGAGTAACTATTTCCAAGCTCAAGATCGGTACATTCCTAGGAGTAAGAAATCAGGCAAATTAGGAAGAAGACACACATGGATTAGCAAGGATCTAATGGAAGAATTCGAATGGAAGAAAGTCTAAAGAATGTGGAGAAGAGGTCTGGTCACTTAGGAAGAATATAGGGGCATTGTCAGGGCATGCAGAGTTGCAACAAGAAAGGTTAATATCCACTTGGAATTAAATCTGGTGAAGGAGGTCAATGTTAACAAGATTTATTTAAGCATGTCAATAGCAAAAGGAAGACTACTGAAAATGTGGGCCCACTGCTGAATAAAGTGTGTGCCCTGGTAACAGAGGGCACAGAGAATGCACTGAATTACTGAATGCCTTCCGTGCTTCAGCCTTTGCTATTTAGTCTGCCCCTTGGGAATCTCAGACCCTGAAGATAAGAGAGAGAGTGTGGGGAAAGGAAGACTTCCCCTTGTCTCAGGAGTATCTGGCTAGAGATCACTTAAGTAAATCTGGCTTACATAAATCCATGGACTCCAGTGAGATGCATCCTCATGTGCTGAGGAAGCTGGCAGAAGTGACTGCTAAGCTGCTCTCTATCATCTTTGAAAGGTTGTGGAGAATGGGAGAAGTGCCTAAGGAACAGAGGAAAGGCAACATAAACCCTGGGGTGCATTAAAATGAATGTGGTCAGCAGGCTGAGGGAGGATGTCCTTTCCATGTATGCTGCCCTGGTGAGGAGATGTCTGGAGTACTGTGCCCAGTTCTGGGCTCCCCAGTTCAAGAAAGATGGGGAACTTCTGGAGAGAGTCCAATGGAGGGCAACAAAGATGAACAGGAGCCTGGAATATCTCCCTCATTTGAAATGGAGACGGGAGGCTTGGGACTGTTTAGCCTGGAGAAGACTGAGTAGGGGGGGGTTTAACAATACTGAAAAATATCATATGTCCAGGAGTCAAGTAGATGGGACCAGCCTATTTTGGTGGTTCCCAGTAACAGAAAAAGGTGTGATGAGCACAAACTCTTAACTTAAGAAGTTCTATATGAACAGGAGGAAAATCTACTTTATTTTGAGGGTTAAAAAGCACTAAGAACAGGTTGCCAAGAGGCTCTGGATTCTCCTGTGAAGATATTCAAAGCCCACCTGAACATTTGCCCATACAACCTATTCTAGGGAACCTGCTTTAGCAGAATATTGGACTAGATGATCCTCAGAGGTCTCCTCCAATGCCTATGATTCTGTTATTCTATGATTACAAAATATTATATACTTTTACTTGAGCATTAAAACCTACTTAAAGTCCAGGCATCCAATCTAAAGAACTGCCTGTCACTATCTGAATTGTATGCAACTACATGGTTAGTGTTAGGAATATCTTAAATGGCTGCATCAAGGAACTCCATCATTATACAGATATTTGTATTACAGTATATACTCAGAAATAGTTTTTACGCTAAAATTTTTCAAAATTCAAAAGAGTGTACTGCAGAGCTCTTGTAAACTATATGTCTATAAATTTGAGGCATGTTGCTCATGAAATTAATTTCAACAAAATTATGCACGGTTCTCAAAGAAAAAGTACTGTTTTTCAACAATTAGTTATATATATATATCTCAATGAAGCATAAGCATTCCTTAACATCTTCAAGATCAACTTCTGATCTCAGTGCATGTCTGGAATTCATGAGAAATTGAGTTCATTTTATGCAAGTATTCAAAAACTGGAAACTTAATTATCACTTTGTGCTCTAATGTATAAATACTATCTCCAGAATCATTTTGACACTGGAACAACAGACTACTGCCTAATAAAACTTATTTGTTCTTTTAATAAATAATTGGCAGTGTCTTGCTCGAGATATTAGTGTATGAAATATTTTTTAAGACAAATTTGAGGAAGTGTATGTATAAGTTTAATACTTTTCTGACTGTGAGAAAAACACTAATTAAATTATAAGTCACTTTATAGAGTTCAAGAAAATGTAAGTCTGTTGGAATATTGTGTTCACATGGGTAGTATTCATCTCACAATATAACCTAACAGATGTAGCATGATCTCTCAAAAAGGACTGGTGAATTCTATAGGTGAAATAATTTTTTTTTTTTTTTTTTTTTTTTTTTTTTAGTAATCCCCGCTAATTAGCTGAAATTCTGTTATTACCAAAAAATAGCAGATAGATCATTCTGTTTTGTGGAGGGCTTTATTTTGTCATTGGAACACTGGTGTCTTCATGATAGTTTATTCCATTTAAAGGGCATAGGTGCCTACTTCAGCTTAAACTGATGCCCATTACATGGCACATAGTTCAAACCCTTTATTTCACTTTGCTTTTGGAATAAATAAACAGTACAGGAGTTTGGTTTTTTCTTGGTTTGTACTTCAGATCAGGAGGAAACCAATGACATGCTTAAACTAAAATTCTAATTCTGAGAGCATTAATTTCGTTGTCAAGACTAACACTCCAGAAGATGCAGAAAAAGTGAGGTTAATTGTTTGTTCAAAACGTACCTCAGTCCCGTAGCAAGTAGAGGTATTGCTATGAGGGAAAGTTTTAGTGATGTGTGAAATGAACTCTCTGTTGTTGGTCAGAAATTAGAGGGATAAAAAATTTCATAAACGTTAAACACACCGGTGAAGATTTGAGAACTAGTCATTTCAAAAAGTAAACTTTGAACTACTTTTCTAAGAGATCAACAGTATTTTCTGACAGTAACTCCACCCCCATTATCGGATGACGCTATCCCCTCTGCATATCAGTGTCATACTTATTATTCACTATTTAAACAAAAGGATTACAGTAAAAACATTTTATTACATAATCTCTCCCTTTAACAAGCATTATCTTAATTGTTTTCTAACATTGCTTTAGAAATGCCATTCAAGTCTCTAAATATTTCACTACAGAATATATTAGTATTTAATTAGTGCCCCTGACAGAAGGCTTTTCCTGATATTGAGGCAAAAACATCAATTTATTTTGTTTGTGGTAATTGCAATTTTTCTCCAGTTATATTGCATAAATTAATAATTACCCATACAGTTGTCAGTTAACCATTCTGAAAGAACTGTGTTAATCTTTTTAGAACAACTTCTATTTCTTCAGTGACTTCTGCAGTTAAAATCTACAGATTAATGTAGTAGGTTCAACAGACTCTGATACATAACATGGCTCATCATATATTTTTAAAAGAAATTCCTCCATTTTCATAGTGTCAGTGGTCACTCTCAGGTCTCAAACTGTAAAAAAGACTTCTAATGAACTTTCCACTATTAATCCTTATAAAAATTGCAAGCCTTAATTACACTGATTTTCAGTGCTTTTTCTAATTAATCATTTAAGTTTTGAACTAGCAGTCTTCAGATGCTTATGCTACTTTCTTCAGCTTTACCTCTTTATGTCTATTTTCAATATACTTTTAATCTCATAGGTATATGAACCACACAATGAGCTTCACTAGACAATTACTTCCATCTATTTCTAGATTATTGCCATGTGAGAGGTGAGAAATGGTTTATGGTTCACTTCTTACTGAATTCTGGTGTATCTATTATCCTTATTACTTGTCTGCATTTTTTCTTACCCTACTGTTTTGTTGTCCATTTTGCCAGTTTTAGATTACATACAAATAGTGCTCCATACTTCTTTATTTTATACAGTGGAATAGGTGAGATACAGCTACTTTTGGTAAAATGGAAGTAATAAGGTGATTGCATTAACTCATTTAGAAATGCAAAGTAACAAACAGTAGTGGTACTGGTAATTAACCCTTAGGTAAAGACATCAGTAGGCATTAAAAATAAGCGGCATTTTATTTGTAGGGCTGGGAAGTACAGAAACTTGCTGCCTCTAAGTGTCTGAATATTACTGAAAGACAGAATGATTTTCTTGGAGATACAGTAGATCAATAAAATAATCTCACTTGCAAGTACAGATACACTATTTCCATTTATTTTCCTGCTATTTCTTGTATGCTTCTAGGTAGCAGGCTAACTTACAGTTGCAGTCGCCAGCATGTAGGCTTCTTTCAAATTTCTCTCATTCTCCACAAGATATTGTTAACATCATTTGCAAAAAATCTTTATATTGTGTTTTCTTTGCTTTTCTTATATGGCTTAAAGCATCTGATGGTTAGTGGCCAAGAGAAGGCAATTAACTTTTTTATTACAATTTCTCCTTACACATTACAAATGTATGAATTTTCAGAACTTCTGTTTTGTTTTGTTTGCATACTTTAACTGAACTCTCTGTCTTTACCTAAGCAGGTTCAGATTTCTCATCTTCCACTTTGAGAGCTTTTCAGTCTGCTGTCTGAATGAGAAATGCTGTGAACGCAAAGGCTTCTATTTTAAGATTAGCTGTATATAAGATCTGTTGAATTCATTATAACATGCAAACTGCAAATTTGGTATAGAAGCAGTACTGTGATGCAAATGAAATCTGAATAACCAGGTGGCACATAATCATCATATTGGTGGCACCAATAATCATAATTTTATATGTAACCATACACTTAATTATTATTTATTATGATTTGCAATTGTAAGTGTGATATTGTAAAGATGAGAAAGATAACTTAGAAGAGACACTGAAAACAGAACCATGATCAAGTAGAAAATTAGGGTAACTTGCTCTTACATTTGAAATAATAGATGTTTCTGCCCTGTATCTAATTGCCAAACATATATTTAAGATACATACAGGCTACTGGAGGGTCTACATTTTAGTGCAATTTTTATAGATTTCAAGAGATAGAGAAAAGGGAGTTGTAAAGCTAATTCCAAGCTCAGAAGGTGTAAGAATGCTTAGACCACACTGAAATGTGTTTTTGTAAACTCTCCATTATATTTGTTTCCTCATTCTCTGAAGGTAATCTGGCTCAAAACTTAGCCAGTATTTCTCAAGCATATATTCCTCTGCCCCTTCCCCATGAGAAGCTTGTTCCGATCCCTTCCTCCCTCTTTCTCTTCTTTCTCTTTCTCTTGTTCTTACTTTCTTCCTTTCTGCCTCTCTTTCTCTATTCCTCCCTTCCTCCGCTCTTCTTTTTTCTCACATTTCCTCTTGTAGAACTGTCATGACTCAGGGTCAGAAATGAAAATAATAAACCCAAGTATTCTCCCTACTGTTCTTCTCATTGACCTGTTCTTGTACCCCTCAGGTTGATAACACCTCAACATTTTAAAAATGCAGTTGACTATCTCCATCTTTGCAAATGGGGCATGTATTTCCTTTCAATTCCTAATGGACCAAAAGAAAAAATAGTAGACTCCCTTCATAGCATTCTTTTGAAAGCCATACTTAGACGGCAGTCATAGATTTTGTTAACATTTCTTTTAAATTCCCATTATAGGATGTTTTACTTCATCCTTACAGCTGCTCCAAAGCTTGCCGTATCTTTCAAGCTTGAAAACCCAAAGGAAACAGCCTATTCTTGCTGATACTCTTAACAACAGTGAGCAAAGCATAATATGAAGAATTATCTTCTGTTTCTATCTCCATATTAGCAACAGTGTTGTATGCAGTACTGACATGGTTATTTTCCATAATTTATCACTGATGGTTTGCAGTGCTTTCTGTACTGACTATATCTTGCTTATGCTGTAATGTTGTCTAGCCTGTAATTCCATACTTTGTATTTGCATTTGATTTTTTCTGCCTAAAATGGTAAATGGTAAATTTCTGTAGGAAAGGATACAAATTTACAGCACACTAATTTTTCTTTGTCTGCTTCCCTTGTGGATACTTGTGGCCAGCTCTTATGCCAGCTGTGTTCAACATGTTGGAGTAAACAGCACCACACAAAGCTACACTTAGTGCTTACGAGGAGCATTAGCATGGAAAGTTAGTATTCAGCATCAAGTCTATTGCAAATTCATGTTTTAGTTTGCTGTACTAACCTACTTGTGTTGTCAAGCCCCAAGTGTAGTACTTTTCACTTATCTCTATTGAATTTCCTGTTATTGATTTCAGACCATTCCTCCCATTTATCAACATGATTTTGGTTTTCAATAATGCATCCCTCTCCTCCTCTTTTCCCTTTCAAACTTACAACATCAGCACTTCATAGTCTTTAATGATACCGTAAATCACTGGAAAATGGCACAGGTGGGGTCTTAACATTTTCAGAATAACCAAGCTGGCATTTTACAGTTAGAGTTTTTAGACTACGGTCACAAGAGTTTAAATAAATGATTATTTGGGGACTAAACAGGAAACTTACCAGAAACAATGACTTCCACTTTTTGAGGGAATGAGATGCTTCCATCATTTGCCTTCTTGTAGAAAGAGACAATGTCAGCAACTTTAAACCTTAAGCAGATTTTTGTGTAAAGTCAAGGCAGAAAACTGTCTGCCTTGGAATATCTACAATTAATAAATGCTTAATTCTTGTTCACATTAACAAATGAAGTAGTTCTACAGAGGAGTGGTCACCTTTTGGGGATTTCTGCTGGCAGTTGCTAATGGATTAGAAGTTACCCTTACCTCTGTTACTTTGTTTGTGGTTATTACAGACATAAAGCACTGTGTGGATGAGTTTCCAGTTTGAGGAAATGGCTTTTGCTTCCTTCTAAAAGAAGATTTTAACATGCACTGTGTGCTCAAGGGAAACTGTGTAAAGCGTGGATATGTGTTTATATTTTCATCAAAACAAGGATTTTAACTTTTACAAATATTACTTAATTTTGATCACTGAAGGTAGGTCATTTAGCTATAAAATGAGTTTGATCCTCATTTATAAAATTTTTCATATGAAAAAAGATAAAGCTCACCTGCAGGTACTACTTACACTATTTTACTATTAACTATCAACTCTCTGTATATCCCTGTTTGTTTCTAAAGTGACCGCAATAACATAAGGAGGATCTTGATGTGGAAACAGTTGTGTAGGTCTGTGTGGTTACTTGCTTAAGAGAGGAAAGAAAAAATCTTTACCAGTGCTTCTGTCATAATGGATATCATTTTGGAAAAAGCCATAGCATTAGCACACTCTCCTGTGCTGGTAAAACTTTTTGATATATTTAAATGTGAGAACTTCACTGAGATGATGCAGTTGCACAGCTTTTGATTTGGAGGGAGGTAAGGATGTCTCTCAAGATAGTACATGAGGATTGTTCAATCATTGCTGTAAAAAAAAAAATAAATTAAACAACAAAAACAAACAAGCAAAAAGCACGATTAAAAAAAAAAAAAAGTGAAGCCTGAACTGAAACAGAGGAAGTGATTTCATTTGACAACAGTAGTTCCTGCAGATGCTGGTGAGAGCAGTTTTCCATTTCTTGTTCTCTCCTGTTTCTTTTGAACCATTAAGTGTTACCTTTTCCTCTGAATCAGATCTCATGCAATATACTTTGAATTAAACCTCTGTCTTTTCTTTCCTTCAAAGAACTGAACAAAGATTTCCCCTTTAATATACACAGGGCTCATGTTCTCATTTTCTGTGAGAATCATCTCATTACAACACTTGCCTAGAAAGCAGAAGTGAATTTGGTAATCCTACTGACTCTCTTTCCTACTGTCATTGCATTTTCTAGGACTAAGAATCCCATCCTTTTTTTGCTCTATGCACTCTGAAGCAGTCTACCAAATTAAAAACCTCCAGTCACTCAAGAAGAGAAATATGTCAGGCTTAGGTATACATCAGATGTTAAATGTTATTTGTGGTAAGTACTTAAGCAGAGCAGGAGTTTGCAATTGTCCTGAAGTTTTGCTTTGTTTAAATTTGGATTCACTGGAACAAACTCTTCAATGTGTGTATGTCCTTCTGTAGACCTAACCTCTACAGTTTAATTAAACAGAGGAAACACCATTTACAGTGCAATGGTAGACAGTCTTATTCTCTATTTACTTGTTTACTGAATAGCCAACTCTGAGGAGTTTATTTGCATTGTTGTTCCCTATTAGAAGAAAAATAACAATTATTC
The DNA here is from genome assembly GCF_039878825.1 of Excalfactoria chinensis. Lineage (NCBI taxonomy): Eukaryota > Metazoa > Chordata > Aves > Galliformes > Phasianidae > Excalfactoria > Excalfactoria chinensis. The sequence continues at coordinate 100,044,673 of NC_092826.1, forward strand.
TCCATTATCTCAAAGCCTGACCAGCATAAATTGGCTCATTTCCTGAAGACATGCTGTTAGAAGTGGGTCCTTCCACTCTTATATTACTTATATTTCTGTTATTATTAATCTTGTTAACCACCAGTCTAAGTAGAGTACAGTGTGGATCCTCACATTTCTGAGATGTTTATCACTGGGAGGAGACAATGACCTCCCAGCATCATCTTTGTTTGTCACTGCATCAGCTCCTGAGCTGTGTGGCTTTTTCTCACGCATGCTGCTTCCCACTGTTCAAGGAGAGACGACAGTTTTGTCTCATTTGCTTACCTATTTCTGTTTTTGCATGTCCTGAAATACTTTTGCTTTCTTCTGTTCCCTTAACAGTATTCTAGACAATTATGTAAGGGCCTTTGCTGCAGATATTATACTTGAAGAAATGCCATTCTGCTGAGAGATGAGAACATTTCTTCATCTACAGTAACAGGTCATTGTTTTGAAGTTTCTGAAAAGAGCTACTGAAGAACCTCATTATTGTCAATATTTTCTTTGTAAGTTTGAACTATCAAATGACCTTAGTGTATTGAAAAAAAAATCATCTATGGACAATCTCAATCACAAAGAGTAGTTTGGAAGCTCTGTAGACTGACAATAAATTGCTGTTTATAAGAGATTTGTCTGTAAACTGTCTGTCTGCCAATCAACTGAAGTTACCTAGCTGAATATCATCACAAATGGGTGCAGTGTGATTGATTTAAGATTTGATATTTTCTATTGTGTTTATCTTTAAATGTGGTGTGAGGTACCATGGTCACAGTTTCACTGTTTGGGCGTGTTATGTTGCACCATTTTTGCAAAGGTCATAGTTACGGGGTAGTATTTATACTCTAGATGAAATTCAGCTCTTCTAAAACATTTGTAGTTGTCCCTTGGGCCAGGTTTTGGGCTGTATTTCCTGCCAGTATTTGCTTAAATCAAAACACTGACATGATTTGAAGAGCTCAGTTTTGGAGTAGTCTCAAATGCAAATGTATCTGTTCTTGTGATACCTAACTTCAAGACCTCTGAAATCTATAATGGGTTTCACTCTGGAGTCAGTGGATTTTCTGTTCAGATTTTAGTGAATACTGGCACAACCCAAAGACATTTTAGGTTGCATAATTTCTTTCCCTGCTTTGTGTAATTGCTGATTGGTCTCATCTCACCCTTACTGGAAGGTGAACTTGGTTTCGTATCTCTGAGGGATCCTGAAGATTACTGATGTCCATATTACAGATTCAACTGGGCTCTCTCAACTACAGAATATGTCTGTCTTCTGAAATTCTTTTCTGAGATGCTTAAAGATATCTCTGTACCTTGCTAACTTGGGGCTTTTTAGCCCCAAGGACCCCCTGCAGCTGTCTCAAGGGTAGATATTTGCTCTCTCATGAACAGTAGTATCTTAGGACATGTCTATGGGGTTAAAGGCTGCCACTTAGACTTTAACATTACTGGTGCTCTGAGTTAGTCATACTGGGTCATACAAAAAATCTATTTGAGAAAAATGGATTGTCATCAGGGACTCGGTCAAGTACCATCTGATCTAAATTATTCAGGAATGTCAGACAGCTTCATCTCCTGCGGCTTAGAGCATGCTTGGATCTGGTGTGTGAGAGTCACCAGTTGCCTATTTAGAATGGCTGTAGATCTTCTTAGAAAGCTGGTCCTACAGATTTATGCAGTTGAAGAATAGAACTTGCAACTTTATCTCACAGGGCATTGTCAATTTCTAGAAATGTGTCATTGCCTAGGTGAGATATTAAATGGCTTAATCGTCTTAAATTCCAGAGTTGCATTTAGCATACGGGTTGTGAAAATGCTCTGCTATGTGAAAGGACTTACAGAACTTTTTATCAGATTTCTGCTACCAGACTGCTCTCTTTATTTATTATGACAGACAGAAGCTGCAACTTCTGCATCTATGAACAACTGGATCTTGTGGTTCACTGACTACTTGAGTTATACTTGCACAATTTGGCACACATCATGTAGAAAACACTGCTCACTCATGGTTGTGCTATTTTTTTTTTTTTTATTTTTATTTTTTTGGTTTTTTTTTTCCCCAGAGGCATGTAATATCTTTTTGGAATTTGTTCTACTAAACTGGCTGTCTATTATAAATCTCATTCCTTGTTATTATCTGAATTTTTACTACATTTTGTGTCAGAAACCATTACAAAGCCTGAAAATATTTCTGTCATTTATCTACATCCAGACAACTTCAAGTAATTTTCTTCTAATGCAAGTTTTCTCTTTCATAGCACAAAAAATGCTCAATGTGCTTTAGACAACACAGCAATGTATGGTAAATAAGCACAGTCATTTTTGTTGAACATTCATCACAGCACACATTTGGATATGCATTTTCGATACATAGTGTCTAAATACTCTATTTCCATTGAAAATCATCTTTAGAACACATATTTCAGTTCATTTCACACTGTGTTAATTGTGTAACACACTGTAACCATTACCTTTTACCAGCCACAGTTGCTCATCTAATGGGAAATGATGACTTTAACAAGGAATTATTAGATCTGTTTGATCAGAGAATGCACATGTGGACAATGGGGTTTGCAGTCTGGAACACACACCATTTTCTCCCCCTATGAGTACGTAATTGAATTAAAAGTCTCATTGTAGGAAGACAAATGCTTTCTAGCTAGCCCTGCTGGGTTGAAAATTTTATTTAAAACTACTGGATAAATATGCTGTGTTTACTGTTACTTCAAGGACAAGTTAAAATATTTCAGGTTTTCTAAACAGAAAGCATATAGGCATAATTGTTTTTATTTTAAGTTAAAAAAAAAAAAAGACTTTTTTTCATGAAGTACTGATACAGGTTTAAAATCATATACTGGGGATTTACATCCCATAATTTTCCCAAAGCAAAGGGAGAATACATGCAAGAATCAGAATGTAACATTCCACATTGTACATACTGAGATAAAATGATTTTGAACAGTATTGCAGAACTCTTTGAATAAAATATTTCTGGATTTGTTGCTTGTGGAACTGAGTCTTGATGTTTTGTGAGATGTGTCTCACAGGACTGTAAGTCCTGAGTATGTCATATTAAGTCTGCTAGTGCTAACTGATCCTTATTGGTGGATGAATCATTATTTATATTCTAGGAATTCAGAACAAGAATTTAAAATCTTCTAAAACATAATTTGGGAATCTAAAGTCCAATTTCCATAAGTTCCTGGGAAATGTAGGGGTTTGGGGGTACTTACCCTGCACAGCTATGAAGCTGATCCCATTCAGCAGTTATGCCAGTCTCTGTGGCATTCCTAGTCCAAGAAAACAATTCATTCTGAGAGGATAATTTCACTAATTGTGGTGAACCTGAACCAATATGACTACTCAACCTTAGGACCTGATATAGAGCCCCTATGAAACACCCTGTCACAAGCTATGCTTGTGTAGCTGTAATGCTAAGTCTCTTTGACACATTTTTGAATGGATTTCAAAATAATTCAGACTCCCATAGCAACAGATTGATACTTAGATTCATTGTATTGACGCTGCTGCTGTTTTCACAGCTATAAATACGTCCTTGCCTCCTAGGTGCCCAATTCAGTATATGCAGTCTCTTCTTGTGACTGGCACTGTCAAAGCAAAAGTACTGCTGCAAATTTCTCTACTGATTAGTTGCTTGTAGTGCTAGCTCCAGCCTTGAAGTCTTGAGGAAGATGGACTACTGCAGATGCTGGGAAGGTTTTGTTTGTGAATGATGTATAATCAGATAAGGTGTCCAATGTTTTCCAACCTGTAAAATTTGTGTCAAGATAGTCAGAATAAAGTTTTAAGTACAATGAAAGTCTTATCCACCTGTGTCCAGTGTTCAGTGTTCATCAGTAAATTCTTACTGATGTTGATCATTCATGCAAAAAGCAAGTACCTGACATCTCCATATTGGTGAAAGTTGCAGTTTATGGAGTCAAGTTATGTCATTGTTCTGCTCTTTCAAGGCTAAGATGCTATCTTTTGAATATAAAGATAAAAAACTCTCATTCTCAATCCAGTATGATATTGTATATTCCTCTGTCTGAAACTGGCATTACTTTGATTCCTCTCTCACTCTCTGCATTGGTGTTAGAACTCATGGCATTTTAGAATATACTCTTAGAAATGTCATTGCATTGCTGGGCAACTTAATGGAAATCATTTTCTGTAGCTTTGGTTTTTCTTCATTACACTGTTATTTATTTAGCTTATATGACTCAACACTGATAAATTGGACTTTTCTCACATTCCATATTACATTGGTTTGAATTACAATCCTTAAACTTTCCTGTAACCAAAAGCAGAACTGGAGAGATTACATCTTTGATAAGATTACAGTCCCCTCATGTAAGTAATATTAAAATTGACTCTCTGAATATAATCAAGAATTTGTCTGGTTATCTTTAATTGATCTCCCTAGAAAGACAGTACAAACTGCGAATGAAATTGAAGTATGTTACAAATCAAAGCAATAAAACAAAATCACAGTATAAAATAAAATAGCAATTTATGCTTATCTTGGACCTTTAAAGTGAGAGCTCATCTCTAACTGACAGGAGAGATCATCTCCAGTTTTTTGAAACAGTAAGGAAAATGAGACATCCAGAACAACACAAAACAATATGTTCAGTACTTAAATATGTTGAAAAGTGCTTTCCTTCTTTGTGTGAATGATTAGTCTTAATAGATTTGTGAAAAAAAAAAAAAAAAAAAAAAAAGAGGACTGAAAGTAAAAGTCCCATGTGTGTGCCCCCGGTGGCACAGTGGCATAAAGTGCTGCTTGCAGCACCAGAGGGCCCGGGTTCGAATCCCCCCTGTGGCGCAGGGAGTAGAAGTGCCACTTCGCTACACAGAGGGCTTGAAACCCGGGAGTTGGACTTGATGATCTCTAAGGTCCCTTCCAACTCGCATGATACTATGATACTATGATACTATGATAAAAGTGTTCTTGGGTGTATTACCATTCACAATCAGGTCAAGAAATTTAAATTTTACTGATGTCTTTATCCTTATTTGAGATCATCCCAGTAGACAAATTTTAGCTACCTGCTTCCTTTTCTTATGGGCTAGATATCCAAATTCTATCCAACTAAAAATTTTAAAATATTGTATACTAGTGATGTCTAGGTAGGTATTTGGAAAATCCCTCAGTGGGTCCCTTCTTTTATGAGAATTCCTGCATTTTTTAATGCCATCACCTTTGTGGATATGGTCCAAACTACACTGCCTGTTGTTGATGCCAAAGTGTGCGCTGGTGGCCTTTCACATATTTGGTCAGTCCTTGGTGTTCTCAGTTCATAAGTTTGTATAGATTCAACAGGACTTCTAGTCTCTGAATCTTAACAGTCCTTGAGAGACTGTCTGGTACCTCTCAGCATAACCTTTTAATCCCTTCAACCTGTTGTTTTCTTGTTACTATTTAAAATTATAAATACCTACAGAAATTCACAAACACTCACACAAGAGGTCACACCTCTTTGTTCACCAAAATCAGAATACTTGGATAAGTGCATATAAGGAAGATGGCAAAGAAATTTTCCTCTGCATCCTACCAATAAGTATTAATGAGGTGTTTGAAATAACTTTCAACAGTACTAACACTTTCTGTACGTGCTGAGAGAGTGTTAGTCAAAGAAGGTAACTCAATTATAACAAAAAGATGAACAAAAACAGATTTATGAATTATAATTTTAAAGGAGAACACTTTGTTCTAGAAGCAATCTGGGCAGAAAAATCTTAGTGGAGCTTGAGGTTCAGAAGAGTCTCCTGCTACAAAAACTCGCTGGTGTGTATGACTTATATAATGGGAAAAACACAAAGGAAAAGGCTGAATTCAGTGTGTGTAACAGAAGTGGAGATGTGCATATGTACAACAACGCAATAAATGCTTTGGTTGCATAAAGAATGTAGAATATTAATAAAAATTAGCTGGACAATTGAAAATATTTTACATTTGCATTTACAATTGAAAATATTTTAGCACAGTAACAACTTTGAAACAAATTATTTGCTGATTTTGGGATCATTTCATAGAAATGAAAAGTTTAAGGCATAAAGAAAAAAAAATGGAAAATATGTTTCTTCTTCAGTGACTATGTGAATGCAGAAGACTGGATAAATCTGAGAAGCTTTGACTTTCATAGGTTTAATTTTGATTAGTTATGAATGCTAGCTAGTGAAATCGTTTAAGACAAAAATTTCATGGAAGTATTAGAATCAAAGAATTTATGTTCTTCATGTTCATGAGAGGTAAAATCATACTGGAAAAGTTACAGAAAAAAAACAGGAGCAAATGAAATGAAAGTTTGTTTTACATTAGATGATCTGAGGCTGGCTTATTTGGTCTCAAAGATGAAGCCTGAGAGCCACAAAGATGTACTCTGTATTTATTTTGTGGGACTAAGGAAAAGGAAAACTTAAGCAAAAATTCTTTCTCAGAAGAATTTGTCAGAATCTTTGCTTGTTCAGAAAGCAAGTAACACTAGCAGAGCTATGTGGTGCCAGTGACACTGCTAGCATATTTAGTATGCAGTGCATGTACATTGCAGAAGAGATAAAGACAGGGTTTATCCATAGGTAACTCTGAAAATAATGCCTTCTATTTATTTACATGGAAATTACAACAGATTCTCCACAGTTAGCTATGCATTTTTGCTAGCAATAAGAAAGAGCTGAAGCTTGTAAAAATTTACGTGGTTGTCTGAAATATGGCTTTTCTTTCATATCGCTATTGCCACTTCTGAACATCACTACCCACTGTCTCACTGCTAACGCCTGTTATTTGGTCTACAAAAATATTCAGCAAGCTTTGGTCAGTGTCAGTGGGTGCAAATTTTTCCACATGGAGGAATTCAGTGGCACAGTTTTGCTTCATAAGAACTTCCATGTCAGAAAAATTTTTGTCAGACTGCCCCTCTGGTGTAGTATGCCACACAGCAACAAGTGTACAGAATGTTGGTGGGAAGGTTCAACTTCTATTGCTGTACCACCAACATCCACCTCTGATGTTGTGGGTAAACATAATAAAATAGGTGGTATTACTGTTAGAGTAGTCCTCATATTTCACTGAAGCCATAAAGATTTGGAATTGTAAAGTTATACAAAAGAGACTGGAAATGTAGAGGATTACTGCAACACTGAATTCTAATTTACAATTTTACTTGAATAATTGCCTATACCTAAGGATGAGCTAGTGTTGCGGGTTGAACTTTTCACTAATCTGCTAGGCACTAGGTCATATTTCTCAGTCTCTGGGATGCACTCGGATGAATAAAGAATCTCTATTGTTTAATTGTGTTAGTTCACTTTAGTTTAGTTAGTGTCATTGTGGAGTGAGGATAACACATCTGAAGCCATGTTAATTGACCATGTTGTCATCTCCCTACCCCTGATGTTTTCTCCTGAGGCTAACTGAGGCTAAAATGCAGTAGCCTATTTTGTCAAGGGCTTTTTAATTAGGTTAAAGTCTCCTGAGCATGCATCATTAACAGTTTCACTTATAGCCTGAACATGGTGTAAATAGTGAAAGCAGGACTTCTGCAAAGCTCTTGGTACTAGATGAATTTACGCTACCAAAATCTTTTTCTCAGCTAAAAAATTAAACATAAAATGCGTTTTCAGCTGATTAATTTAATTTTACAAGAGCTAGGAAGTTGTAAATTGGTTTCAAATATGAGGCTTCCATGGGAAAACTTTGATTAAATCCCCAGGAACAATAAATCATTTATAAAAATAAGCAAACTAAGACAGGTTTTTTTCTTTATGGATGGTTTTTCAGGTGGGAAGCAGCACATAAAATATTGGGAGAAGACAGAGAAAAAGCATTTACAAAATTACAACTGTTCGTTATGAATGCATATTAAAATAAATTGATTACTCTTTATACTCTGAAAATGACGACATAAAAAGAACCAATCCTATTCCTTTAACTTTAAGCAACGCTGTCTTTAGCAACAGTTGTTCAATGACTTTGTTCTTGTTTTTAAATAGCCAAAGCATAAAGTAAATGGAAAGATATTGTAAATGATATTTTTGTGGAAGATCAGCTCAGAGGAAATGCACTTTTAGACGCTACCTGAGCAGCCATTTCTAATTATATCTAAAATATATCATATGCCTTCACTGTTACATTTCCCAGTTAACTATTTAAAATCAAAACTACATTTTTTACATGAATCCCAAAATCTAAAATCACCTGTGAATTGTTATAAAATCATACATTTTGTGAATTTCATAAAAGCTTTCTTCTCTGATGACATATATGACAACTGTAGTTAAACTACTTCACAAAAAGTACAAGAACTAAGTATTGTATTTGGTTCCTTAAAATTTTATTAACAATTTTGATTTTGTTGATAAAATCTTCATCTGCACTGAAAATATATTGAATATTTTCTGAAATTAAGAATGTAGTTTTGTTTCCTCTTTTTTTTTTTTTTTTTTTTTTTTTTTCTTTTCAAGATGCACATCACAGATATCTATTTATTTATCTGTTTATTTATTTACTTATTCAGTCATTCATTCGTTCATTCTGTATTGGAGCAAGATAAATACAGCATGGTCTAGGCCACTAACAGGAATTTCAGTTGCTCCATTAGTGCAGATCTTAAATACTAGCAGTTGCTCTTTGCAAAATAATTGATAGGGTCTGCGAAAACTCCTGACAAACAAGTAACTATAATTTCTAGACTGGGAGTAATTTAAGAAATAGAAAGCACATGAATCTTTCTATCAGATAATGAAATCAAGATAAGTCTAAATAGCCATATATAAGTAGGTATATTTCTTCATTCTTGATTTTTGAGAACATTATTTATTTCCTGAAATCTTGCTTAATTTTTTTAAATGTTGTTATTCAAGTCATACAGATTTTTAAGTCATTTGAACTTTTCCTGAAAATAACCTCCAGTCACCTCCATGCTAAAGGCATCCTTATTACCTCTGTCACATCAGCTAAAAATAGTAAGGGTACAGTAAAAAGTGATCTCACCAAAACTGACAGGCTTAGTGAAACACATTTCCATAAGTGGAATTGAGGGAAATTTTTTGCCTACTAAGAACTAGAGAACAAAGATCTAGAGTGGACTGGAAACAAGCACAGAGCAGAGTGAAAAGAATGAGATCATTAGGTCAAGTCCTTCAATCAGCTTGTGTATTTATCAGTCCCAGACTAACTAACTGACTAAAGTACATTATTGCTCTTCAGTCACACCTCAGATCTGCAAGACTCTTGACGTCTAGAAACTTTGAATTGTTTTGCATGTTTTATGCAGTCATATTTCATCTTAATAACTGTAGTTTTTTCAGCACCCATTAGCTTAGAGAGGAAGTAGGTGTTAAAGCAAGACCAACACCATCCCATTTTTCACATAGATTTTATTTTAATTTCTGAAGTATAATCTCTTTGTAAAAGAGGTAATATTAAACATGCTATGTGAAAAAATTATGTAGACGGAACCAAATCTGCATAACGAAATTGAATTAATTAGAAAAAGCCTTCATACCCTACATTGGCATTTAATATGACTTTGAGGATATGTAATCTCTGAGATAATGATTTTGAAAATAGGGGGATTATTTTCTAGTTTGAAAGTATAAAAACTCTTATAAATAACAAAATGACAGTTAACTAAATGGTGAGATATCTGAAAGTGTATGGGGAAGAATGAGACGAAATCCATCTGCAGATCCACTGTCCATTCCCATTAGTTATCTCATTTGACAAACTTGACACAAATCATTTGTGTCTGGTATCTCTTATGAAGAAAAGATCACAGCAACGATATGTTGAAACACAAGAAAGTCAACGTGTCAGGGTGTTTTTGCTAGTTAAGAAAGAAGTGAGAAGCCTGAGTTAAAAGAATAAATTCAGTAGAGTTCAGAGTCAGAAATGGGAAATAAATGTGGGAAGAAAGAATAACAAATATGTAAGAGGAATTTGAGACAAAATAATCTAAAAAGCTTAAACACTGGTGTAGGTTGTTGTATGAAACTGAAGTTTTGAAAACTGATTCTAAATATCTCAATCGCTGGATATATTGACATGGTTTTTTTTTTTGTTTTTTTTTTTTTTTTTTTTTTCAGTTCCATAAGAATGAAGCATTGTGTTAAATCTTACTGACTGAAAAGAAATGACACATAAGAAAACATTTCCTGTAGTCCCCCCCACCCTGCTTTCAATCAGGCAACAAAAGAAGAATGAAAACAAACTTCACAATCTTTAATATTATTAATTATGCCACATAAATTATCTTCCTTTTCTAATTGCTTGTGGTTATTTTAAATTAAGTGGCCTTATTTTTTTGTTGTCTATGGGCCAGTCACACTGAATCCATTATGCTTAAACTGTTGGTTGTCACTGTCTTCCTTTTTTTTTTTTTTCAATTGGCAAGTCATAGTATGAGAGATTTTCAAAATGCCTTGCAAAGTCATTATTCCTCATAACTGCTGCTGTGCTCTACTGTCAGGAGTTACAGCAGCACACGCCTTATATGTCTGACAGCCCACTAAGTGTTATATTCATATGCTTTTCTTTTCCTTTTTTTTTTTTTTTTTTGCTTTTTTTTTAAACTGTTTTTAAAAATATGTTAAAAATATTCTCAGAAGAAATGTCCAGTCACCCAGATGAAAAGCAAATTAAATGTTTTTACAGTGATACCTAGATAATTCTTTCAAATTTTGGAAACCTTTGGATATTAAAAATTTACACTTAAGTGTTAAAACATGCTGATGGAGAACTTCCATGAGGTTTATTTCAAGTAATCACATAAATATGTATAAATATACTGAAGACCGATGCATTGGAGTGCCTAATCTATTGAAAAAACAGATATATTGGGTGTCAAAAAGCAAAATCAATCACTTTCAGTCACTACCATCCCCATATTTTATGCAGATGTTTAGCACTTGTATATAATTAGTCATTATGAATTCATATAAAAAATTGTTAACCTGTAACAAATGTTTCAGAAATGGCTCTAAGTGTCCTTCTTGAATATTTGATGTAGTAATCATACACTCCTCTGCTCTTGTTCTTTACTTTAAATTCTTGATACCTGGATCCTTCCTACATGTAATTGCATATATCTTTGCCCTTTATACGGCATTGCTTGTATACTCATGTAAAATGCATATACCAAGTGACTACCTGTGACTCAGTTTTACAGACACCTTTTTGGCTGAAAATTGAATGAAGGGCCCTTATTCATTTACCAACAAGTTGAAAATGAATTAGATTCCTTCTGACACTTTTGTTGATGGTGGATGTGACCCTCTGTTACCTCATCCACCCAACATCATTACCTTAATTTTCAATAACAGCAAGAAGATTCTTGCTACTGCATGGTGCTGTGAAACCAATATGGGAAGAAAATCTTGATAGAGATGCAGAAATACTTGCCAATTAAATAATTGCAATTTATTTTGAGAAACGTGTTGTTGAACTTTTATACTTATGACTTGAATAGGCATTCAATTTCACATACAATATTCAAAGAGCATAAACAAAACAATATAAAGAAATCATTGCACAGTCTTTGCCCAATTTATTGAGATCTTCAATCTAAAGAAGGGAATGCTGAAATATTTATGGTTTACGCTACTTACAAAAAAAGAGTACCCAGAAATACACTTCATAGTCAAAAAATTAGTCAAAATTTGACATTAGTAAAAAAATTTTTTACTAAACTTGTATACATTAAACATGCTGTAGCTAATGGAGGACCTCACAATGGAGCATGTGGATACTTCCTAATGGGGTGGGCTTTTAGAGAACCCATGCTGGAGGAAGTTTATCCTTGAGGTCTGCAGCCCATTGGAGCAGAGTAGTACGAGCAAGGAACAACAGAGAGAAACTGCTACGTAAGCCTTATTCCACCTTTGCCTGCACTGCTTGGGATGTGGAGGAAGTAGAGGAGATGGAAATGAAGGAATGAAGACAAACCTGAGAAGAGTGAAGTATAGGAATATAATGTTTATTTATTTATTTCTCACCATCTAAATCTGTTTCAATTCCGAAAAATTCTAAAATAATGTTCTGCAAGTCAAGTCTGTTTCACTCACGATAGTAAATCACAGGTCAATTCTGTGACTTTATCTTGACTGACAAGCTCTTGTTCATGTTATTTTCTGCCACTGTGCAGTTGAGGAGAGAGACAGGGCATCTTGGTGGGTAATTGGTCAGGGACAAATAACAGTAGTCAGAAGTAGCAGGTTACAGATCGCTTTACCAACTTTGTTAAAAGACAAGCAAATCAAAGCTCATATGAAAAAGAAGAATTTGTCTTTTAAGAAACCACCTGGTCTCAGATAAATATAATCTCACTCACACAACAAAATGAAAGTGAACCAATAGGCCAAACAAGAACACCTTTATTAATGATAATTCAAAAGGGAAATTTAGATATATTATTTTTTGGTACTAAATGCAAGTCTGTTACTAGGCTTTTTCTTTATTGCTTTCATCTTTCCTTGATGATAAAATTCTTATTTTAAGCAATTTATATGAGAACACTGAAGTATCTAAATTTTAGAAAACTCTGATTTTTGGGATGTTACTTGGAAACATGTTGCTTTTTGCTTATTCGTAACATTTCTCTGATTGAAACCTTAACTATTTCTGAACTTTTTATGATAACAAGTTTCTTTTGAAATTTGAAGGTTAAAATTCCCCTGTATCTAAATATAAACCATTGTATAACCACTTCCTGATTCCCTTGCTATATGAACTGGAAAAAAAAAAAAAAGTAAAATATGAAAAATTTGTCTGATGCTATGCATGGATACAAAAGTAAATATGCATTTAAATATAACATAAAAATCCAACCACAATAAAAAACAAAAATAAAAACAAAGATGATTACAAACCAACCTCACCCTCAAATGAAAAATCAAACAAACAAAAAAAAAACATCCTCAAACAATACCATTACTTGGATAATTAATTGGGAATCTGATAATGTTCAAGAAACATCCCTACTTAACTTTAAAAAAAAAAAAAAAAAAAAAAAAAAAAAGTCAGCCTGGACATAAAACCATTTTCAAAGATAAAAAGTAAATGAGAAAAAAGAATAACTTCCCAATCATCCATTTACGATGTAAAAGAGACCTTCAAGAATAATTAAATTTTAAAGGCTATTTGGATAAGAGGTAAATAAGGGTGTTTGGATATATCTGAAACAGAATTTTAACTCCAAATGGGCCCTGGGGAAAATAAACAGAAATATCAGAAGAGAAACTAAATAAAAGAGCAATACCTCTAACTTTTAAAGGCTTGTCAGAACTTTATGCTAGATAAGGAAAGGAAAAACGGCAGTGAAGCTGAAATAAATCTGTAACCCTTCTACATATACAATAGTAGATCACCTATTGATGGCTTCAAATCATTAACAAGAGAACATAAAAAAAAGTATTAAAAGAATGTAAATATGACAGCTGTTAATTTGGAATATATCCAAGCTTTAAAGAGACTTTCTTTGCTCTGCCCTGAAATTATGGAGAAAGAATATAAAACTCCCTTAACTGAACATAGAATGCAGCGTGGTTCCATCTTTAGCTTCACAATACTAATCACAACTACTTATTGTTTCTAAGTCTGACTCACAAACAACTGAAGATGAATTTATAAAAAAGCATTGTTGAACATGATGAGAAGCTGGGATAACAAAGAGACTGTACTTATATGGCAATGATGACGTACTTTGGTTGGAGATGCAGCTAAAACTTCAGCATAAATTGGTAAACAGTTCTATGACAAGGAGAGAATTAGGTTGAAATTCTCTTGAACTTTTCATTTAGAATTTTTCAAACAATACTTTAAGTGAAATAACTTTGTTTATTGTCATTCTAAATATATTTCATTTTCTGCCCTTTCTGAAGCACAGACTTGTTAAACTGAAAATGTTGAAGTGCTACTATTCATCTTGCAGCTGGTGAAATAAAAGTGCTTGTATAGCTATTTTGATGCTCTGAGAAATGCTGCTGTGACATGCTATGTCAGCAAATATATTTTGGTAGTTGGTCACAGCCATGATTTGAATATAATCATTGGTCGCAATCAAAACTGGTCACTGTCATTAGCACAGTGTCCTCAACACCCAGAAAGTGGCTTATTTGTTTCTAAAACAGTACTTCATATAAGTAGTTCATATACTTCATAAAAATTGAAGTATAATTTCTTTTTTCATTAGGCATCAATTTCTTTTCACAGAGCATAACTTGGCTATCAGCAAACTGGAAACCTGCTGATCACATGAAATGTCATTTTCAATTTCTACTTTATTTGGTTTGGATGTTCACTAAAAATGAAAATCTTGGGGTTTCAAAATGATGGGGGCTCTTTTTGAAGTACCTTTCAAAGTGCCTAAGATATATTATTCGCTTCTGAATTAAAACAGGTAGTCTTTAAACACAAGCTAAAATCTAGAATCTTGTAAGAACAGGTGAAGTTACACAGGAAGATGGTCATACATTTTAGGTACTTCTTATCTTTTTAGGGAGGTTACGGGCCAGGGATACCAAGAACTAGAGTCCCTACAGATTTGACATACAGACTTTGGTGATACGTTGTAAATATAGGTGCTTATATGGTTTCCATTATTTTCCATCATCTGCTATTATAACTTTATCTCCATCCATCTTCTGCCCACAGTCATTGTTGGGAACTAATTCTCAATTTTAAAGCATTTAGGGGAAGGAGTTAGGTATATAAATTGCCTGATGCCTTTCTTAGGTTCTCACATCCCATTCTGAATCTGCAATCTAATGATGACAAAATTCCCTAATAAGTGACAGATGAGAAATCTAAGAGAAACCACATGCTCTGTGGAACTATAACTCAGCTTAAGGACATCATTCCACATCTTATGGAAACAGAATGTAATGCCATGTCCTTATGGATGTAGCACTTCTTATCTTCATGAGACATCATTATTATTATATTATTACTAATATTATAATAAATCTTTTCCTATTTATTTATTTAATGTATGGTAGAAATGAACTGAGCCTGGATTATAATGCTTTTTCTTGCAACTCAAAATACTCTTTAGTCATTGACACTGAGTACATTGTAGACCCACTTCACAACTTATTTTCCTCAAATTTCTGGTGTGCTCTGTCAAAGTGTACCTCAGTGTGTGCAAATTATTATCTTATTTCTGCTTACATCCTTGTTTTATCTCTGCTTTTCATGGAATCAGGATTGTACTTTTGATTAAGCCATTCTTTTTTCAAAGGAAATCCAAATCCTGTTTTACAGAGAAGCATGGAGTCCTGAAACTTGATAGCAAGTATTCTTACTTGATAATTTTGATCAAGTTCCAGATTTTGTTCACCAGAATAGAAATTTTCAGAAGTGGGGACTTTAACTTCTATGCCATACGTGCCAGCTATACCCTAACTTTATGTAGACATATATATTGCTTCTTCAAAAAAGTATTAGGTTCTTTTTTCACCATGTTTTTCTCAGGTCCCATTAGTATGTGATTTAAGGTATACCTTATATTAGCAATTATTTCCTTGGCTAATCCTCATAAAGGATAGAAAATTACTTAAAAATTAGTGACCTTAATTTTGCCCCTCCAATTGCATTGTCTATGACATTTTAGTCTAGTACTATATTTATATCCCCTTTCTGATTTTAAGGTTTTTTTTTTTTTTTTTTTTTTTTCTATATAGTATTTTAAGTTTAATCAAAAGTCAACTTAAAAAGGCCATTCTGCCTAAGGGATATTTTTCCATTAAGTATTTGACATATT
Source organism: Excalfactoria chinensis (assembly GCF_039878825.1). Taxonomy (NCBI): domain Eukaryota; kingdom Metazoa; phylum Chordata; class Aves; order Galliformes; family Phasianidae; genus Excalfactoria; species Excalfactoria chinensis. The sequence goes on from NC_092826.1 coordinate 100,060,452, forward strand.
GGTGGCCCTGGGGGATTATTGGTTTTTGAAGAAATATTAACAGCTGGAAATTTGCATTTTAATACAGTTCTCCTCAACTACTCAAGCAATTTTATTTTTAAGACCTGTGACAGGCTTCAAAGCCCTAGTTCTAAAGCAATCTTTCCAAGTAGTAGCTAACATAATTTTACTACAAATGATTAAATTTCCTAATCGGTTTTCCTTTTTAAAATCCTGTTTGAGGTGTCTGTGAAATCAATACCAAAACTTTGTGATTTGCACTAAAACTCACATTGCTAATTTGGCTGAACCAGAGGCAAATGGAAAATGAACCCCCCTCAAAAATCTCAAAACCATAGAAAAAGAAAAATGACAAACTAAATATAAACATTAATGTCACACCATAACTGTGTTCTTTAAAAGATAAACTGATTATAAACATTAAAGTCACATCATGATCGAGTTCTTTAAAAGCTAAGGAGACAGAATATTCATAAATTGGTATCCTTGAAGAGTCTGTTAAAATTTTGACTAAAGAAACGAGTTTTCATGAACGTATGTGTTGTTTAAATGTGATGCATTTAAGAGAGTAGAATGTGGTAAGAGTCATTATAGTAAAACTAGAATAATCTGCACACAATGGGTGTGCTGATGCCATTGCTACACACACAGTGTCAGTCCCAACTGCCATTCAAGTTTAAATGCTCAGGCACTTCATGTCAACCCAAGAAAGAACTTCCAAGTGAGTGATAAGTTTGAAAATAGTATGGAGTTACATTTTTGTGTTACTTTAGCATTGCAGGTTGAAATTAAACAGAACCAGACTGATCAAATAATCATATATTTTTAGGGGCTAGTAAATAGGTTTATTATGAGAGTGAAATTACTGGGCAAAATATGGATAATAAAAGAGTTTAGCTAAATTGTTAAATTTTAGCAAATAGTTAAACAACTAGTTGCGAGTGTACAATGAAAGAAGAATGCACTATCTGGGGAAAAAAACAAATTTTTCAATAAATCATCAAGCTTGCTGTAATTGTTGTCTTCAGTAAGTACAATTCAGGGTACAATATGATGTAATTTCTCTTTCAGAAAAAATAAATCAATGCATATAAATCTGATCAAAAGTGGGTGGTGTTATAGCTGAACCTCTCTCAACAGTTCGACATTGAGTTTGGGATTACGGGAAGGCCCCTACTGACTGGAAGTCATTCATTCTACAAGAAGGGCATAAAAGAAGACTCAGGAAACTACAGGTCTCTCATTCCAATCTCAGATCCTGGAAAAGCTATGTAGAAGACAATCTTGGGTGCTATTTAAAGGCATTTAAAGAACAAAATAATTAGTTAAAACCAACATGGATTTGTCAAGACTTTTGAAAGTCTTGCCTTAGTTATCTGATCTTCTAAGAAGTAGAAGTACTTCTAAGTACAAAGTAAGAAGGGAAGGTAGTAAATGTATAATCTTTCTAGATTTTAGTAAGGTATTTTCTACTATCCCTCAATGGTATGCTGGTGGATAAGTGTTCCAACTGTGAGATAAACAAATTCATGCTACACTGCATGATGAATTGGATGAGCAGTAGAGCTCCAAGTTTTGTAGTGAATATATATTTCACTATATGTGTCTGGCCACTGGTCATCAGTGGTGTTCCCAAGGACTCAGTTCTAAGGTGAGTGCTGTTCAAGGTTTTTATCAATTGTATGGATCTGGAAGCTGAATGCATCCTCAGCAAATTTGCTGATGGTACTACTCTGAGACATGTTCCTGATTCCTTAGAGGTTTGATTCCATGCAGAAGGATCTAGATAGATGAGGACACTGAATAATCAGTGATGACATCATGTTCAACAAAGGAGTGTGCTGAGTGCTGCACTTGTAGCAATGCCAGACACAAAGTCCATGAAGTATAGCTTCAGTTTACTTTATTGGTTTCCATAGCAAGAAAGGCTTTTATTCATAACAGTGTGGATAACACAGTCATGATATCATAGCAAATTAAGAGTTTACCAGATGGTAGTTCTGTTATGTTCAGTAGGTAACATGTGAACACAGAAGAGATGTACTTAGCATTACCATGGAAATTCTCGTGGATGTCTTGAAAAAAAACAACAAATAGACTTTGTTTCCAACCTAAGCAATTCATGAGTCAGCTAGCTTTTCCAAGATATGGATGATTTTAGTTCCAAATTAATGGGATTATTTGCTTCTAATGGATACATTTTTGTGTGTGGGTTTGCCTTTTACTTTCTGAATTTTACTGCTCCATTCCTTGTGTAAAATACTTCATAGTGTTCACTTTCACAACTTATTCTGTCCAGCCTATTTACAAATTTATTAAATCTTTCCTAAAAATGTTATATCAGTTTTGGAGCCAAACAATCCACATCAATTCTTTTTTCAAATTCCCTACCTACCCATAACTCCTAATCACCATACAGTCTCATGTTTATCTCTAAAAACAGTGATTTTTTTTTAGCATCTCTTCTACAGTAGAAGGCCTTTATGACCTTCTAAGTGGGAATACAAATCTACAGATCAATGCCATATGAGTACACCTTATCAGTCTGTTAGTTGCCATTTTACAATTCAAAGCTAGACTGTCTGTATGCTGTGAGGTGCAGAAACAGGTAAGGAAGTATTCCCTAGAAAAGTTGAGATGTTTCTTCATCCTGTTGGCCCCATATAAAAATACTCTCTGGTAAAACAGAGGGACATTTACTTTACAGCCTGTATCAGAACATGGCTAGAAATGGATGCCTCAGAGGGATGGACAAGGAATACTGTAGAAATGATTTAGATTATCTTGCTCATCAGTATCATTAATTTCATATGTACTCAATTGTATACTTTTTTTATCTAAACAAAAGGCTTTCAATTTATTTTATATGTAAGTTCTTATGTATCTATATTTTTAAATTATTATTATTTTAAATTGTGACAGCTGAAACTACTGTAAAGCTAGTTAGTTTTCAAAAATACCTTTTGGATTCTGTATACTAATTCAGAACTAGTAGGAAGAATAAGAAGTTGTAGTTTGCGTCAGTTTAAAGTGAACTTTCTCCTTACACTTGTGTCTTAATTTTAAATCCAGTTGCATTATCATTATCCAGAGAAATACTGGAAAGCAAAACCTCTTAATCACATAGTTAAAGCATTTTGAAAGCCATGATAAATTTTAGAACGGTTGGAAATTGCCACCAACATATAGGAAGATAAAATCTAATTAAGTAAGTGGAAATAACAGCATTTGAACAGAAAATCTACAAAATATTCTTTAGAAAGTAATATGAATTTCTCCTGTGATCAGTAATATGTATTCACCATTGTAAGTGAAGTTTGTGTACAGGGACTGCAGTGGCACTTAGAAAGTTTTGTATATGTCCCTTCGGTATATTCCTAAAAATAAATAAATAAATAAATAAATAAAATGCATCAAGGTGCCAGCAACTGAATACATCCCAGTCCCCCAAAATTTCTTTTTAAACTGTTCATTGTGTAGCAAAATGTGTATTTTGTCAGACTTGATAAGACTAGTATGTTGATTCAAACACCTCAGGCAAATAAGATACACACATAGGAATATGAATATTACTAGAGGCTGTAACTTTATTAACTTAATTAACATAATGATAACTGGAGAGATGCAAAACAGGTATTTCACCAAATATCACTACATAACAGGAGTGCTCCACAGGAAATATCAATCAAGTTAATAACAAGACAGTGAACTTCATTTACATCCGTCAGCAGCTGACAGTCAAACCATTTCTTGTTTCTTCAAGTGTTAGAGGTGAAGGCGATAAGTGTTCCAGACTATGCTCAAAATATTTCCATATACAGGGGAGACAAGTCAGCCACTAACTTAGAAAACACTTTGGCCTACTTGAAGAATTCCCCCTTCAGTCACTTCATCTTTTACCATAAAGTTCTATAAAAAACTGCAAGAACAACACATCATAAAACAGCTGCTGCTATAAGACCCTCTGAGCCTGCTCAACTTTTTAGTTGTATGAAACAGAAAATTTACATTTCAGAAAATACATTTTTAGATTCAAGAGGGGACAAGAAATACTCAGTATGTGACTCTCACAAAGCTCAGGAAGCAAGTATGACAGTAACCTGGAAATAGAGGAAGAACTAGAGATCAGCGAAGTTTGCTTTGTGAATCTAAGCTAAATGTTAACGACTGTAAGTAATGCTCAGGTAATGGCTTAGCGTGTGGATGTAAGGAAACAGGAGTAATAACTGATTTTACTTTCATCTAATAGGCTACAGATGAAGTATCTTTTATCACTGCCTCTAGACTTTATGTTAAAATTATTCTTATTAAAGAGGACTATTGTAACTTAAAATGACATCTGATATTGACCCTTAAACTCCAGAAACCAAGTAAGAAATTGCATAAAAGCTAAACTAGAAAATGAGAGAATTTTCTTCTTTTGTTTTGTTTGTTTGTTTGTTTTTTAGGAAATTTTAAGTAAGGAAATTTCTTATTCTATATTTTATTACTTTTTTCACGGCATCAGTCTTGAAGACCAGTGTTTTAGACTTCACAGCCTACATACATGAAAAACATTATTATCTTCAGTCTCCTCCTTGTTTCACTAAATAAAATGCAGCTACAGTTTTAATGTATGCAAGTACTCTCATTACTTGTCATTGCTTTGGAACCTGTTTAAATTGTTTTCCACACGAACATGATAAAATTATTCTTCAAAATTTGTATTCTGTGAACTGATGGATGTAAAGATGTCACAAACTTTAGTAGAGGTCTACCATGCCAGTAAATCTGTTCTGAGAGACACAAGTGAGAGCAATTGAACGAGACATGAACAAAAGAGTTGTTTCAGAGTTCTCTTTGTAGGAGCTGCTTTGGGGACACAAATAATGAAGACACAGGAGTTTACTAGAATTATTCCCTGTAAAATAATCTAATACAAGACAGTATGGAAAAATTTCATTTCAATTTTCAACACTCTTCAGTGTAGGTTTTAAAATATCCAATATAGAAATACAAATTGTGAAATCTTAGCACTTACGTGGAGGGCAAAGGAACAGACATTGTACAACTTCCCTCCTGTCCATCAATAATTATTAGACATTAGCAATAATTATGTGTGACTAGATGTACACTACTTTACCACATATGTTTATAGAGAAACCAGACATATTGTGGAATTTACCTTATAGGAAAAAATCAATGCGTGTTATTGTTTCTTCTAAACACATTACTACACTGCATGAAAGATATGCAGAACTACAGGAGAAAAACAGGTGGAAAAAGAAAAGGTATCTGAAGTAAACATTTGTAAGATATCCTGTGAATAAAAGAAGATGCATAATTTACTGCAGCCTGAGGGTAGCTATAAATTATATTCAGACAAATCACTATTTGTTCTTTTATTGCAGCGAAAAAAATATCTCCTAGCAACTATCTTGTCTTCCTGTATCTTTTAGTTAATATACAGAACAAGCTTTCTTAAAAGAAAATACAAATACAAATGGATGACAAAGATCTTTATCTTTTCTGGCAAAGCCCTTATGGGAAAAATCATTAATTATCACTTGAAAGAAAAAAAATATATATTTAGTTGCTCACACTCTAGACTATTTAGACACAATAGTAGAAAAGCAAGGTTTAACTTACCGTGCAAAGAAACAACAACAGAGGAGGAAATTAGGTCTGTATTAAAATGTGTAAAAAATAAAGGCTGAAATAAAATAATTGAATCCTTATATAGAAAAATAAGAAAGCATATCTGTAAGTTATTTGCAGAGAATGTCTTGGAAAAATAAATGTTTATGGTGAATTGTATGTATTTGTTGCAGATCAATGGACTAAAATGGAAAAATCCTTCACCAATTCTTGAAGTATTAAAAACCAGAAGATACTCTATTCATGAGGGACTTAACAATAACCATTTTGAAACCCATTAGGTAATGAAGACAGTAAAACATGAAACTAGTTCCTAGAATACAGAGAAGACAGCTTTATGATCCAGAAAGTAGAAAATCCATGCAGAGGAGAAACTGTCCTGGATCTACTTCTTCAATAGGGAGGAACTAATTAAGAACGTGAGTATAATACAGAGATACTGCATTACTTACCTTCCGTACTTGATTTTAAGAGAGGAAATTCTGTTCAATAAAGAAACAGAAGGAACGTGGCACAGCACAGAAAAGGTAGGCAGACTAGAATTCGTCTGTGTCAAACTATCAAACTTCTGGGGAAAGCTAAGTATGAAAGCTCTAGGAGTGTGTAAAAAGTTGTACTATTGTAAGAGGCCATGCTTTTTACATTATGTCTCAAAGTCTGATGAAATGGACAAGTTCAGGCAAGCCTGGCCAAGGTTCCAGAACTCCCTTTGTCTGAGACACACAGGAGGACAAGTCCAGGCAAGTCTTAACCAAGGTTCCAGAACCCCTTTGTTTAAGGGTGACTTGACAGATGGACAAGAGATAAGATACAGATGAATGGCTCTAAAGTGGTCTTTTTGTGTGGGTCCATCTCAAGGAAGAGGGCCATCTCATAGAATCATAGAATCATAGAATCATAGAATTACTCAGGTTGGAAAAGACCTTGAAGATCATCAAGTCCAACCGCAGCCTAACCAGTAGCCTATCTCTTAAAAAACAACCACAAAACAATACCACAACAACAAACCTCTGCTAAATCATATCCCTGAGTACCACATCCAAGCGGCTCTTAAACACATCCAGGGATGGCGATTCAACCACCTCCTTGGGGAGCCCATTCCAGTACCTAACCACCCTTTCTGTAAAGAAGTTCTTTCTAATATCCAACCTAAACTTGCCCTGGCGCAACTTGAGGCCATTTCCCCTCGTCCTGTCACACATCTCGGAGGTATTCACATGATTCTGACCCAAGCCTTCCAGAAATGTCCCGAAGGCTGGGAAGAAGTAGGATAAAAAGAGCATGGACAAACCATGGATTTGGGTTTTCTGACATCAGATGCCTCACTTTGTGAACAAGGTGGTTTTCTGACATCAGATGCCTCACTACGTGAATGCCTGCATGCTGAAGAAGATGCACACATGAAGAGCTTTTAGGTTTCTGGCCTCAGATTCCTCCATCATCGTCCTGCTGTTGCCAACGGATTCACCTGGGCTTGCTGCTCGAGACTCTGCCCGTGAGACCTCTCTGCTCCGTGAGACCTCGCTGTTCCCCGAGACCCTGCTGCCATTTCTACCTCCTGCTCTGCACTGCACCGATCTGCTGCTTGCGGCCTGCCACTCTGCTGCTGCTCTCCCCTACGCTTGTTTTTCCCCAGACCAACGAAACAACGTGCAACAGGACGCTGCTGCATCCAGGTGACTTTCCCCGCCTTTCCGTAATTTTTGCCTTTATCCACCTTTCCTATCACCCACTTTCCCGTCCCCATACCCTAATTTTGATATTCACTGCTCTCCCTTCCCCTTCCCCTCGGCTGTCTATTATTTTTAATAAATTGGTCGGATGAACATTTGAATGTTTTTTTTCTTAATCTCACTCCGGGCATAACTTATCAAAAGAACCTTGCCTCTCTCCTAAATTGGAGCGAGACAACTATGCAGCAATGATGCTTGGACATGTCGTAGACAATCCAATACTAGAGGCCATCAGTAGCAATTATCTACTAAAATGTTTCTGTTTTGCAGTCTGCAGGTCGATATGGTAAAATTAGCTAACAGTGAGCTCACTGGAAGACTAGTCAGATTAGTATGAAGCATGATGCAAACTAATTTATCAGGTATTGTAATTTAAGATTGTTTCTTTAAAAATGATATAAAATACATAAACCTACACTGTATATAGAGTGCAATGTAGAAATACTTCCTAAGGTTGGTGGCCATAATTAGGACAAAAATGAAAACAGAATAAGATAGGAGAGTCTGGAGCTGAGTAGGTCCTTCAGGGCAGTGCCTTCTACAAGGAATCTCTAGAACAGCTTTTAGCCTTTAGTTAATTCTGGGTAATCTATATCTAAAACTCAATCTATTTTCATCTACCAAAACGAAGCATAGTCACACAGGACAATGAAATATTGAAGTCACTTTATAATCATGTGGTACCATTAACTATCTTTGTAATCATGGCATCTGATGAAATGAAAATTATCCAAATCAAGATGTAAACCAGCTTATGCAATGTAGTTGTGAAGTATGACTGTGCAATTATTCAAAGCATCAAGAAGGAGTTTTGATAGCTACTCCCTTCATTCATCCAGTGTAACTGTTGCACTCTCAGCGACAGCACAGATGATTCACATTTGTATGGCTTTTTGTGAGGTGCCTGGCTGAAGCATCTTAGAGGATCATCATTGCATCATTTTGTCAGAAGCCTCAGGTCTTTCCTATTATATCAAGAATGACCATTGGGAATCAAATACCTATTGCATAGTCTGTGGACAGAGATTTGTCCTGCAGTTCAGTTCTTAGCTCAAGCAGTTTCACTACACAGGGTGAGTAGTCTGAGGAAAGAAGGGCTATTCAGAGGATGCAGATACAGTGAAATATGAAGAGTAGATATTTACTCCAACTTTGCAATGCAACATTTTTTAGACTCCATCACGATTTTTTATTTAAAAAAAATCTTGAATGACTTACTGAGAAGTAAGTCCATGCTGTCTCCTTATTTAAATTATTTATGTTTTATTACCCCTAACCCATGATGTTTTAACCCTGTCAAAAATTTGACCTCATTATTCAGCTGGTTTGAATAGCTAATTTGGAAGAGCAAATCTGGCAGAAAAGAAAATGAAAAAAATCAGCCATTTTTCTTTCTTTCTTTTTTTTTTTTTTGCCTCAAGCATGTAACTATGAATGATTCATAGCACTTCTTGCTCTCTGACAGATTCATTATTAAAAGTTTATTTAATTATCAATACTGTGCTCTACTCTATTAAGAAAATCATATTTTATATTGACTATTGCTTGTGAATGAAGTTATCAGTGTCATTCAACCCATTTGAAATCCTGAACATCTGTTTCATTAAGCTGATAGAGTTTGTTATTGACATTTTTAATGCAATATAATTTCCAAAAACATATTGGCAGTTTTGCTATGTGTTGAGAGAACTCATTGGTGAAAGCTATCCCCATTTGTTGTTGTCTGTATGCTATTTGTGTTTTTAGGCTCAAAAACACTGAGAGACTGTACTGCAGTGCCCATTTCAGTAGTGCTAGATTGATATATCTCACTGCTTTTTTCATTGCAAATGCATGACAAGAAACACAACAGCAGCACGTAAATTATACAAAATAAAGGGATTTATTATCTGCTGTTAATGTCAGTTGTTTCCAGTTTGCCCAAATACATTAAAAACATATTATGATATTATGGATATTAGGCAAACACTAACATTAACATATTTTAATGCACACTTCTATTTTTTTCTTCATTTTATTTCAGATTAAAATCCATTACCAATATCAATGTTTTATTTCTTTTGTGCTGGAAATTGAATTCTGCATTAGAGAAAGTGGATAATGTTTAATAGGAATATTACAAATATTCCAAAATAGAAAAGTTTTTCCTCTCTTTATGATTGTTGTCATGCTCAAATTATATTTTATTATTCTCAGTAGTTCTATGTTGGAAAATACCCATGTGAACAACTGACTTTTCTAAATTGAAGTTTCAAATATAATCCAGAGGATTTCTATTAAAAAATCAGGTACACTTATAATATATAATGCATTTATTTATCCTTCTATCTATCATCTATCTACCTACCTATCTATCTATGCACCTGTCTATCTATCTTTTTTTATTTATTTATTTTAGATAAGCAAGGCACAAAGAAATCAATGGTCTTTTTGTTCCCTTCACTGGACAAGCTTTCATGCTGTTTTCAATTGCCAAAAATTTTTGAATATAGGGAATTCATATTTTGTTGATATTTAATGTTGTTATCCATGTCAGGCTATATTCTGTTCCTTAATAGTAAGTACTTTTCTCTTGTATTTATTGTGCTACCATATGGGTGATGCAATTTTAGGTCAGGAAAATGCAGAAAGTTAAGTATTTATGATATTTTGAAATGCTTACTCATTTCAAGTATTCTGAGTTTTCTTTTTTCAAAACTTTTAATTTTATTCTGTCAGCTTTGAAAGTGTATAGAATGGTTTATCACAAAAATAAAGATAGGGAAATGCAGGTCTTGAAAATATATCAGTTGATTTCCCAATGATTAGTCTAGTAACTGCCATAAATATAAAGAGTCTATTTTCACTGTAAAAGTAAGACTCGTGATGTATCAATCAAATGCCTTTAAAATATAAAAGTGTAAGTCTGTAAATAGTGATAAATAAATATACAGATAGAAATGCATGCAACTTAACTTAATCACTACAGTAAAGCTCAAGATAAAATTGTAAGAGCTATTAATTTGATAGTTCCCTGAATTTTCATCTCTCTTCCTCTGGCCTACCAAAGAATGTATATATCAGTTGTAGAATTTTTTTCATTAGAATCCTCAAATATTTCTATTTTAAGATATCCACCCAATCCTTTCCCACAATGACAGTTTACTGTATTCCTGACCAGAGATTGTAAGAAAAATTTCCATCAGAATGAGTTTTCTTTATAGAAATGTACAAGTATGATATGTACTTTCAGAAATGTGCAGAAATATTTTTTAGTTATAAGAGCTTCTAACCAAAATAACTAACAGAATAGAAAAAATGAAAGAATAAAAGTACTGGGAACTTGATTTCAGGGCTTCCATGTGCTAAATTAGTAATTCTTGTCTACAGAGACAATCTTTATTCAAGCACTAGGACAGTGCCTGTTTATAGGCTTACCTAGCATCTTCCAAATAAAACTGTTCAAACAGAGATTTTTCTGCTTGAAGTCTCATTCCATCTGGAATGGAGATGTGTGTGAATATTCATTCTTGTTTGAATGTCCAAAAAAGAAAAAAAATATCAAATTATCATTCAATTTGAAATATTGTAACTAATGGTGCTAACATAAGACAAGAAGCAAATATATTATCTTGTTTCTCAATGTCTTAACACAATATGCAAATTGAAAGCAAAAAATGAATATAAGCCAAAGAAGTCCCAAAAAGCAGAAATCCTACAGTTCAGTTTTCAAATTCTACAATAAAGAAACAATCAGTAGGAATATCATTAAATGATAATCATTGATGCTGGAGGGAAATATCTCAAAATTATTTATTCCTTTTGTCCCCCCAGAACAGAAAAATTTATTTCTTTTCATGTCATCCCAAGCTCACCAAGCTCATCACAAAAACCAAGCATCCAGCAAGCTGATGTCATCCAGACCTTATCAGAGCAACATATGGCATCTTGACAATACCATCAACCCCTTTCTTCTCTATCCCAAAGGTAACATCAAAATTCATGAATCAAACATATGCTTTCTCTCAATGGAATTTCATTTGCTATATCTAGAGCCACAAACAGGGAAAGAAATGTAATCACTCTGCGTCAAAATGGATTTGCTCGGACAACTTATAAAACTCGGTGGGAGAATATTTTTAATAGAATAGCCATTTCCCAATCTATTAGTTTTGATGCTCTAAGAAAACTACAAAACACCTGCAACTATAATAAGTCTTTGAATTAAAATTGTAACTCTAAAATATACTGCAAATTATAGACCTAGTTGTAATTCTGTTTTTCTTGTACGCTGCAGGCTTCTCCTGTCATTTCTGGATCATACTACTTTTACTTATACCTGCTATCTACCTTGAAAACCATTCAGTGTAGTGCTTTAGCTTAAATCTGTTTTTTTAAACTGTGATTTATTTTGAGCTTGCTGCTGTTTTTTAATATTGGGAAATAATTGAGCTGTAAAATCTGTCTGCCAAGTCTAGAGACTTCATCTAATGCATGAGATATTGCTACTTTCCTCTACATGTCTTACCATACAGATACACGCTATATAGAGTTTTTATAGGACTGGCAGTTATTGTGTACCACTGACAATTCAAAAAAGAGAGGAGATATCAAGAAACATTTGTTGGAGACTATCCAGGAGGCAACTTATCAGAGTACTGGTTTTCAACATGAAGAATGATATCCAAGTTCTTATCTGAATACAGAAAAACTTGTGTCCCAGCATTCAAATATTTGTTCCAATAAGTAAACTTTTGAATTTATTTCATGTTTTATTGTTGTGCAAAAATTTTAGTAAAATCCTAGTGCAGAGGAGGAAGAGAAAAGAGAAATAAATGAATTCTTTCCTCATGTTATTACTGCCTGAATTAATGCATCTTCTGAGACATTTTTTCACTCTCCCCGCCATCTCTCCCTTTTGCTGCCAGTAGAAAATGCAAAATCCCTCATTCAGCCATTCATAGTGCATAGACAGCTTTGAGATTCACATATTCCCTGTGCCACCAAGCAGCAGCCTCAAGAAAATGCAACAGATGGGATGGATGGATAGTTGCAAAGATGACCAGGGATTCAGCTGAGGGTTAGCTATTCTCTTTTGACTGTAGTGCATGATTCTGGGAATAGTTCCACTTGTAAGTTCAGAAGTTTAGGAACTGGATGAACAATGTAACTTTCCTTCTCAGTACAGTTTGCATGGCTCCTTGACTCATCAGTTTTCCCTGGAGACAACAGTAACCCTCCAAAGCCATTATTTATTATCCGCATTTCCTTGTTCCTGCAGAAGCTTTCATAATCTTAGCCCTTTTTCAACTGCAGAATTCTTCAGAAAGAAGAAAGAAGAAAAGGAAGGCCTGGATTTGCTAACTGAAATGGATTTATATTAAAATTGCATTTATATATATTTTTTTTTCAGAAAAAATAACAAAACCAAAATCTTAAAAAATGACACTCAGTTAAAAAAATGATATATTTAAGTAAAACATATTTCAAATTAACAGATTTTAAGGACTGATGTTTTTTCTTCCCTGTGTGAACTTTTTGTCATTTTTGTCTTCCTTTGTAGCCATTGCACAGTGGAACTCAGATGCTGCCCACTGGGAGCATTAATTGTGTTTCAAAATAACTAGATTGTCCAGAGATGATCTTCAAAATTCTCCCATAGAGAAAAAAAAGTGATAAAAATTCTGTATCGGTATAGTGAAACAAATGAAGACACTTTTTTTTGACACAAAATATTACATACATGCTTTCATCCTTTTCTTTTGGCAACATTTAACTAGAATCTGATATTTGTCAGATTGTAATGAAGTTCTATAAAATGTTCCAGAAACAGTCTGAATTTGGCATTCAGGAAAAAAATCTTCCATTGTACCAATGCTGCACTGAAAGTAATAACTCCTACTTCATTATGTTGGCCTGTCAATTCAGAGGCAGATATTGGTGGCATGGCCATAGAAGCTGAACCTTCCCACCAATATTCCATTACATTTTGTTACTGTGTGACAGATAGCAGCAAAGGAGCAGTGTGACAAAATGGTGTCTGACATTGAAGTGTGTATGAAACAAAGGTTTACAGAAAAAATGCAACCATTGGCATTCATCAACACTTGCTGAATGTTTTTGGAGACCCAACAATGGGTATGAGCACAGTGAAGCAGGAGTAGTGCATTTCAGCTGTGGTGGCAGTGACGTAGAACACATCACATTCTGGATGGCCATGAAAATTTTTATGAGGGTAGCATGCAGGCTCTTGAGCATCACTGGCAAAAATGTATAGCTAATAGTGCTGACTACCCTGAAAAATAGTGTTTTTTAAGCTGAGAATGGAGTCTATCAGTGTTATTGTGCTCATTGTACCTGTTGTAGTTGTCATTGAAATAAGTTGCAGCAACCTACATATTTAGCGTAAACAAATTATTTCTGTTTTTTAATGTTAGCCAGTGAACTCTCAATCTCTCTTTCTCTCTTTCTATCTCCTTTGCTATAATTTTTTTTTTATTTTGTTTTTTATTTTTTTGGAAAATTTTTGATCTTATAGGAACTGATATTTTCACTTATTATATGATACTGATATGCTGTACCAGAACAACCTACAATGTAGTTTGCTGTTTCAGCAGAGTGTGTAGGGTTAACTAAATGTTTTGCTTCAGTACATTTATACTTATTAAACCTTCAGTTATTGCGCTGCACCATGTTTGATTTATATTTGATAGATTTACTTCAAGGTTCTCACTATTTTATGAAACATATTGCTGCTTAAGTTGTTTTGATTGATGAACTCCTAAATCAGTTAATAATGACAATTCTCAACTTTTATTCAAGACTTTTAAATATAGTTGATACGTTCTTTAGAATGGATGTTTAATTTGTGAATCTACTGACACACATTTTGTAACTTCTTCTCTTACTCATGTAACTTTAGTAGAAATTAGGAATACAGCATGGCACCAGGTGTACTAGACAGTTTAAATGGGGGAAACTTAAAGATTGTGCTGTGTTTTGTATGAAGAAGTACTACATATTGTACATCAAAATTATTATGATGAATTAATAATTACTCTTTCTGATGAACTGGTGATATGTGAATTGTAATACATGTTTCTGGGGAAAATAAATAGCAGATGTAATCCAGTAAAGAACATAGAAATGGTTTACTATTTTACATAAAGAGGAAACATGGTTCAACATTTCCAAATGATTGCAAAGTCAGGAGTTGATGGTTGGTACCGTGACCTCTTCCAGTCAGCATCAGGTGTTTAGTTAGCCTAGTGGCACATTATGTGTAGCATAGTTGTGAATCTGGTAATTTCAGGAAAATCCATCAGTATGTTGGTAGAAGTAACTGAATAACTTTCCTTCTCTTGAGACTCTTTAACTGTGTCATAAACAACAGAAATGTTACAAAGCCTTCTTGCTGAGATGTTCAAAGCTCAGTTAAGCAGTATCCAGAATGCCAATTGACAACCTGCAGAGTTAAAAATTCATTAACTCCCAGAGAGAAAATATAATCTCATTTTTAATGTTAAAAAATGGGTAACTATTTTACTTCTTGTAGAAGTAAATAATGATTTTTTGAGAGCAGATAAAAATGATTTAAAATGTGCTTGACAAAAACCAAACAAACAACAAAACAAAACAATAAAAAATCCAACAACATTAAAGCACATATAAATCTGTGCCAATTTATTTCAGCAGATCCCAAAGCAAATAAGAGATCATTTACGTTCAGACCTAAGCAGAGCTGGTAGCGATGACCTATCAGATATATCTTAGAAGTGATGTATAGTGGTAATCCTTGCCTTTAAGTCAAAATCAAAAATGACATGAATCAGTACTTCTCTCTGCTCTTTCTTCCTTACAAAAATAAAATCTTAACCATTGTTGCTGTTTATTTCAATGATAATAAATTAACAAAATCAACAGTTAGGTAACTGCAAATCTGATAATGGAGATCATAAAAGTGTGCTCAGGATTTCATGGATCTGAAAAAACTTCACAGATATTTCTCCAGATGTTTTTTCATTAAGGAAGGGAAAAGAAGGGAAGAGAAGGGGACACAAGGGAAGGGGAGGTTACACGAGGGGAGCAGAGGGGCAGGGAGGAGAGGAGAGGAGATGGGAGGGGAGGGAAGGGAATGGAAAGGGAGGGAAAGGGAGAGGTAGGAAGGGAGAAATAGGGGGGGGGGGGGGGGAGTCAGGGAGGGGAGAAAGTAGCAAAGCAAAACAAAGCAAAAGAAAAGGTGATTCCCACTGCAATTGCTTACCACCATAATCACTTTTTGAGAGTACACACATTTGTGAAAAAAATATGAGTACAAAAAGAATAAAATTTCATAAAATATCTCTGATGAATATTTTTCAGAACTTGTAAAAACTGCAGTTAATTGCATCAGTTTCACAAAAACAAGATCAAATATCTCACTGCTTTCTTGTTTATGTTTTTTGTTGGTTTGTTTTTTACCATTCCATAAAAAATATTTTTATTTTTATTTTTATTTTTTTAAAAGTTATGGTTGTTCTGGTACTAATGCTCCCTCCTTATTTCCATGAAAATTACAACATATACAAAGAAGAGAATAACACTATTTGACAGCGTATATTTTTAGCTACAAAACATTAATTTTCAACATAGACACCACCATTAGTTATGCTTTTTCACCAATGACAAACAAAAGCCTACATACTGTACTCATCAAAAATGTAAACCAGCAAAGCTGACCTGTTTTACAGCTCCTATGATAGTATCATTGCTAGGAAAGTGTTGCCCACACAGTTCATCTTTCATTGGTTCAATCAAATGTAAGTCAGAAGGCACCAAATCCTGACTGTATGGTGGGTGTGATAGGTCAGCCTGACCAAGAATAGCAATGTGCTCCAAGGTCTTCATATTGGGGTGAGGTCTTGAATTACCATTTTGCAAAAGAAATGGCTTCCTTCTCTAGCCAGACTCTGGAAGTTGGAGCCTTCAGCTCAGTCAGTGTTGCATTGTAGCAGTCAGAGATTATGGTTTATCCAGATTACAGGGAATCCAGAAGGATCACTCCTTTCCCACCACAAAAGATAGTTCACATCACTTTACCCACTGAGGGCTGCAACTTGAAGCTTTTCTTCATAGGGGAATTCACACACCACTGTGTGAATGTCCCACCATGGAGTGCCTTTCTGACCTCTGCTCATCATGGTGACCACATATTTCATTACCAGTAATGATGCAGTCCAGGAAACTGTCACCTTCAGCCTCATATTGGTTCAATAGATCCTGACAAACTTGCATATAGTGTTCTTTCTGTTCCTGTGTGAACATTCTTGGGACTCACCTAGTTCAGACTTTGAAATATTCTAGTGTTGCCATCAACATATTGATGCTAATTTTCAGTTCCACGCACAGTTCCCTGGTGATAATGTGGTAGTTTGCATGGATGAATTGAGACACTCTTTATTTAGTGATATAACAGCTGTGCATGGCCATCCAGGTTGTTGTTTGTCTTTCAAGTTGCTACCTTTGATTCATCCACACTTCCATGTCAAACACCAATTTGTCAGATTGCCCCCCTGTTGCCATCTGTTGCACAGCAACAGCATTTAATGAGATGTTGGTGGAAAGATTCTGCCCCTACCATTGTACCACCACCATCTGCCTCTAATACTCCGATGTCATGGGCCAACATAATAAAATAAGAGATACTAATTTTAAAGCAGACCTCATACATTATCTATATTATATATTTTTCATACAGATCAAGGCAATTGCTATTCATTCAGTGTGGCCCAGACAAGTCAAAAAGTTGTATGTGCATGAACTAGAGCAAAGAAAAATATCACAACCAGATGAGAACATTGTTCAAACTTGATTCTCCAACCTCTTAATGGCTGCTTAAATTATTTACTTGCAGTTAGTTGAGCAAGTTCCAATTAATGCATCAACCGAGCAATGTCAATGTCCTGCATAGCAAATTTTTCCCCCTCTGATTTGGTGAGCGTTTGATAATGTTGGCAAAAGGCAATATGTTTGTTGTCACTGTGCTCTTAAAATGATACGATGAATCAGTGTAAGTCTCTGCTACATTCTGCGGGTTAATGCTCCTAAAAGGAAAGATGCTTTTGGCTGTTAAGTCTATTAGCAGACTAATGAGCACATTTATGCTAATAGCATGTATTGCCAAGGGTTGAATAATCTATTGATTTCCCTTAGTTGAACTACTTATTTTTCTGCTTATATCAGTTACCAACTCTCTGTCCTAGTTGTTACACTGTTGCCCATGTGAATTTCACCTGAGAGAGTGGCTCCTTAGAATGACAATGAGGTTACTGGTAAAGCAAAGGGATTATTACTCAGACTGGGAAACTGGGTTGTTGTGAAATCCCATGGGAATTTTCTGTCTCCATTTCTGGCTTATCAAGACTCTTTAAGCACTGTGCACCTCATTTGCAGGTGATTCCTTCAGTGCAGAAAGTACCTCAGGAGAGCAGCATGTTGCATAGGATGTAGAGAGAGTTGAGGAATTTACCCACAATTGCTATGGAAAATGTTACCTCAATCTGGTCCTCTGAGGTTGTTCCTAAATTTCCGATGGTGTGAAGACACATACCAAATTCCTCAGTCTCTCTTGTACAATTTGTAAGGAAATTCAGATGTATGTGCAGAAAAGAAAGAATCCAGCATGGAAATCCCAATGGAGAAAGCACAAGTGATTAAACAGTTGCTAAGTATTGTGAAGGATAAGCCACAAAGAACCATAGAATCAGCAAGATTGGAAAACATTTTTAATATATTCTGTTATGAATTTATTTTTGTGTATAAAGATTGCATAAGAGTTAGTGAGGCTAAGAGTGTGATCAGTACTCTAATGTAACATTACTTGTTTAAGGTTAGACTTTGGTGGTGGAGATTTACTGTTTTGAAACAGATCTGAAAGAGAAATCACAAGTAGCTGAAGGTTACTATATGGCTGAGCTATTGGTATTTATTTATTTATTTATTTATTTATTTTTTCAGTGAGGAGCATATATGTGCTGCTGATCACTCAGCAGCCAAGGCATTGCAATATCCGTATCTTCTTCAATATTTAAGATTTAAAATAAAGCAAATGTTATTTTACAATGCAAAGCAAATAGAGTACATTTCCAAGTTAAGAAAACAGTAATTCTAATCTCAATGTTCTTATTTCTTGGGAGGCTTGACAGAATAACACATGTGACAATCAGTTTGAGTGATTTTTTTCAGGGGCCAGGCTATTATTTTTCTTATGGCATCATGAAGGGTAAGTGATTTCTCTTGTAACTGCGGGGCAGGATTTTGGAGATACATGACCCGAGATATAATAAGACTCAGTGAAGGGCATCAGTGTAGGGAATAGGGGCCTTTAGTTTCCAACTTCTGTTGTAATAGAGATAGCTGGATTAGAAACTTTTTTTTTTTTTTTTCCCGATGTAGTACTTACAGATGGAATGTTTTAGCTGCTGTGCAATGCGTGGAATCAAAAGATAGATAGATTTGTGTTCTACCATGGGACACTGAAGTGATGACATCAGTCTCAGCAGTTGTGAAATGTTTGATACAACTTAACAATAAGTCAATGAAATTTTTTCTATTCCTGTATTTGCTGAAAAAACACCACCAAAAAAAAAAACAAACAACAAAAAACAACCACAAACACCAAACACACACACACACACACACACACACAACCCCCCAAAAAAACTAAACAACAGACAACTACAGAAATCAACAAAACAAACAAGAAATGAAGAATTTGGGCTTAAGAACTGCAGCAGTTTTGATAAATTGCCTTTACTATTAACAAGCTTCATACATTTCTCTCTATAGCAAAGATAGTTTTAAGTGCTCTCTATTAAAAGATCAAGCTAAAAGATCTACTTTTAAGATCAAACAATCTCTTTGTTTTTAGAATGCTTTAGAATCCTCAGGTTGTATTATAAATACACAAGACATTACTATCTCTTATTATTCATATTTTTCTAGATATCATTGTTTACCTTGTTAGTTTTATTTTCAGATAGTCTGGTCAAGCGTTGTAATGATTGTTAGTATAAATAAGCTTCTTGCCCCTTCAAAAAAAAAAAAAAAAAAAGGGAAAAAAAAGAACACAGATGGAAACAATATGATAGCGCTTATAATGAAAATAAATTACGCCTCAGGAAAAAAACATAATTTGAACAATTAGGTGGGACAATAGAATGCTCCATAATTAGGTACAATACAATACAAGTGTAACCATCCTTAATATCAGTAGTATGCAAGCCTTTCAGACTTCATTAAAGAGTTCCATCAGAACATGTGAATAATAGGATTAATATAGCCACAGGCACTGCTGGGTCAGCTGGCAATAGATCAATCCGAAATGTAGAGCATATTAAAAGGATTATAGATTAGCAATTAGATGGCTTTTTCATGAGCAAGAAATAGTTCCTCAAGCTTTGCCAAAGGTTAACAGAGATAGGACGTTGATTTTTTTCAGTTTATAATCCAGTAAGAGCCTTAAGGTGAGGGAAGTTATGGCATTTTCAGGATGATAAGAATGATAGCAACAAAACATAACAAACCTTTTTGGATCAGTTATTTGGTTTCATGGGAAAACTACTCTTGCACAATATATATATATGTTAATAATTGCATCTCTAAGAAAGAATTTAAATGAAGTATCTGAGAGGTCAGAGGTAATTTTTTCAGCTCATCTACTTCATTCAGTTGGAAAACCTTTCTTATATATCAGAGAATAAGATCTCTAACAAATATTTATGCTGAGCATTACTAACACTATTAATATTATAGTTTGACACTTATTTTTACTATTTCAATAGCACAGATACCTAAGATTTTTTATAGAATCCCAGTAAAATACTGGATGGCAGTACTGGTATGTTTTCAACTGCATAAAGAGAATGTAGTATGAGGGATCAATATATATCGATTACACAGGGAGCTGAGTCTCAACATTTTAAAAAATCAGGTCACTTATATGGACGCCTACATATGCTTTTATTTCAGACCTCTAAACCTAAAAATATGATGTTTTCTATAAAAAGAGACTGGTAATTTTAGTGAAAAGTTGAAAGGACATTGCATTTGGAAGCAGATTAGATTGTTCAACTCCCTTGATATCCCTTAAGAAATTTTGGGAAGAGTGACATTATAATTTGCTTTATCTACCTGTTATTCTGTTAGAAATGTGTTGACGAGTTTTCTGGGATTAGAGATAAGCAAACAAACCACAATAAGAAATTTTCTGAATAATATCTTTGATGAGGAATTAAGACTAATTTTCAAGAAACATTGTTTAGAAGCAGAAATATTTGCAAAGGTTGTGATTTTTTTTTTTTTCTTTTCCTAGGAATTTTTCATATGCTTTTACAGAACTAAATCTCATCATTGTCCAGCTCACATTTAAAATAAATAATAAATCAATCAATAAATAAGTGAATAAATGAGGCAAGTCACAGTTGCAGAGCTACTCAGAAATTATGTGACATCTCATGAAGCCACACTGAAGTCCTTACAACAATACCTCTTGTAAAGATCTGTGGGTTGGATGGAAGGTCTCCCTTTTATTCTACCGAAGCCAGTAGGTCTGCGTGTGTGTATGAGTGTGTGTTTGTGATGGGAGGGGAGTTGGGGGGGGGAGGGGGGAAAGGGTCCTGCATCAAGTAGTTTTCTGTATCTTTTTTTTAAAGGCAAAATTTTTCTGTGCATTTCTGTCTCTCTGAAGGCATGGAAAACTGTGATACAAAGTCAGTATCTGACTCTGAATGCTTCTCTAATGACATGTCGACATGTCATTAGTTTACATGGTAAATGCCTCAACTTAAAGCACAAAGGTAGATTTAAGTGATAGAATGAACACATAATAAATAATAATGAATAATAGCAAATGTAATAAATAATTAATAAAATATCATATTTAATAAACCCATTATTATTTGCCTTTTAAGTGCATGGTGTTATTTTCTAATGCTGGAGTTAAACTGCAAATTTTTTCTTAGTTGACTTCTATTATTACTTTTATTTTTTTCTTTTGGAATTACAACTGGAACTTCAAAAGAAGGGAAAGGCAATATTTTCTGTTAAAAAAGCTTGAAGAATACATTTCTGACTGAAATCTCCATAATTACTACTTTGACTTTAGTAAAGAATACTGGAAATTTTATAAAGTAGGGATTTTTAATTACTCCTCCTTTCAATTCAGTAGAATTGTGACAGCTGCTCTGAGTTTGACAGACAAGAGAAAAAGTGTTTGCAGTTCAGTGACAGTAATATCCATGACACTAATTGTAACTTTTGTAAGAAAGTGTCATGAATTACAGTTCAAATAGGATCCGAACATAAGGGTGGCTCATCACTCATTTTGCTTTTCAGAACTCTGGGACATTAACAGTTTTTTGATCTTCATTAGACTTATAATTCATTCTGGTAAATATAGACACTGATAGGGACAGCAGCCATCAATGAACATTGAGGCAGTCCAGTTAATTCTTGCTTTTACTTGAATTTTGTTCCATTCTTCCTGCTCTTGGGTGACCAAAAGAATGTGGCATATACACTCATATTTTCTATTTCGTACAGCAAAGAAAAAGAAAACAAGGAAAAATATCTGCATGATTCCTTGAAGACATTGTAAGACATGAGAATAAGTTGAAATTGTACTTGAATTCCTCCAGAACTGGGGAATTTAAATATTTTGCCAGAATCAAAAAGTGACATGTTGATTTTCCTAATCTCATAAATAACATGGAAACAGAAGTCCCACTGATTTTTCCATGTGGCTTGTTTCTAAATTTACTTTGGCTCAGATTTTTATGAATATTTAATTGTCCTGTGAGTCTTATTTTAACATTATATTCTTTTCATCTTAGATTTTCTTATTTAATCTGTCATTAAACTGTATGTTTTTATAAACCTCAGTATGATTTTTTTCTGTACAGGCTCACATGCCTGTATAAAAATTCCTACACTGGCCAAGGTCTTGCCAAAGGGAATTCAAAATGGAAAAGAAGCCTGTGGACTGCTCTGATAGGACTTCTTTTCTTGCACACCAGGATTTGTGAGAACTTGCCAAGCCTGGCTGAACTTCCAATAGCATACAAATACCCTTCATGTTTAGTCCCTGGTTTTGCTACCTTAATAACTCTTACACTGTGAAAGGTCACAGTATTAGCATTTTTCCTTCGCCAAATGGCAACTTGGTATGTCCTGACTGAATCCTGTCATTCTGATTTATGTCTTTTGTAATGAACCTAGATTGCCATAGCTCCTTATTGCTTATCTATCAATGCATTATATCACATGACCTTTGTCTAGTTTCATTATTTTCTTCTTGCCAGCTCACACAAATGTCTTTTTAATCTGTCACCTTCACTTTCAATCACTTTGTATAAAGAGTTCAGACCCATGGAGGTTAGCACAGAAAACTCCTTTCCATCCATTTCTCTGTCCTATCATCTGATTTGAAACAGTCTTTACTCCCACTCTTTTCCAAGTACAGCTGCTCTATTTCTGAAACACAATGGACTAACCCTAAACAAATACTAGAGGCTTGCATTCCAGTGTCTTAATCTGTGCCATAGGAACTGATTAATGGAACTGTAAACTAATGTTATCAATTGTGCTCATACAGAAGCAGTTCTCCCCTAAATAATCAGTATATTTCACCATGAAAATAAAACTTTCTCAAATAAGTTGGCTGTATTGCTCCTTCATCTATGAGCTTTGCCTAATGGCAGTTGTGGTCAGTCTGTCCTCTCCAAAGTCCTTTTCTGACAGTACTTTTTTGAGGTAAGGCTCTCCTTTGCATCAGTGTCCTGCAAAACCACATCCTTTAACCACAAGTCTACACCTCTGCACTTCCAACACAGTAAATTACTACAGCTAGCCATAATATCTAGAATTTTATTTCTGGTTGAGTTGCAGAAAACCTACCAGCTATTCCTATCACATATACATAATATATATGGTATATTATATATACATATATATAATCTTTATAAATAAATACCAATTATCTGTTCTGAAAACTTTCTCTGCTATTAAGAATGATCAAATTAGATTTCTGTCAGTTTTGGCTTTTTCAGTTGAGTTCTGTGATGTTTAATATGTTGAAAGTAGCAACAATAGCCTTCCTACTACTGTAAATCTGTTTATGAAATCTGCTGTGAAAGTAATGTCTCCTGTTTTATTATGTTGTCCCACTATACCAGAAGCAGATACTAGTGGTATAGTAGTACAGATTGAACCTTCCCACCAATATTTCATTACATTTTGTTGCCATGAGACAGATGGCAGCAGAGGGGCACTCTGACATGGGAGAGTGTATGAAGCAAAGGTGTGAAATTAAATTTCTCCATGTGTAAAAAATGGCACCCACTGACATTCAGTGATGTTTGCTGAACGTTTATGGAGACCAAACAGTGCCTGTTAACATAGTGAGGTGGTGGGTGGTACACCACCATGGTGTCAACATTGGCAACAGTAATGTAAAAGACAAGCTATTTTCCAGTCATGCGCAGCTGTCACATCATGAAATAAAGAATGTTTCAGTCAGCTCAAATCAGTTGCTGATCATGGCTATTCTGAAAAAAAATAAAAATAAAAATAAAAATAAAAATAAAATTTAAAAAAATTGCTTTGTAGATGAGAAGTTGTTTTAACAGATAGAGTTATCGTGCTTTTTCTATCTGTTGTAATTTCTAAGGAAATAAATAGGAGGTATTACTTTCAGAATGACCTATGTATACTGGCACTTTCATATTCTCTTTCCCATATACTAGTTTTGGGAATGTTTCATAGCGGCACCGAATTTTCTTATTTAATTTCATTTTTCTCATACCTAAGTGCTTTTCAGAGACTAACTGCAGTATTAATAAATGTTCTTTCTGTACTAGTTAATTTCTTAGGCTGATAAAAGCTATCTTAATAAAAAAATATAGCTTTCAACTAAAGCCTAGATTTCAAAAGATAAGAACAGTTATTTTTCCTCCCCACTCCTCAACCCCCTCTGGAATCAGTTACATTAGTTTAAAGACAATTTTTCCAGACTGATTAAGAAGAAAGACTGAGAAATTGAACTTCAGATTTACTCTTTCACCAGACTGATATAAGAAGCAGGTAATGAGATCAACTTGTTGTTAGTCACAAAGTGGTTTCTTTAAAATGAAACTTGTCAGACATACTTATCACTTTAACAGTCACAGAGTTTGATACAAAGAGGAGGAAAATGTTTAGATCTACTTTCTTCCACAGCTTTTAAGGCAACTCATATGCACACTCACAACCTCTCAGAGATGCTACTAATTGTCATTTTCTATTATTTATTTATTTTTTTTTTTAAATTTCATTTATTAATAATCATTTGCCACCAGTATACTCTGGTGGCTTTTTTGTATAGCATCTATTTTGTTGTTCTGTAACAATGTTAGATTTTTCATCTCCTTCCTCCAGCATGTTGTACTTCAGCTCCTAAAGGTGATTGCTTTCTATATTTCTTAAGAAAAACAAAAATACAAAACTAATAAGGTCCAGTACTCCCATTTCACTTCTCCTTTGAGCAAGTTTTAAATACATTAATGGAATGCACTCTTTTACAAAAGAAAATATCCCTTTCAGCAATAATCTGACAGATTCTAAAGAAGTCATCCCTGATATTTACCAAAAGAGAGGAACTGAATCATCTTGTACGATTTTAGTAGGTTCAATAAAACCCATCATCTTCATTAAGGGAAGAAAATAAGTAAAATGAAAGTCAGATCAGGGGACAAGAACGGAGAAGGAAGACCTAGTGGTCTGATAATAAAGAAATTTTAAGTTAAATTTCTCTTAAGAATATTCTTATGCTACATATCATTCATTGTTATAAGAAGAGGGAAGACCAAGAGCTAGCAAAGAGAAAGGGAAGAGATTATCAACTACACATTGTCTTGGAGAGATACAGCACTCCTCTTCCACACTCTCTGCTCCATGTATGAAAGATGCTGCTCAGCCCAATGGAAATTTTGCTCCTCTCTGCCTTCCAATGACAATAACTTTCAATTTTCTATATAAAATATATAATTTTCCTATTTTTTCTTGTTTTCTGTACTGAAAAGTCTATTTTTTCCATTCAACATTAATTCCTTTTTCTCCTAAATGAAATCCCCCCCCTCTTCTCTCTCTCTCTCTCTCTCTTCTTTTTCTGCCTCTCTTTAGATTTCATAACACACAACACTTATTCTTTCATTTTTCAGCAGAGGAAACAGATTCTATATTTTAGGATATATGAAACTTCCACCAAAATATAATGCAAGTTTCTCCTTATTTCCAGGGATAATAAGAATCACAGCATTTGAATCTCCTCCAACATGTCTGAGGAGATCTCTGTAAATCTGCCTTATTACATGCAGAATTTAAATACTATTGAGACACATATCTTAGGTTGTAGCAGGTGACACAAATGATCATGAAGATTTTTGGGAATGGGTACTCATGATGTTGGGTTATGATGTTTTCTCTCCGGGGAAGACAGTTTGCAATTCCATAATCATCTTGATTTGTGAATAGATGAGTTTATCACATTCCAATCCTAATACTGCTTTCTTGGTACGTGATCATTATATTCATTGTGTGATGCTGCACATGCTGGCAACATCCATATTTGCTTTGCTCCTACTTGTACACTCCTGCAGTAATTACCAAAGGTAGTTATACAGTTCATATAGTCCTCCCTTTCTTTGCAAAACAGAAAATTCTGAGCACAGGATAAATCAACATCAATGAAAATATTCTCTTCACCACCTTATACACTTTTTTTTTTTTTTTTTTCCCTCTTTCTCTTTCTCTTTCTCTTTCTCTTTCTCTTTCTCTTTCTCTTTCTCTTTCTCTTTCTCTTTCTCTTTCTCTTTCTCTTTCTCTTTCTCTTTCTCTTTCTCTTTCTTTTTTCTTTTTCCTTTTTTTCCTTTCTTTCTCTTCTTTCTTTTTTACTTTTTAATTCCACTTTTTTTCTTTTTTAAAAAAAGTATGCTTTTATTTCCACATTCATCTGAAACACTGTCTGCTTCCCCTGAGGATCAACCGTCAGCTGATTTGTCCTTCCTGCAGTTCCTATAAATTATCACCGACTAAGCAGAACAAAACGAAACAAGTAACTCCAAGGTGGAGTGAAAATCCACCAGCTGCTCCTATGTAGATAGGCAAACTGAGCATTTCCAGCTCCCTTCTGCAAATTTTGTGTTCAAGATTTGCCAGAAGTTGGCTCAGCATGCTATTCCTCCAGGAACATACACCCAAAATGATACAGTGCTCAGAGCACCAGTGATGTTTAGAATTGCTATGAGTAACATAATCTGAATGTGCCATTTAACCATGTTTTATTGAGGTGTGTTTATCAGTATATTTATTCTCAGTAAAGGGTAACTACTTTGTTCTTTTTCTTTTCTTCTTCTTCTTCTTTTTTTAATTTATTTTTTTTTAAACAGTCTACTTTTTTTTTGTTGAAAATTTACTGGAAGGCTGCAGTGAGGTCTCTCAGAAGCCTTCAATTCTTTAAGCTAAAAAAAACTCAGCTCCCTCCTCCACAGGGTAGGTACTCCAACAACTTGACATCCTTCTTCTACTGGGGGCCACAGACCTGAGTGCAATACTCTGGATGGGACCTCACAAGAGCAGAGTAGAGTTCCTTCTTCCTGCTGGCCACCCCTCTGTTGATACAGCCCAGGATACAGTTGACCAGGCAGCAAGCTAGCTCTTGTCTAGCTTTTCATCCATCAGAATATTGTTCTTCTTCTCAGAAGGGCTACTTTCAGTAAGTTCTTCTCCAGGTCTGTGCGCATACCTGGGTTGCTGCAACCCAAGTGTAACACCTTGCTCTTGACCATACTGAACATCATTATATTCATGGGAGCCCACTTATAAAACCTGTCTAGATTCCTTTGGATGGCATCCCTTCCTTCTATAGTGTCATCTATACCACTCAGCTTGGTATTGTCAGTATTGTCTTCAAACTCACTGTAAATACTCTAAAACCCACTCTCTGTGTCATTGATAAAGATGCTGGTGAGTACTGGTACCAAGATGGGCCCCTAGAGGACACAGATGATCACTGCCCTCCAACTGGATGTAGTGCTGGTAATCACAACCCTCTGCTGCAACCTCCCAACCAATGATTTATCCTCTGATTATTCCATACTTCAAATCCCATTTTCTTCACTTTAGAGATAAGGATGTGGAGTAGAACCATGTTGAAGACCTTGCAGAAACCCAGGTAGACAACAACATCAGTTGCCCTTCCAGATCTCATTTGATTTTCCATGCCAAAATCTGATTCACACTCACATGCCATAATGTTTGCGGCACTTACAAACTAAAACAAGTAAATAACACTCAGTAAATAACTGCTGATATGTATTGGCTGATGCCAGGTAGGGAAGGAATGGTTTTAGTTCACACACATGGAACTGATGAAAAGAGGAAATTCAGTAATTTGCCCAAAGATAAAGAGGAAAGGTCAGTCCATATGTCTTTCAAATCCTAATCAAGTCACCTAAAAATTAAATTAATATTCTATCCCTTTCTGTTAGTCAAAAGAATGATTTTGGCAAGTGTAAAGGGCACATTACCACCCACAGAAGACAGGCTCTCATATTCCTCTTCCCAGAGCTGCTGAGCTGGCTGCAGGCAGAGGCTAGGAAGTGGTTGCCAAGGGCAGTAGAGTAACAGGAAGAACCAAATGTCTGTGCACCTGTGCTACTTACTTTGTCAGTGTTTGAGCCCTGGAGAGTTACATCATTTTCTGCAGCCCTATCAATAAGGGGATATGTGATATATTTACCACCTGACCCCTATAGATGTCTAATCTCACCTTGCCTACTTCCAGCAAGTACAAGAGCAAGGCTGTTTATTTGGATGTTTTCCCTCCAGTGTGTATGTATTCATGTCTTCTCTATTCACTCATGCATCTGCTAAGATCCCAACTGCTAGAATAAGCAGCAGTCTAGCTCCAATGGGCTCCTTATTTTTGCAGCAAAAAAAAAAAAGTTTGTTGACACTGCAGGCTCCACTTTGATGTATTGTAATTCTTGTGTTTCTTTGTCTAGTTTTGTCTTTTAAAACTTGAAAAAATTTACAACCCTCTCAAAAACATTTATGTAGTACTAGTATGTAAATAAGTTTAGATTGGACTGAAACTTTTTTTTTACACTAATTTGGGAATATTTTAAGTTATCATTTTAGTAAGGAATAATAATAATTAAAAAAAAACAAACAAACAAAAAAAAAAACCCACAAAAAAACCTTAGGTCTGAAGTAAAGAACTCTTTCAAATTAAAAAAACAACAGAAAAAAAACACAACTCAGAAGAGGACTTTTATTACCTGACTTTTGGAATAGAAGACCAATTAATCTGAACCATTCTAAATTTATTTTCTGATGAATCAGTATTTTCACACAAGATGACATTTCCCAGACATTTCCTAAAGGACTGTAGTCTTGACTGGACTGTCGATAAAATGAAATACTTGCTCTTCAGTACTGCACTGGCTTTTAACTTCAACCCACACATTAGACTTCAGTATTTTCCAGGTTTAACTGTAGATTTAGCAGCTTGCAAGATACTTTAATAGGAACTTCTATACAAATTTTGAATATGGCCTATTTTTAGCACAGTCATTGTGGGACATTTTTTCCTTAAGAATAAAGCAATTGCTACCCAAGGCTTACAGGTATCAATCAATAAAAAAAGTTCAGAATGACTATGGGATGACACAGGTTGGCAGTTGCACAGGTTGGTAAGTTTGCAGATGACACAGAGTTGAGAGAAAATGTTGATCTGCCTGAGAGTAGGAAGGCCCTATAGAGGGATCTGAACAGGCTTGATTGATGGTCTGAGGCCAATAAAATGAGTTTCAAAAATATCAAGTGTCAAGTCCTGCATTTTGGTCACAATATTTCTATGCAATGCTACGGGCTTGAGGCAGAGTAGCTGAAATGCTGAGAGGAAGAAAAGGATCTGGAAACGTTAGTTGACAGCTGGCTGAACATGAGCCAGCAGTGTGCCCAGGTGGTCACTGGCATCCTGGCTTGTATTAGAAACAGCATAGTCAGCAGCACTAGGGAGGTGATCATCTGTCTGTACGCAGCAGTAGTGAGGCCACTTCTCAAGGGCCATGTTCAGTTTTGAGCCCTACACTACAAATGAGAAATGAAGGCCCTGGCGTGTGTCCAGATAAATGTATCAAAGATGTGAAACTTCTGGACCATGTGTCTTATGGGGAGCAGCTGGGGGAACTGCAATTGTTTAGTCTGGAGGAGGCTCAGGGAGATCTTTTTGCTCTCTACAACTACCTGAAAGAAGGTTGTAGTAAGGTGGGGATCAGACTCTTTTTCCCAGGTAACTAGTGATAGCATGAGATAACGACCTTAACTTGCACTGGGAGAGGTTCAGGTTGGATATTAGGAAAAAATTTCTTCTCAGAAAGAGTGGAGAGGTACTGGAAAAGGCTGCCCAGGGAAGTGGTGGGATCACCATTCCTGCAGGTGTTCAAGAGATGTGCAGATGTGGCACTGAGGGGCATGGTTTATTGGATATGATAGTGATGGGGTTGGTGATTGGACTAGATGATCTAGGTGGCCTTTTCCAATCTTAACAATTCTATGATTCTATATGTTGTAGTTTAACTCTGATAGCAAATCCAAAACATAGCACCACACAAGCTACTGTGTAGAAAATTATCCCTACCTCAGGTCAAACAAGAACATCATAGCAGATAGTGGTCTCCACACTCCAGAAATCAAAGGATTGTGAAGATTTTCCAGTCTTTTCCAGTAAAAAGATTTTTAAGAGGGTGCAAAATACCCTAATGATTAGAATCAGGAGTAGAGAAAGCGTTACCAGGAATGTATGATTAGCCCAAAGATGGGCTGATCAGGAGGATGGGATTGAATTTGCAGTCTGTTTTGCAGGTTGTGGTCTGTAAGACATAAAAGAAATAATTTGCTTTAGGTACTGTGGAAAAGATGGTGTCAGTGGCGGGATTTAAGACATGGCGTAGTTAAAGCAGTGGCCTGGGGAAGTCACCTTTATGTAGTGTAATGAACAAACTGCATGGGGAACTTAATTATTATGATTAGAGAAATCATAGGTGATACACACTGTCACTGTATCTCAGAATATTTATGCAGAAAATGTCTGAGGTTCAAATTAACAGAAGAATTTTCTGAAGACATGTTACAGTGATGTTTACAGCAAAGCTCAACTAGTAGTTAAAAGTAATCCTATTGCTTTTTTTTTTTTTTGCTTTTTTTTTTTTTTTTTACTCTTTATAACATGAATAACTGCATAGCGTAGGATAAGAGATTACAGATGTTACTCTGTAAAGACACACCTTTTTACTTAGCAACCAATGATGACTGTGTAATTAACAATTATTTTTATTATTTAAATAGTAAAAACATCTGCTTGTTCTCTTTTAACACTGGAATATTAGTAATGGTACAAAACTGTCTTGCTGTATTGCCCCTTTGTGCTGGAGACCTGATAGGATGCCATGATGATCTTGATCTTTTAAGCCTGAGGGCTTAACATTAGCAGCATATGACAACATTCCTATCAGTCTGCTTTCCAAAGTGCACAGGGAGGGGGAAGTGGACGGGATGCTGTCATGTATAGAATGGTGTGATAATTAAGCGACACTATTCAAGCATGAAGGGAGCAAAAACCAAGGGTTTCACAATTAGGCTTCTTACATGATTGCAAAACACGCCAGTGCAAAGCACTTTTGCCTTGCAATAAGGCACTTTTTATTTTTGAGGAAAAAAAAAAGGCATAGTTATTAAACTCAGCATGGAGACAATCTGAAACAGAATCTTCATCAATCAGATTAACTACTTTCCAAGATGAAAGTAGACGAGGCACAGTGTGAGCCTGAGAAGATATTTATCAAAACCCATATTAATAACCACTTTCAGCCTTCTCCTGACAGTTTCATCTTAGCTTCCATGTTTAACATTTGAGTATCATATGTTTTTGTCAGGATGAGGCTGCTAAGAGCATCAATTAATTAATTCCTCTGAAGTATGGTTTGGAAAGGTAATAAAGTAACATTCCCTAAGGCCAGGACCAGTAATAGTAAGCAACATTCTGGTTCAGAGCCATTTGTTACTTCAGAAAGAAATTAAAAGCACAGAATCATTTCCACTTCTAAAAGCAGAAAATATTTAACTTTATTTTAATAAAATTTCTAAGTGGGATCCATTTTTTAAGTAACATGTTCAAAATAGATAAAAATGTTGCTGTTTTTCATTTGTTTTATTTTAATAGAAATAGAATGTTCATGGCAAAATAAAAGGTAAAATGACTAGGATAATGCCTCAATATTGTCATTTATTTATTATCATTGTTATAATTTGTCTTGTTATTTGGACCTTACTGTTCTGTTATGGAATTTTCACTGTGGTGTGCAGATGGCACAGGGAAATAGACCCTCTCTTATTTCTTTTGTCATGGCCTTTACCTAGGGAATTTTTAATATATCGGGGTATCTCCACTCTCTTAAAAAGAATGCAATTGTTTTCTTTTACTCTGTTAAAAAGGAGTTTTTGTTGTTGTTTTTGTTTGCTTGTTTTTGTTTTTTTGTTTTTGTTTTTGTTTTTGTTTTTGTTTTTTTTTCTTTGTAAGTGGTAGAAGAAGGTCAAGTATAAAGAAATGTTTAGCAATATAGGAAGGCAACAGTTCTTTTCCAAGTTTTGGTATTTTTAAAATCATGAGCAGATAGTAGTCAAATGTGAATACCTTGCTTTAATCTTGCAAAATACATATGTTTTTATTCCTGCCACAAACAAAACAATACTTCTACACAAAAAAACAAACAAACACCAAACTTCTTACATATATGCAAATTTTTTGATGATGGCAGCTCCTTTCTTGTTGCCTGCAGGGAATGCCTGCCTATGTAATTATTGTACCTTAATGACTGAGTCAGATTATAATACACTGCTCACCAGCCACTGTATGAATGTCTTTATACATATACTTTTAACATATTTCAGCCCTGTTTTGTAAGCAGATGAAATCTAGGTGACCATCCTCTACATCCAGATGTGAACAATATGTCTGTATGTACTCACACCTTTGTCTATCTGTTCTGCTATTTAACTTCTGAATATGTGGACAATTTGAGTCAGTTTTAGGCAGTTCTGAAGTCACCTGGATTCAGAGGATCTGACTATTCTACTCCCCAAGAACTCTAGACAGGTGGTCAATCACTGTAGAAGAGACAAAGAAGCTTGGTGAAGTTGTTTTGACAAAGACCAGCAACACCGGGACATTTTTCTTTCACCCACAGGAAGAGTTCAGAAAATCACTCCCAAATTTGGAATGCCTACCCAAATATTTTAAGTCTAAAATGCTTCTGCTGCCTTATAAGGATCACGGTGACTTATATTCCTGTACTATATGTCGAGTCTTCACCTGAATGTCATTATTCAGGAATAGGAGATCAAAGATGTTCTGTGTAGCATCATTTGCTTTCTCCATGAGAGGAGGCCAGGAAACTTACAAAGTAGACTTCCCACCAGATGATGTATCATCATTTCCTAAATAAACTTGTTTAGATGGTATAACTTTCTTTTTTTTTTTTTTTTTTTTTTTTTTTTTTGTTGGTAAATAAATAAATAAATAATAATAATTAAAAAAAAAAAAAAGTCTGATTTTTAAGTATTGGTCAAAAAGGTTGAATTTAATGCAGCATAGGTATAATTTTGGCCTGTCCAACCCCTATATCTCAAGAAAATATCATTTTCCTCCTTCCAGAGAGGAATATCTGTGAAGTTTGTTCTTCACACTGGGAGTGAGAAGGACTCAGTTGATCCTTCTTCATGAAGAAAAAAAGGGAAAAAAAAGCACAGTGTCTGTCTTTAGCTGTATTTTCTCTATTATATTCTAATAGTACATGTGATTTGTCACTAGCAATTTCTGGAGATCCATTCTGCAGGGATATTAGAAAGCTATTAGGATAAGCTCAAAACATGCTGCATGGTCTGCAGAGAACTTAATGAGTCCTGTCTGTAATAACATGTGAACAAAGCTTCAAGAATTTGCAGAAGGAACCTCAGTCTGGACCAGGTCACCTCTGGCAAGCAGGGCTTTGTAACAACTCGCTGTGATAACCTTTGCTGTAGATATTGCTTTTTCTTCTGAGGTCTTCTGAGAGATATTCCCAAGTGGTCTATAGGTCATATTCTTCTTTTTGACCTGGGATGCCACCTATGAGTTGATATAAAATAAAGGCGGGGAGGGAAGAAGGTGGGACACAGGGTTAATTGAATGCAGAATTATTTTACAGAGAAAGTTTGGTCTGCTATGTAGACAAATTCCATTAATAATTTTCTGAATTGTCAAATGTCTCTTTATGTCTTTCTCAGTATTAGTTGATCTTACTGAGGATTTATAGTTGTTCAGAGAAAATTATACAAAAATGGAACAGATGTAAAGTATTTGAAGTAAAATACAGATGTAGTCTTCAAATTTACTGCTAGATTGTAGTCATTTTCAAAGTCAGAAATGAGAGAAAGACCTGAAGACGCTCTCTGGTCTATTAGATGAACTAGAATGAATCAGATTCGTACTCCTTTTGGATTCCTCTTGACTTGATCTAGGTTTTTCTCCAAGCATAAAAAATGTTATGAAAATATTTATACCTAAATAACAAAGCAAGAAAATAGAAGTTTAAGGTAGTTGTAAGTGAACTAGGGAGAATCATCTGTGTAATGCAAAAAGACTTTAATGTGAGAAGATTGTTTAACAGACAGACAGAACTATCAGCAGAGTATCCCTGATTTGCATTCAGAGGTTACTGAGCATACAGCAAAGGGAGGATTATGGAATTGAAGGGTCTTAAGAACTGGTAAGATGGGTTTATGAGTACTGTAAAGGAAACTAAGAGAAATCTTTGGAAGCTGGGAATTGAAACAGAGCTAGTTTGTCTTCTGTTTTAGTTCAGCTTCAGAAAATCAAGGATTGATCTCTTTGCTTAAACTCAGAGATAAAGGCTGAATTGTATGAGCATCAGAAGATTTACTGCTACTGTCTTCCCCACTATGGTGATTGTTACTGCTGGATAATGAAGGTTTACTTCAAAGCAGGATTACTATGATTTAATACTACTATTCTATTCTGAAACTCTGCAAATGGAATTATTTAGGCGTTTACAACTACGTGAAGTTAACATTTAGAAATGCACGGTACTGCCTGTTAAGTTAGCAAATATTAAAGAAACATTATCAAACTAAGTGTATGTCCACAAAATAAACTATTCCAAGATTGTGTGAACATGATGAAAAGTAATTTTTGATAGGTGGGATCTGTGAGACACAAAAAGTGAACTTACTGTTTAACATCACCAGAAAGGGTAGGCATGGACCAAGAATAGACTCTACTACTTGAGTTTGAATAAGGTTAATAATTTGCTTAAAAAAAGAAACACCAAACAGCCACACTACAATGTCTGTTACTGCATCCTGGAAATAGGAGACATTTTAAGACAAATATTTCCTTTCTTTAAGTTTTCTGCTCTGCTCTGCTGGGTCACTGGGACAGGTCAAAAACATGCTCACAAATATCCTGTTTTGAAAACATTTCCCTGCTGTTTGCTTATTATCACTTCTGGTTACTTTTTTCTGTTCCAAGAGCCTGAGGAATGAAGCTGAAGATCAGTACAGTGTGGTTAAACACATTAATCCATGGAAATAAATTAATAGAAAAGGAAGCACTTCTGCAAGTCTCTTTTAAAAATATCAAGATGTTAAGGAAATATGCATATTATATGAATATTTATGTTGGTAGTAGCACAGTATTTTCTTTGGCAGCCACAATACTTGAGACACTAATATGCATTTTATAAGTAGAAGATTATGATCAAATACGTCCTAAGCCTAAACCATAGCATCTCTAGAAGACTTCCTTAATGCTACTGTGATTAGTTTTGTATTCCATGGAGGGTCACTAATACTGAGGAAGAGCTGTGGTGTAATACATGATGCTCCTCTAGCAGTTCAGCTTAATTTCTGGTGTTTTCCAGGCCAAGTTACAGGTTGCCTCTGCTTAGGACTAAAATATGGTAAATCCTTGAAGTTCCTCTTCTAGCAACATAGCTCTGTGTGAGAAATAACTACCAAACACCAACAACCTCCAGTCATTCTCAAGTAAAAAAGTAAGTATATTTTGTGCTAATCAGATCTCTCCATGTACTGTTTTAAAGTCCAAATCTTGAGTAAAACCCATATTTTGGTGGCAATATTTTCCTTTTCATGTGCTCCTCTTCTTCTTCTTCTTTTTTTTTTTTTTTTTTTTTTTTTTAATTAATTAATTAATTATTTTTTTCCAGATTATGAATGAATAACATTCATGTACATAACATCTTTGTTTTTTTCCACCATCTTAATGGAATTGTTCTCAGGTGAAAAAGAGCATGCTTGTAATGATAAAATTGTAATTCTAGGTCATATAGAGCATTTTGGCAGACCTCTTGAGAATATTTACTTTTCATCCCAACAGTAGACCTACGTCTTCTGCCATTCTTTTCAGTTCGTTTTCTATTTTCTGCAGTTTCACTTATGGTCCATGTAAACCGCTTGTTCTATCTGTGATTCTGCATCATGCTTTGAAGCTTATTTTTAATTATGTTTTTCCTATACTCTTTATGGTTTCACATGCTCACATGGAGTGTCTCTATCCTTTTGCTTCTTGTTTGCACACTAATCTTAAGCAATAGTGCTTGCTGATAACCTCATTTTCAAAATGACATGAATAAAGTTAGCAAAATGAAATAGTTATTAGTCTGCATATACAAGTTTCTTACATTAAGCTGTAAAACTGACAATAATCCCTGTGCTGCTGTCTCACACATGAGCCAAAGGCTGTCCCATGAATCTGGGGAAAAAGATTCCTGTTACTTACTTTTACCAGAAATAATGTTTCTCTGGAGATCAAAAGAATACTATAGAAACAGGTACTTAGAGAATACTGTCTGTAACATGTTGCCGTGTGCTTCCATGGTTCAAACAACCCTCTGCCCTGAAATCTAGTGTTGTTCCCCGCCAGGACCAAAGCCACTATAACTCAGAGTGATAGATGGCAAAATGGCGCTTATTGGGGGGAAATTAGCACCTTATATACTTTAATCACTTCGTCTACGCCCCCTTGAGAGTACGTTTGAAATGCACGCCCAACATACATCACTCATCCACTGTGATTCAAATTCATATTTAAGTAATTGCATAATGTGTAA
The DNA here is from genome assembly GCF_039878825.1 of Excalfactoria chinensis. Classification (NCBI taxonomy): domain Eukaryota; kingdom Metazoa; phylum Chordata; class Aves; order Galliformes; family Phasianidae; genus Excalfactoria; species Excalfactoria chinensis. The sequence continues at coordinate 100,097,065 of NC_092826.1, forward strand.
GATCTAAGGGTAGTATGAGAGATCTAACTTTATCCTTACTTTCCGTTTTAAGATAAGACTGTGAAATTCTGTTATTTCAAAAACTTATGCTTTGAAGTCCAGCCTTTTCTTCTGGTAGTGAATTTGTTTTATTATCATACAGTATAGGTTGATTGCCAAAGTGCATATGCTTGTATATTCACACATGCATTAAAGTCAATAAACTGCTCAAACTTAAATGTCTTTTCCACCTTGCATTGCTAAAATAAAGCAGTACTTTTTGCCACATGACTCAAGCAAAAGTTTTATTAGCAATGTCTGATTATGCTCAGTTTCTTTGTCATGATGAAAACTGAGGACAGTCTTCAGTCCAATTTAATGTGAAACAAAACAGAGATTTTAACAAAAAGATCTTTTGCAGGCATATCATGTCCGTAGTCTGATGTAGCTGTAGGTGTTCTCATTATCCACAATAATGGAAAAACTGCGGTTAGGATTCATCTTGCCTTGGTTACATGTAACACATCTGTTCATATTTGAATTAATTGTCTAAGTCCCATTATTGTCAATGGAGGACTAGCCAATACAGTCGATGACATCTAGAGAGCAGTTCATCTTGTCCTAAATTTGGTCAGATGAATTGTTCTCTAAACTTCATTACCTTTATTGATTAGCTCTTCTGGGCTATAATGGAATCCAGACAGCCAGTCTGATGTCAACATTAGACTAAACTGTGGATGCCTAGAGTTAGAATTTCGCACTCTCATCTCTTCCTCACTGCTATGAAATCTATCTGAAACGCCTGTCTATAAGACAATTCTATACAAGAAAATTATTCGAAAACTTTATAGAAAAGTACTTTCAATGTTGTCACAGCTCTGACTGCCAACACAGAAAATAGGTTTGAAAGAAAAAAACTAATTTCAGCCTACAGGATCCTTTTCAGTCCATAATCTCACATAGTGCTTCAGCATAGGATATGCATCCTCCAACTTGAAAGAACATTGTCTATCTTCAGAACATTTTCTCTGTGTCTTCTTTAGATCAAATAGTGTAAAACTGCAATGAATTCAGTAGGTCACTCACACAAATTTGTAAACAGATAGTACATCATCATTTTATGTGGACTAGCCTGTTTGCATTTTGTTGTCTTCATAAATTCTAAACCTACAGAGCCAGAAGACATCACTGCAATGACCTAATCATACCTCCTGATAGACTTGGCCATGAGATTTCCCTGAATAATACCTCCTTGAACCTAGAATGCATCTTGATTAAAAATAAACAGACATTATGAAAAATCCATCACTGTCATCAGTAAATAGTTCTAGTTAAAATGTTCTCCCTTACTTCCTAGATGTACTTTTCTATCCTTTATACTGATCAAAATAGTGTGATAGAATGGAAAGCTCTCTGTTAACATAGTTTTTCTCCTATGGCATATAGTTAAATTCGGATCAAGATACTCAAGGTGTTTGCTGACAAGTAAACATGTTCAGCAGCTATCAAAATGCAGTGCACTTTCTAAAATCTCTTATTTCCAGACTCTCTTAATGGAGCATTTTCACATCAATAGTTGATTAAATATTTGCAACAAAGTGCAAACAGTTCCCTTGAGGAAACAAAGAAATAGAGAACGACTTACAGTGCAGATAAGAAGGCAATTCACCTGTGCAAATGGAAAAGGTGTAGCCTTTCTCCATCTTTCTTGGACCTCATTTAAGGGCTGACTGCACTAAGGAAGGATCTCTTGTTGAAGATCCCTCTTCTGTGGAGATTCTTCTGCAATTCTAGATCCTCCAAGATGGGTGAGTATTTCTCTTCATTCTTTTGTAACATCTTAAACACAAAAATGGAACTATTTCTAATATTTTAGCCTTAACTATGCTTTGTTTTACTTTCATTTACTATCACTTTTCTCTTAAGTATGATATGTTTTCATTCTACATGAACAGTTGCGTATATAGTGATAGTCCTCTCTAGAGCAGACAGGTCATCTGAATTTCTGAGGTGATATTCTGCTTGTATTGAGGTGGTGGGGAGAAGAGTGTGGAGAAGCTAGTATCATGTAGCTTTGCTCCATTACCTGACTTTGATGGCAAGATGTGATGACTGTTTTAAAAAAAAAAAAAAAAAAAAAAAAAAAAAAGGTACATAAATATTTCAGCTCTGCAGTTGTGGTGGTGAGCTTTAGGACAGAATGAATCTTGAGATTCAGTCTAACGACTGAAAGAGCAGCACAGAATGACTAACAAAACAAAACAAAAAAAACATCCAGACCCTTTCAACCCATATTGATCATGACAATTGCTCTTGTGATCTGTTACCTTACAGTATCTTACTTGAGTTAATAAATGATGGAGGAAGGACTAGAAGAGACACTTTGACATGAGGTTCCTCATTCCTGTGCTAGAAAGCTATGTAAGCTGTAACCTTGCATCAGACTGTGGAAGAGTTCCACGGTAAATAAAAAAAAGGATAAAGGAACAAGAAAGAAACAGTAGAAGATATGGGGGATTAAAATGAAAATACTAGATAAAAGAAAAAGCAAACAGCAAGAGATCATTAATATGTGGTGAAATATCTTGTCACAACACACTGTACAGTTAACCTTTCTGAACCACTAGAGATTTATTCTGGCTGGTTTAATTTGAACCATTTTACAAAGCTTAGAGATCAAATAACAAATGTTACCACTGAATAGTATTTATAAACATCAAACTCCAGGAGGCTTGAAAGTCTTTTCACATTTTTGACATTTTACCCTTTTGTCACTTTTTTTAAAATATGTGAATATACACACTTCTAATGGCCAAATCTTGTCTAGTAGGCATTTCTTTTTTGAGTATGACTTACAAATTCTACTTCTGTTGATTTCACTTTCATTAGTATTTTTGTGCTCTTTCCTGCCAGAACCCAAATGAATTTCAGCTACATTCTGCTTAGTCATGTATATATCTCAAATCTGAATATCAGAGTTTCACTTTAGCACATTTTAGCTGCATGTAATCTGTCCTTTTAAAGAGGTAAAGCTAATAAGCATATTTTTGTTATGTAAAATAGAAATTTATTTTGGCTTTTCTTTCTTATCTCTGCCATGCTAGAACTTCAGATGAATGTGCAGGCTCTGATCATAGTCTAAGGTAGATATTTTAAGGTTAATAAGTGGATATCACTTAACACACACACACACACACACACACACACACAAAGTACACTACTAGATTTGGCACATGTACAAATATAATATTTTATACATGAGAAATTTCAAAATCTTATTTTAAAAATTAATATTTTCATCTAAGAAAAACATATAACTTTCCATTTCTGCAGATTCTGATGTGACAGTACTGTAATTATGCAGAACAGTGATAGTAAATGTATTCCAGTATGGTCATAGGCAGTGTAGCAGCATTATAAAGATGCCTATATATGGTTAGCTCATTTCAGTTCTGCAGCCATTGAAGCAGACATTGCACATGCTAGCTTGGATTACACATAGGAAAGCCTAGGTAATATTTACAAGGGATCAGGCTTTTTTCTTACAGCAACTGTAACTGAGAGGATTACTAAGCACTGAGTTGGTGTCAGAAGACTAGGATTTATTTCTTGGTACCTGTATCACTTTGGGCAATTCACTTAATCTCCTAGTGCTTCAATTTCTTGCTCAGAAATGGGGACAATCATGTTTCTTACGTTACAGTTATTTCAGGAGGATACATCAATTGCACTCTAGTATTCCAGACATAAGAAATGCATACAAAAAACAGCTTGTCTCTGTCTAGGCGTTCACCTACTTCTAGCTCTTAGCTTGTTCAAATAACATCTTCCAAGTTGTTTGTAAAAGATCTATCTAGCTAATTTTCAGCCACTACTGTATTTTGTTTGTTTGTCTGTTTGCTTGCTTTCTACACACTTACAAAATACCTCTCCATGTTGCACCACAAAGGAATAGGAAGAGGACAGGGCACCACTCCTAGATGACTCAGATCATTGGACATAGGTGCTGCATTTGGTGTGAAGTGTTATTCAGTTCCTGAACAGTTCCCTTCTATTACCACAAGGACACTCCCAAAACGTCATCAGCTGTCAGGATCTGCACAGTCTCATTGGAAGTAAGGCTCTCAGGAATAATTTGCCAGCCTGAATTATTAGTGTTTTCACCTTGATTGATGCGAGAAGAAGCACAAAGTCAGATTTGTCTCTAGACTACTGTTAATTTACTGGCACTGGGCCAATTATGTACTTACTTGATCAAGACCCCTACTGAAGTCAGTGGGGGGTTTTACTAGAGCTCATGGTAAGTGGGAGCTGTAATTGAAACTTCCATTGTTAATATAGTTTCCTTCATGAATTTTTACATTTCAATGCCCTGTTTATTTTATGCCACAAATAAGTGATGATATAGAGAGACAGGAATAATAAAAAGTATTTAAATAAAGTTCAGGTGTACCTAACTGAAAATGATATAGGTCTTAGTTCATCCATGTCTCTATATATCTGAAGTAAGGGGGAATGTATGCTAGAGTCCTTAAAGAACTACTAAGAACTTACAGCTCCAAACATTGTTCACTAGAACTTTGAATGTGGGGCAACATTTCCTTAAATTTCAGCTTTTGTTATCCATCAGGACAAGTGTCACCTGAAAAAGAGAAAGAATTGAAAGTATTTTTTGAATAAAAACTGGAGGAAAAAACAACAACAACAACAAAAAAGACCCACTCAAATTTCACCCACCAGGTGGATCTACTGTTAAAAAAAATTATATAACGTTTAAGCCAATTTGTGCAATCATCTCTATTATCGTAAACAGAGTAGGCTGCAAAATAGAAATACATTGCAGCCACATTTCAGAATACCATATATTTGTTTTCTACATTTTTTTTTTTTTTTTTTTTTGTGAAAGGTAAATTTGTCAGAGAGCTAGTCTGAAAATGGAGCAAATTACTCTGGGATGTATTGTGATTCACTAGTGGGTAGCTTCCAGCTTGTTGGATAAAGTATTAATCTTTTCTCTCTTTCATTTAAGATCAATATTTGGGCATATCTCAGTACAGTTCTTAGGTTAAATATAAAACAAAAGCAGCACCACCAAAATGCACTACAATTGGATGTAATAATAAAATAAATATATTTTGTAATGTATAGTGACTTTTTCGGAAAACTCTGGTCAAGCCCAATTCATAGAAAGTATATAGTATGATGATTAATTGAAAGAAAGGTCAGAATTTATTTATTTATTTATTTATTTATTTTTTAAAATCTGATCTCTGGCCAAGATATTAAAGCAATAGTGTATAAAGTTAAATGACAATTTGCAGCTAAGTCAATATATATAAGTTACAATATAAGTGAAATTATAATCTATGTTTAGATAACTAAAATTAAGAATGCCTTCATTTTGTAAGTAAAGGTCAGGTTCATGACCACCTGAGGAACCTGAACACCTACAAGTCCTGATGAGATGCAACCCAGAGTCCCGAGGAAATTGGCTGATGCAGTTGTAAAGACACTCTCAATGTTATGTGAAAAACTGTGGCAAGCAGGTGAAGTCCCTGGTGACTAGAAAAATGGCAACATCACACCCATTTTTAAGAATAGTGAAAAGGATGACCCTGGGAACTACTGATCTGTTAGTATTGCTTATGTTCCAGGAAACATCATGGAGCAGATTCTCCTGGAAGCTATGCTAAGTCGCATGGAAGACAGGGAGGTGAGATGAGAGAAACAGCATGGCTTCACCAAGGGCCAATCCTGCTTGGCCAACTAAGTTGCCTTTTATGATGGTGTAACTGCATCAGTAGACAACAGAAGAGATACTAATGTCATCTATCCAGACTTCAGTAACACCTTTGGCATAGCACCCTTCAACATCCCTTTCTACAAATTGGAAAGATATGGATTTGATGGGTAGACTATTCAGTGGATGAAGAACTGGCTGCAGGATTGAGTCCAGGGAGCACTGATCAGTGGTTCAATATCTGAATGAAGATTAGTGATAAGTGATGTTTCCCAGGGGTTGGTGCTGGGTCTGTTACTATTTAATATCTTAATCAATGACACTGACAGTGTGATCAAACACTCTCAGCAAGTTTGCTGATGACACCAAGCTGTGGAGTGCAGTTGGCAAGCCAGAGGGATGGGATGCCTCCCAGACACTCTTGAGAAATGTGCCCAGGTTAAAGTTTATTTTTTAAATAAAGCAATGGCAATAAATAAATCTTTAAGTGAAAAAAACATTCATCTTTATCCAGCTATTGGACAAATGAAGAAGTCAATCATGGTAGATACAGACATTGCATTTCTTGAGAAAAATAATGTCTGAGATGGTTTTACCTTATAAAATCTAGTGAGTCAGTGTTGTGTGAATTCAGTCTGAAGTAGATCAATTGCTCTTCAGGAATTACTGAAATCAGGCTGTCATAACTTCCACTGAATATACATTTCTAATTCTATGCTGCCTGTTTTGCTCTTCACAAATCTTATAACATTAGGAATTGCAGATTCTGCGAGCAGCAGCTAAGTAAATAGAGTGAATACTCAACTCTAAAAATCTGTAATTACTGATGAGTAAGATTATGCTAACCACATGTATTATTCTCCCAATAATTTTAAGTAGTAGAAAGCATGGAAAACATAGAAGTTCAGACAGCTAAAAACACCCTGATTCTTTTCATATGTGAACTACATTGATGAAAGAATAAATTTATGATTGTGGGATCTGCATGTATCTCTACAGGTACTTCAAAGTCTTAATCCCAGGTAGCTTATTTTAAAAAAACAACTGTATACTGTTGTCTGCATGGAACTGACAATGAAATTTGACAATCATCTACTCAGGGGCCAGGGGCGATTGACATGAAGCATTTTGTCACATCTCTCCGAATGGCTTAATCATCTCTATTACTCTGTCCTCCAGAAATAGTACTTCCTGGTTATACACCAACTGCAGGACAGGAAATCCTTCTTGAAATTCATATATTTGCATAGGAATTAGTGCGAGGATATAGTTTGACAAACATAATTGTTGTCCTTCAACTATCATTTCTTCACATTTGAGCTCCTAGAAAATATGGTTTTCCAAGGAGATAGTGCTCTAAATAGCTAAGAATTGCAGGTTAAAAGAAGAAAAGAAATAAGAAAACTCTGCTACATATATCTGTTTTGACCTTCCTTGTATATATAGAAGAGTTTAAGTACAAAAGTTTATTTAGTTTTCTGACCAATAATATGTAGACAAAACTAGATGGTTAGTATATTCTTTAGCAAGACCCAGGGAACTCATACTAGTTAAAGTCTGTAGCATAAATACAGTGAGGTAGCATACTGCAGTGTGAGCAAATCTATGTACCATTAGCTATGGAAATCACAAACCTAGTCAGACTAGAGGATAACAGAACTGTGAACAATTTTTATTAACTGTGGTATCCAAAAGAATAGAATACAGCATGTACACAGGAAGACAAATGTAGAATGAATATCCACTTTTAATTACTATTCATATAGCTTATTTAACAGTTAAATATATTGCCAGTAGTTTATCAGGTCATAAAAAGCAAACTAATGAAGCAGCTATAGCAAAGAGAATCATAAAACCAGTTAAGCTGATTCACTAGCTATGAAGATACTCTCATTCGTTTGAAACACAACCACTGCTTTGTGACTAAAGCAAGACTACAATAGAATAATACACATATACATTATTGCTGTAGTTTAAAACTTTCCCATTTCTGTCAGCAATTATTTTCTTTCTATAACTACTTTTCTTTTTCTTCTTCTTCTTCTTTTTTTTTTTTTTTTCTTCTTTTTTTTGCTGTTAATATACTTTATTTCTCTTATCAGCTGGGCTTCAGATCTGTTATAATACAACTTGCTTCCAGACACTGTTGATAGGTGTTCTAGAATTTAAGGAGTCACATAGAAGATTTATCTTTTTGTGACATTCCCAGATTCTACACATTACTAGTTAGGGACAAAGGAGAGCTCCCAGAATAAATTTCATAATGGAATATGACATTATGAACCACTGTGCAAGTTTCACTCCCTTGCAGCTGTTTAACAATTTTGGCTAGCAAGCAGGTGTGTACTGCAGAAGGTGATAAATGCTTTCCTTTCATACAGTGTATGTTATATACCCTTTGAGGCCACCAGGAAGCTTAGTCTGAAGACAGATGAACACAGCATTATATGGTCTTGGGGAATGATGGAGAGCTGCATTTCCAGTCGCCATCTGGTGGTTTTCTGTACAATGGCAAGAAATTTGGGAAAATCTCAATGGCAGATACAGTATCATTAAATTATTTTAAGGATTGCACCACGCACAATAAAAAACGAGACAAAAGCTTATTTTCTGGATGGATTAAAGGATTTTAAATGAATGTATAAGAATAACATCTCCTAACTGATCCTAAAATGCCTTTTAAGTAAGTGCTCTTTGAAAGCATACTATTATGAAGATCTAGCTCTTGCCAGTGAAGAGTTTCTCTCCTTTCTCACTCCATTAAGCATTTGGTAGTAAGAGCCAAGCCAAAGTATACATACCACTACTTAAAAGAACATGTTACTATGACAAGCCATATTTATGTTATAAGTTTAAAGTATTGTCATTTAAAGTATTGTGATTTTTACATACATTGCTTACTATTTTTTGCTTATCTCATGAATATATGGTGTTTGAGCAACTGATTTTTCCAAGTTTTGATGATTGCTTAAAATCACTTACTTTATGTTTGCATTTACCTGTGTGAATAAGTGTGAACGTTGTTTCACAGCTCCTTGTGTTTTGTCAGAAAGTGTCTTGGAAGCAGAAAAGACACATTCTGTTGGAAATTACCTTAGCATTCAATAAGACAATCATATTTCTAGTCTTTAATAATATAATGAAACCAGAAGTCACAGAAGATCCTCTTTTAATACAGATAGGTGGGTTTTTTTGTTTGATCATTTTGTTTTCAGTATGCAGAATTTCAGGAATGTCAGAGACCTTGGAAATGAGGGGAGTTCAGTCACTCACGAGTGAGTAAGTAGAGGAAAAGACTGGTGAATCATAGATAGATTCTTGATTTACAACCAGTGTGAGTAGAACAGGCATTCTTAAGTAGCATGAAGACTGTGAACAGTTGCAGGGGACTGAAAGACCTAACCATTAAAGTGAGAGACTTAGAGCAGCAGTGAGGCAGATGTGATAGCTTTGAGTAGGATATTCATTCCCATGAATTAGGAAAGTTAGGTAAGATCTGGTTTCAGAATAAAAGCTGGGGAGTGGTAAAACAATCCTGAAAAGAATTATGTTAAACAACACTTAACTACACCTACATAAGAAATATAAGTAAACATGCAAAAAACAAAACTAGACAGCTGCAGCCTGACACAGAGAACATAGTTTCTTCACATACTGTCAATACTGATTTTAGGCTGAAGAAAGCCTTTTGGACATATTGTTCTACATCTGATTTATGTGCAAATTTTCAAATGCTGATCTTCAGTACAGAATACTTTGACTATGCAAAGTATCAGAATGTGAGAACAAAAGATTTTTATAGTGTTTTGAGAGAGATTTTTTTTGTAAATAGCCATGTCTGATTCTACTTATTGTATAAGCACTTTTGTACATAAATACAGCAAGATTTTATCAATGCAAACAATGGAACAAACAGAAAATTTTGCATGTGCATGATGATATTCATCCCTAGGTTTCTTAATGTCTTTTATCACAAATAGCAAGAGGTTTATAAAAACAGAAATATTTAGAGTATACTACAGAAAATGAAGGTTTTCCTAAGTAAATACTTTATAGAGAGCGGAGTTGGTACAGTTTCATTTGAACTAAGGCATATTATTTGATGGTTTTTCTTCCTGTTCTTTTTGCATTCTAACATGATTTTCACTTGAAGTAATTTTCAGTCATAATTTATTGAGAGTCCTAATAATCTTTTGCTCTTTCACACCGATTCTAACAAGGTTCTGACCTGAATTCTCATGTGTTCCACATCATTTCCTTCTGGAGATTACCAGGCCAAGCTGAAGAGTAAATGAGTTGTAAGGTCAAGAGATTCTTGCTGTGAGACAACTGCTAAATTCTTGGTAGCTATGATTGCATCTTTCTATTACACCTTAATCACTATTTGACAAATTCCAATCAGAGATTCATAAATTAATGTGACTTATTTTAATTAAGCAATACGTTGCTTCACTACTAGAATGTTAAACATACACAAACAGTGAAAACAATAACTACATTTTTAAAAGACAGTAACATGATGCTGCTTTAATCATGGGTGACTTCCACAGATATAATCTCTGATTTAAAAATAGGTACAAATCTTCACCTACCAGTCATGGAGAGAAAAAGTAGATTTGAAATTAATCTTTCTTTAATCTCCAAATGCTTCTAAGCCTTTAGGGGAAAAATAAATAAATAAATAAAATAAAATAAAATAAAATAAAATAAAATAAAATAAAATAAAATAAAATAAAATAAATAAAAAGAACAACAACAACAAAAAAGAAAACAAACAAAAAAAAAAAACAAAGGAGAATTTAATGACATTATGAACTTTACAGAAAATATGCATTTTTAAATACATTGTCTTCTGTTTGTTTACTCTTATTATTGCATTGCTACATTGCTAACCACTGGATATTTTTTATATGAATAGCTATGATCTCTCTGAGACAACCTCTATTTGGCACTTGGATACTTTGTCAGTAGTTCATCTTGTGAACTAAAGAATTAGAATCACAATCCAACAGTATACATAGATTGGTCTGAAAATAATGTCTACTATTTATTTTCATGGAAACTCCTACAGAGACAAAGAATAATGAAACTTAAATAAATTTCCCACTCTTATGTCACTAGGAGGAGAGCATAATCACTCTTTCATCACACTCACTATAGGAAATATACTTATAAATACTTCTATTTCAATTTGAATTTAAAAGGTATGCTTTATATTAGAAATTTGTTGAGATCTTAATGCATTCATTTTTTGAAACACTTCAGTTACATAGAAAAATGTTTGTAGTTTCCATCTTGTAGATGGAGAAGGTAAAGAAAAATCTCTATCCAAATTCACATGGCAGCAAGAAGGAATACAAAGAATACACAGTACTGTAATATTTTGTAAGAAAATACGGTTTATTTTCCGTCATTCTTGTTTTTTCTCTCAGGATAAGGATAAATGCTACATTTTCTAGAGATTAATATAAAGCTACCATCTTCATGAAAGCTACTCATTGTACAATAAATGAAGTTGATACAAAACACAGGGTAATAAAAAGTTCTTATTGAGTTTATGATTCCATTTTACAAATGACTACAAATATTAATTTCTCAGCTAAATCCTATTTACTTTAGATCAAGACAAGCAGGGGATGTATTTAACACTGCCTATTTTCCTGAAAATCCAATGAGCCTGTGGAATAGTTCTGTTGAAAATACACACTACAATATCAATCTTCAGTCAAGCTTTCTGTAATCCATGTTTGCTTTAAAGATTATAGCCATAGGTAGATGTGGGAATCAAAACCCAGCTATAGGTCAAATGATCATTTAAGTTACTAAAACTTTGTATCTCTCTGTCTATCAAATCCTTCAGTAATAAGGGAACTCAAACATCTACAGATTCTAGTGCAGTTGAAAATTAATCTGTAAAACAGGTGGGCCTAAGACTGACCGTGGTAGAAATGTTGAAGCGGGGTTTTTGTATAGATGTGAATGTGATTTCAGTGATTATAACTCATTGGAGAACACACACAAGACTAATCTGGAAGCTGATTATGCAGAGCATAGTTGGAGGAGGGTAGTTACTGAAACAAAATGCATTTTCCAAAATGATTCAAGTTTGCTGACAGCAAAAGTGATAGGGGAGGGAGATGAATGGGGAAATATAAAGCCTTAGCTAAAATATGGAGTTCAAATATGCAGACAACTTATACAGAAGATTTCAGTTTCAAAACTAAAACTGTATGAGTTCAAGAATGATTTAAGGGGTTGAAAATAAAGACATTCAAATGGATGTAACCTATGATCCATCTTATCTGAAATAAGATAATGCATTTTCTCACTCAAGATTCAAATCAAACTCAAAATACTTTCTTCGGGTCTCAAGGCCTTCAGGCCTTCAGGCCTGCTGAATTCAGTAACTCATGAAAAATTATTCAGTAAATCATGAAAACCAGAGCATTTTTGATTGTCATTGGGTATTTTGCTCTCAGCTGTTTCTTTAGTTAATTATATTTATAATATATAATATAAACAAAGAGTTCAGTATCACTGGGGTACTTGTTTTAGCCAGGTAATAGCCAAGTGGACCACAAGCTGAAAGTCTTTGGTATCTTGTAATCACATATTAGCACAGTGCACAGTACAATCCTATGGAGGAGGCTTCAGCACTGCAGTGTTGGAGTGATATGGTATCTCACTGTTTGCTATTCTGGGACGTATTTACATTGCATATATAGCTTGGATCAGAGCCCTAGGCATTTCCCTATTGGAGTGGCCTTGCAAGTACAGGTCTCCTTGAAACAGAGGATGCACAGCAGAAACCAATGGCAGGTATTTACAGAGTGATTTACAAGCACCTGATAAAGGCTTAGTGCTCTGCTACAATGTCACTGTGATTATCATATTTGCTGTCTTAGGTGGCTCAGCCAACAAACACTGTGAGAATCTGCAGCCACAAAGGACAGATGCTCATTCTGAGGAAGGTAGAAAAGAGATGTGGGGATGAGATGGGAATTTTGGTTATACTACATGATATTGCTTTCTTAGGGAATGCTGATTCTTCTGCTTTGAGGGATGTCAGCCCTTTTTAGCAGTCAGTAGAGTAATAAACATCATTGCTTTCTGCATACCAGATACACTAGCTTTCTGCTATATGGTATTAGTAATTTTAATACTTTTTATTATCTGATCAGTCAAGATGATCAAGTCTGACTTTTGTCTGGCAGTCTGGAATGACCTAATTTAATACTAAAATATACATATAGTCTGTAGGTCTGAGGTAGAATGTAACTTTCTTGGCTGAATCCAAAAGCCCTGGGGTGGCATATTTTAGCATTTTTTTTATTTTTATTTTTATTTTTTATTTTTTTTTTCCCTTTAGCAGTGCTTTAATTGTGTTTTAGTAATGCCAACAGAAAATTTAGTAAGGTTTGAATCTATACACTACACCTTTCTACATCTTAGGAGACAAGGGGAAATGGATTTAAGTTGAAAGAGGGTAGATTTAGGTTGGATGTTAGGGGGAAGTTCTTTACTAGGAGAGTAGTGAGGCCCTGGAACAGGCTGCCCAGGGAGGTTGTGGATGCCCCTGTCCTTGGAGGTGTTCAAGGCCAGGTTGGATGGGGCCCTGGGCAACCTGATCTAGTAAATGTGGAAGTTTGGTGGCCCTGCCAGGCAGGGGGGTTGGAACTTCATGATTCTTGAGGTCCCTTCCAACCCAGGTCATTCTGTGATTCTGTGATCTTCCTCAGTTGTGAATACTGAATCCAATGATACTGGAGCCAGCGTGGAATCCACATTGGACATCTAAAAACAGTATTCCAACAAAATCTGCATTTAGACAATTGGATCTAATCTGAGACAGACAATTCCTAGATATAGCTATATATGCTGCAGTGGTTGTAGTAAAAGATCCTATTACTTTTCCTCATGTAAGGTGCACAATAGAAACATCCTTAAATTCTTTGGTTACTTTTCCTTTCTCTAGATGACAAAGTGCTCCACTTTGTCAATGATACTAACACAGAGATGCTCTGAAAATGCATTGGTTTGCTTCTGGTGTTGTATTTGAAGCTGCTGTCTAAATTGCTTTCCACTATCACTGCTGTCTTCAGTGTCTAGGTTTCTTTCTGCCTGGAAAATGTATTTTTTCTGCTTTTTTTTTTTTTTTTTTTTTAATTATTATTTTACCCTTTTCTTTAATTATTATTTTTCCCTTTTCTTTTTCTTTCTTTTTCTTTTCTTTTTTTTTTTTTTCCCTCTCCATCTAAATATATTAACCTTTTTTTTTTTTTTATTAATTTCCTTATTTTGTCCTGACCACACTTCTAAATCTTTTGCATTCTATTTTTTTCTTTCTTTTTTCTTTCTTTCTTTTTTTTTTTTCCCTACAACCTCACCCCTGCTAGTTTTTCCTGTCATAGGGTTGTATCTTTGGTAGTTACGGATGCAGATGTAACACCTGCAAAACCATGTCTGATAATCAATATTTTAAGAATTTAATTAACTCTTAAGAATTAATTGAAAACAGTAGAGTTCACTGTGAAAAGTTCATGGGAAAAAAAAAGTCTGGAAGTGAGTAATCCTGAGTTGCCTCAATACCTCTTAAATAGTTACTTAAAGAAAAATACATCTTTGGATAAGATGTTAGAATAGCAAAGTCCAGGATGATGAAGAAAATTGTTAAGTAAGAATAACACCCAAAGATCTTGTATAAGGAGGATTCCCTCCCTGAATTACTCTATGTACAGTTGTAATTGTTTTCCAAAGTACACATCTCAGACAGAAAGAAATAATCTTATAGAAGGCCGTGTGGTGTGAAGACAGACTGGAAAAAATCCTTCCTAACTCAAAGCCAAAGAAAAATTTGTAAAGGATGCAGTAATAAATGTAAGGTAAACTGAAATTCACCACCATTTTATCAAAGGTAATTTCTACTGAATAAACATAGAGTCTGCTAAGATAGCCGATATATTATTAATAAGTAAATTCTTAATATAGCTAGGTTTAAGAAAATGTGTCTGATTTAGAGTCCAGAAGTAATTACTGCAGTAGACACAATGGGATGCACAGAGTGCATCACAAAGAGAAATGAATGTAAAAAGAAAGAATTGGAGTTGTGACCAATCTTTTTCTTTCCATGATGTTTTTTTTTGTTTGTTTGTTTGTTTGTTTTGGACACTAACAGTAAAACATTTTCACTAATCAGTTCGACAATGCAGATGGCACCAGCACAATCAGTTTGAGGGAACAGAAGATTATCTTACAGTATAATTTCATGGGATGGAGTGATAGCAGTAAGACTCTAATCATATATGTTAGGATGGTTAACATCCTTTGTTTTAAGTAAAAGGTGTTTATCAGTTTAATATGATGGAAGAACAAACTTGCATGAGAAAGATGACTGTTAAACCTCAGTCATGGAAAAAGACAGCAGTTTTGCAGGAGAAATGTTACGTCAAACCCTGTACAGCTGTTCTAAAAAGCTGTTGGGAAGAGGACAGTTAGAATATTGTAATACTGTGTTAAGCTATTTGTATTTAAAGCAAACTAAAAAAAATCCCCTGAGACTGGAAGAGGAGAAGACGACTACTTGTATAACTAGAGGAAATGGAGGACTTATCATATATAAAGAGATTAAAGGGAATTGGTTTGTTCAGCCTAGCAAAATAAAAGTAGAGAAGGGTATGATTATTTTTCATAAATACATTCAGAAAATAAATGCGAAAGCATAAATATTGAAGGATAGTACTTGCAGAAAATTAAATGTGTATAAATGTATAAATTTAAACTAGAAATTAGAAATAGTTTTCTAATAAAAAAAAAAAAAAAAAAAAAAAAAAGATTTAGAAAAGCTTATATAGCAATGAAAGAATCTAAATTACTTCCAAACCTGATGAAACTGGAGAGTTCATGGAAGGCATTTATAATATGACAGGAATGATTTTGAAGTAAAAAGTAAATATTTTTAGTGGTTTTTTTTTTCATTAGTTTTGCTTCAGTGAAAATAATTTTGTTCCACTCAATATACTTGTTGTTTTAACAAAAAAGATCCAAACAGAACCCATTTATGTAAAGCCATTTCTTGTGCTTTCTTCCAAACTGTCCTAAAAAGTCATTTCATAATTTCATCTCTGAATAGTGGATAAAGAAAATAACCACAATTCCAATTAAAAATCCCATTAAGATATGGATATGCCTGAATAACTACATGCATTGTGAGGTGGTTTTTTTTTTTTTTTTTGGTTTTTTTATTTTATTTTATTTTTTTTTTCTTTACTCCATAGCTATTCCTCTGTATTGCTGCCTGCCTTCAGTTTTCTTCTATTGCAGACATAATGTTCTTCAGTTGGAATCAGATACACAGATTAATAAAGCTTCAAAATAGAGACTGTTGAATACAGCTTTACAAAAATTATGAAAAGTATAGTATTGTACTTTATTGCGAGGGGAAATTTAAAGATTTGGGATACTGTTTTAGTGATGCATTCTTTTATAGGAGAGCTTTTGGTAGGAGAAATTAGAAGTCAAACAGCCCAAATAAACTCCATGAGAGCAAACTACAAAAACTGAGAGGCTTGGATTGTATTTAGAAGTGTCACAGTACTGACAGCTTCTAGGTGTCAGCTACCCAAAGGAGTATTTTTGAATTTAGGGGTGAAAAGGAATGAAAAAGGTAGGATGGTGGGTTAGCTCTACAGAACAAAGTTGGCAAGACCTTGAAATGTACAAAATGCTTAGGTATACAGATATACATTAGAGGAGAAGTTATGAATACTCAGATTATAGATATTATTGAGGGTTTACTTTGAGTTCTGTGACTTGACACTTCTGAAGCATTTTCACATATAATTATTAGGAAAAACACATGAGAATATTAGAATAGGAGAAAAATATGAAAATAAAATTCAGGAGTAACTGGTAGTTCTGCGTATTTAAATTTTGACCATCAACATCTAAGGATGTCTAAGCTGCACTGCTTAAATCCAGGTATTAGATGAATTCTATCTGTAGTAAATAATGCATAATATAAATGAAAGAGTACATACAGTCTAAGACAAGATTTTTGGATGTTCAGCTATGATGAGTATGTCCTGGAGAGGAAAGAAAGAGGGAAGTGAGCAGACACAATATTTTACCCAAGAATAAGATTGCATCCAGAAACAAAAAGTAAGAAACTATAACGGTCTTTTTGACCGTTCTAGTGATGAATTCTGATCAGGTATTCATGAGGACATAATTTAAATGAGAGGTCCACCTTTGCTGAACTCATTCAAGGGCTGGGACCTTAATTTGTTTCATGAGGTCTTCCCGTGCATGTACTTGGAATGTTAAAACAATATAAGCTTAATACTTCCTTTTTAGCATACAAGTCTGACTACACTTACATAATCATTGCAAGTCCTTATCTGCAATTCAGTGCATAAGAGAATGGGTTGTCACAGTGCCTGAACCCGATGATTTGGTACAACAAAATTTCAGAGACTTCTGTCAGATGTGCTAATCAGCCAGTTTCCCCAATAGAGCTGACAGTTCTAAATACATACAGATCTTTTACACAAATCTTAATCAGGATGCAAACCCTTGCAATAATATGTATTGATATATCTTGTCAGTAAAGAAAGTAGTCTCTTAGTACAAAGTGGTAGATATTCATGATATTGCCTAGTGTATGCAAATTGAGAATCAGTTGATTGTTTGCTAACATAAGGAACACTGGCTTATTTTGTCTGATGCAAATGAAAGTTTTGCTAAGTGAAAATGAAATTCATAGTATGATTGACAAAAATACAAGGAAACAAACAGATTAACTCACAAAGATGATAAAGGCTGGAGCACCTTTTTTACCAATATAGGCTAAAGGAGCTGTGTTTGTTCTGCTTACAGAAGAGAAGGCTCTGGGAAGACCTTCTTGTGGCCTTCCAGTAATTAAAAAAAGCGTATGAGCAGGAGGAAAACAGACTTATACAGGACAAGCGAGGATGACTTTAAACTAAAAGAAGGGAGATTAGAAGTTAGGTGGAATTTTTTTCACTCAGAGTGAGGTGAGGCACTGGCACATGCTGTCCAGAGAAGCTATGGATGTCCCATCCCTGGGAGGTGTTAAAGGACAGGACGGATGGGGCCTTGGATGACCAATCTAGTGTGTGGTATTCCTATCTACAGCAGGGGGCTAGAACTAGATGGTCTTCAAGGTCTTTTGCAACCCATTCTATGATATAGGCATATTTGTTGGTCATTTTTTCTTCTTCTGCCCCTCAGAATACAGTTTTTGTTCATATGGTGGAGACAATATAAATTTGCCATTACTGACCAGAAAATATATTTCCATGTACTTTGAATGTATAAAGATCTTTGGAGAGAATGGCAATATATTAGAAAATCTGACAACATGGGCTTTGGAATTTTAAAAATATTAACTGTGGATATCTTTACAGCAAGCTGTATTGCTTTGAAACACTGAAGCTTGGAGGTTTTGCTCTGCAGGGATCCATACAAGCATTTCATTAGATTTATACAGAATAATATCTATGAATTTAAATGTGATTTTTCTGTTGCCTTAGTAAAATTCTGTCAGAATGCAGCTTTACATGCCATCCTTGAAAATAAAATTTGGTACAAGGTCTGATCTGAAAGTCATGCCTCCTGTTTTATTTTGTTGGCCCATTATGTCAGAGATAGATACTGGTAGAATAGAAATACATATCCGGCAAAGATGTTTAATTTAATTCCTCCATACATAAAAAAAAAAAATAAAAATGACACCCTTTGACACTTATTTATGTTTTCTAAATATTTATGAAGTCCAAACTAGATTTGAGCAGTGTGAGGTGGTGGGTGATGCATCTCAGCAGTGGTGACAGAAACATAAAAGACAGGTCATACTCTAGACAGTCATGCAGATTTTTACAAGTGCAGCATGCATGTTCTTGTTCATTGCGGTTCCTGTGTTAAAAACATGGTCTTTTGTAGCTGAGAATGGACTCTATCAACTAGTGTTATTGTGCTCTTTCTATCTGCTGTAGTTTCCATGGGAATAAATTGGAAGCATTACTTTCAGAGAGAACTATATATACAACTGTTGTAGGCATGTAGGCATTATATGTTTTCTACGCTCAGAGATTTGTTTAACTAGATGACTGAAAGATGAAATACATTTTAGTTTAACTTTAAAATGTTTTGTGGATTTTGTTGTAAGAAGAGCCCAAGCTGGTGTGAAACAAGGACACTAAATTATTTAGATCTAAAATTAGAACTGAATAGTGATTTTAAAGAGTCTAGGTAATGTTAGGGATAAAAACTCTTAGAAGGGTAAGTGAATACTTACCCTTACATGTGAGCTATCAGTAAGAAACCTAAACAAGACCACTAGTTACTTGCTTTGAATATTTCTAATTGAGGAATTCTTGGTAACTTACCAAACCTACAGTATTATTAGCCTCTTTAGTATACTCTCATCATCGTCATAGTTTCTATCCTACCTAACAGCCTAAAGAATTAGCCATCATGCCATTGGGCATCCCATTTTCTTGATTCTTGGATTGCTTTGAGACACTGTGATTCTCAGTTGCTATTCTCTGAGGAGCCTATTTAAAAAGCAGAGCACAGGAGGAGCACTCTGTTGTTGGCAACTCACATGTCTTACACAGATGGTCTACTATACTCAGAGCCTACTGGGATTTTAGAAGTTGCTTTCAATCCTACATGCATAAGATTAAAGTAAGAAAGTGTCTATCACAGATGTGCAGACTGCAAAATCTGACTTGCTTTCCAGGTAGTAATAGGTACAGGATTTATCTACACCATGACCATATAATTTCTAAAAAAGAGTAAATAACAGAGACATCTAAGCTTTAGAAAGGAGATGCTAGCAATCCTGGACCCACAGCTGCAATCCTGGACCCACAGCTGCAATCCTGTGCTAAGATTATCACCTAACCATCATCTAAGTAAACAACAGTGGTAACTTTCATTGCAGTTACCACAAAATGACAATGAGAAAGCACATCTGGGCTGAGTAAAATTTGTTCTTCTCCATATTGCTTTATAGGAGCAGTGCCTCATGCATGGTGCTACACATGCAGTGTAGACAGTTGCTAAGCTCTTTTGTATGAGTCAAACATCCAGTGCTTTCAGAATTCACAGAATTATTTGTGTTCACTGTTATCTATATAGAAAAGAAAATACAGGGGAGCCATGCAGGTTTTTATGAGTGCATCATGCATGCTCTAGTTCATGGCTGGTGAAAATACATAGCTAATGATGATGACTACGCTGAAGAATGATCTCTGTCAAATAGTGTTACTGTGCACTCTGCATCTGTTGTAGTTTCCATGGAAATAAATAGAAGGCATTACTTTCAGAGAGGCCTACCTAAATATATAGAAATGGCAGAGCTGCTGAGATACATTTTAATCATCATTTCTAAGAAATTGTTCTCACTTGAACCTGTAATAAGTAAAGGCTATATCACCAGGATTAGAAACACAACCCCTCACCCTGGAATAAGATTAGCTACATATCTAAAAGTTCTTTCATTTCCAGGGAATGGGTTTCTACAACTTGTAGATGTTCTTTCATTGAAACAGTTTTACACTGGGAAATTGTTCATCCTTTCAATAACATTAACACTCCTGCAACAATTTTATTGCACTTAATAATATATTTTGTTTTGATTATACTGGTTTATTACATGAGACTTGTACTATGAATTCTTAATTCAGGTATGGTATTAAAAATGCATATATGATATGGTGAACTCAAAGATCACCTTTTTTCTTTCTTTGGAGCCATACCACTGGAAAATTTCAATTAGAATGAAAAATAATTCAGTGTATTTCAAGGGGGAGTAATTTGCTGTTTTAATTTGTTTTATCCCAGTTTGGGGCACAACAACATCAAACTGTTTATGAGAAATTGTGCTGTTTGACCTGCTCTGTTACTCAAGGTGTAAAAGAATGCTCTATGGGAATGGTAACTGTGGAGCCAGTTTCTTCCCTCCTGTCTGTAATATGTACTTAGCCATGCATAACCTTACACATTAACAGCAACTTGTGATGTCAGTAAAAGCAGCTGACTGATTAAGTGATACTCACTGAAGTAAGTTGGGCTGTGGGCTATAATTTGTGAGGCAATAGTCATCATAGTTATATAACAATGTTTACTGTAACTTGGAGGGCACATATAACATTTCTAAAAGCAAGGAGAGAAGGAATATATGCTTCATTAATATCTACTTGGTAAAATCTCAGAATATATATGTGTATATGGATTTGATATATCTTATCTTGTTATCTTCAAAATGTTCCTAGTTTGGATATAGCTCCAAATTCTCTCTGACTTAGTAGGATAAAGCTATATTTCAAAGCTACAGTGTCATCAGAGAGTTGTTTATTTCACTTGAACTGGTATAATACCACTGCAGTGTCATTTAAAATATAAAAAATGGATGGAGAGTCAAGTATTTAAAAAAATAATAATAAAAAAGAACATGGCAATGTCTTTTATCTTGGAAACTGGCATTTTGGATGCTGTTGCTTTAAATATGTGATGCATTTCTTGTTTTGCTCAGTTACAGTGGAAATTTTCTGATTATTATAAGCATTAGTTAATTACATCTAGAATTTTCATGTGTGGATTTAATTATAAATTTTGTTTTATTGTTTTGGCCTTCTTCCCTGGAGCAGGTTGTTGGACCCACTGGGCCAGACAGCACTGTTGCATTTCTGCCACCCCAGGCATGTCTCCGTGAATCTCCTCATTGGGGAAATAGGTCTAAATCAGGCTCTGGTCAATGCTCACCCAACTTCAATTTTCTGTTTTCTGAAAGTCCAGAGAGCCTAGGGTCAGTAGATTTCATGTTGCTTTGTTGAAAACTCAGTGAAACTGCAATCATCAGGAGATGATTCTTGAATACCAACTTGTACTTCTCAGTGCATATGATTTTTCATTCCAGGTGAAAATGATAGCGGCATCAGACCTCAAACACTGATATACAGTCACGGCAGATGTAGACACCCAACTAGGCTGCATGTTTCCTACTGAAGACTATCTGGTGATGTTAGTGAAGCATGGTAGTCAAGTCAAAGTAACAAGCTGATGAGTTAGAGCTTTAAGTTTATGCTTCATACTTGCAAACAGCAAGTGAATTTAGGTGTCACAATCCATTTTTATGGTGTCATTAAAAATTCTTTGTTCCTGTGATGTCAGATGGCCTACAACTTCTATGCATATTAATGGACTAGGTACAGCAGCATAACAGGATGGTAGTGCTGCAGGATGAAAATACTATGTCACATGCTACCTCTACATTACTAAACACATTTAGGCATTCATAGTATCATAGTATCGTGCGAGTTGGAAGGGACCTTAGAGATCATCGAGTCCAACTCCCGGGATTAGAGCCCTTCTGTGTAGCAGAGCAGCATTTCTGCCACTTGCGCCACAGGGGGGATTCGAACCCCGGGCCTCTGGTGTTGCAAGCAGCAATTCTACCACTGCGCCACCGGAGGCACACGAATTATGTGTTGTTGATCTTTTTTTTCAGCCTGCACAATTTTTGGAGACTTGAAATCCATGTGTGATACTTCATATGAGATCCTGAATTCTGATTCCAAGGTTCAAATTAGCACAACAAGGCATTTTGTTTAAACAAACAAGCAAACCATAGCTGTTTTGAAACAACTGTTAGAGTAACTCCCAGAGCTGTGTCACTCCAGAATCACTGAAGACATGATACAGCAGCACAAATGTCTTAGTCCAGTTTATCTGCTTTTGTCCTTGTTGAGTGTGGCTCATGGCATCCAGAATGATCTTACACTGGCAATGAAAAGTCATGGTTATAACTTGCCTGAGAAGTAATTTGCACAAGAAATGACTTAACAGTAATCCTTCTTTACATAAAATGTGGAGGAGAAAAGTGAGAATACCTGATTTGGAAAAAGACAAAAACAAAAATAAAATTTTCTTAATGCTTTCATGAGTTCTATAACAAAACTCTCACTGATTTCAGTTGGAATTTTGTTTGCATATGGCTTGAGTTAGCTTTCAAACAAATGACAAATTCAAAGATGCTTCCTGTCAGGCAGTCCATAATATACTTACTGCCCCTCATGCTTACAATATTTTCCTGCTTAATCCTGAAGGTTCTACATTTGTGACTTCTAGAAACATACTTTTTAAAAGAACCCGAGGAACTCATCTGTCATTTGTGTATTCATTCAACCTTCTGCTTGGAAAATTCTACTTGCCTTAAGAAAAGATATGTAATGGTTTTATATATGAAATAGTTTTAGATATGAATTTTCTCTCATAAATGTGCTATAATCTAATAATGAATGCCAGAAGACAAGCTAGAAAGCTTAAAGTCTAACAACTTTTGTCTAAATTATTCCACCTTTTTACTTCCCATCATCTCAGACTTTGAAATAGGTATAGCTTTTATAACTCGGTAGATATTAAAAGTCCAAATCTCTTTATATTGAAACTTTACTTCTTCTTTCACTTGTCTCTGTCCATATAATGCAGCATCAAAATGAAATGAATGTAGCATAATTTATAACCAATTCAGTGTTTCTTCACAGTGTAAGAATGACTTAGAATGGTACAGATATTATTACAGAATCTAGCTACATAGAAATTAAATTTGGGCTGAAAATAATAGTACTAATAATACTTAAATATTCATTTACACATGTATTTGTATGTGATTTTTGCTCACATTTCTGGGGGAAGTGAATTCTTGATACTATTAAAAATGCAACATTTTTTCTTGGCAAAGAGAATGAAGTGGATTATTTTGGTTCAAGTCAAATCTTTAATTAAAAAGAAATAGGATGTTTTATTTTTTAATTGAAGTTAGTTGATAATTTCAATTATACTTATAAATTATTTTGTGTAAAAATGTTAACATTCAAAAGCTCTCCTGCTACATATTTTACCTCTATTGTCTTTTTTGGAATCTCATTTTATTTGGTATATTTTCTCTTTTTCTTTATATTTTTTTTTTATTTTTATTTATTTATTTATTTATTTTTTAAAATCTGCTTCTTCCTATGTGAAAATCATCATGCTGTTTCTGCTGAGGTGACAATAAAATGATAGACATAAGTAATTGTTGGTAAGATTACCAATAAAACTATCCTTGGATAAAATAACAAACTAGCATTATTCAGGCAGACCTTGTACTTTTGACTTCTCAAGACTGTACAGAATGAAAAGGTGAATTGCTAGCCCATTTCTTCTATTAAAATAGAGCAAAAGAAGATACAAAATAATTAAAAGAATACATAAATAAGCTGAAGAAATAGCTTCTGTATCCAGTAAACAAATGCAAGCAATTACAAGAAAAGTAGATAAAAATGTGACAGTTATTTTGTAGCCTGTTTTTAGGAAGGTGATTTCATTATTACAATTCTGTATACTAAGCTTAATTATTTTTATCTTAAAAAGCTTGGACTGCTTCTGATTTTACACTTAAATTATTATTTGCATTGGAAAATAGAGTCTAACAATTTTCTTTTGTCAAGCCTTATATACTTGTATCCAAGGAGGATCTTGATTTAGTTGTGTATGTTGTTGTTTTATGTTTGTTTGTTTTGTGAAGGGAAGGAGGGGTAAATCATTTTAAAATGGGATAATAGTTGTAATTTTTTAATGATAACTTAATACTTAGATATTGTAGATTTAATAACAGTAGATTAGCATGCTTGGAAATAACAAAATAGTGGTTTATCAGACATTTCTTTCTCAGTGTGCTTTATCCAGGGCTCAAAGATAATCATTCATGATCTATTCAGTTATATTCTTTCTGAATGTATCACAAATTAGTACTGAACATACTTATTCCATATAAAATGAATGCAAACCTCAGATCCATACCAAAAGCAAGCAAACAAACAAACAACAACAACAAAACAAAAAGAAAAGTGATGCATATAAACTATATTTGGTATAGACCTAATGTAATTCTCAGTTGCTGAATTGATTTGATCTCCTTATTATGGGAAGAAATTGGACTCTGAGATATTATCAACAGCTTCTAACTCCAATCTGATTACTGCTATAATCCTGACAGTGACTGATTCTGAGTAATTATCTTAGAAGCAGAATTAGATTAAAAAACAATATTCCAGATTATAGAAAATTCCAGTCCATTCACGTAATTGGTTCTGTCTTAAAATGCATGATGCTATAACATTTGAATAATTTAGAGTGAATTATTCACAAACAAAATGTTTGACTGTATTTTAATGGGGAAGCAGTTAAACAAGAAACCATAATGTTTTAAGAAACATTACATTGTTAATTAGCAGCCTCACTGCAGTCAACTTTACTTTGCCAACATTTTCAGTGTGTCATATAACTCCATAAGTAATACTGGATACTTGCTAAAAGCCCAGTGCCACAATAATCAGTCATCAAGTGTTCATAATGATGATTTATGATTACTGATGGTGTCATTATCATCATAATTATAGGCTATGAATAATTTTTTGCTATTGGCATCTGAATCATTTTCAGTGGTAAGCCTTGTCGTTCTGAGAAGAATTGCCATAAAGAATGGACTTATGAGGTTGAACGTAAACAGAAAAGCTTATTTGAAGTTCTTTAGCAGTATTTACTTATTATTTTTATTAAGTTTGTACTTCAAGAAGAAAGAGTAGAGCTTTTTATAGTAAACACCTTGACTAAGCACTAATAGTTTTCTGAATACAAAAAGGATTGCTGTAGGTCACTGAATGAGCAAGTACTACTTCTCATAGCTTCTTTGAGAGTGCTTCATGACACACACCAGTGGCTGAAAGTTCTTGTCTTAAAAGAAAACAACAGCTACAACAAACAAAACAATTTCATCAGAATGTCCTCTGAAGTTTATAGCGTTGTATTATTCCCTCCACTGTCACATTAGTTTTGTTACTCTTTATTTTAACCATCAGTATAAGAACTGGTTTTATTATAACTATATCAAGAACAATTTTCATGTTATAATCATGTTTTGATACTGAGTAGAAGTAGAGAATACTAGTTCTAACAATAACTGAACCCTAGGGTTTTACCCTAGAAGGAAATTTCTAGTTGAAAATTTATATGTAATTCACTGATGTGGTTTTTAGCACTATTTTTGACAGTGTTGGTTATGTGTTAGGACACACTTAAACACTTAAACACTAAGTTAAATTTGTTATTGAAGCCTTTAGTGGTGAAAATACTGCAGTAACTAACAGAAACTGAACAATATTTAAGGACAGAAATGAGTGTTTGCCTGTGGTGCAGCTTCACTTATTGCAAAGATCAGTCAAGTCTACTATCAAAAAGTGTCCTAGGTATTCTGCTGATGTTTCAGGGTTTTGAACATAATTAACTGAGGAATCCAAGGTAATTCAGTAGTTTATTTTATTTTAAAATACCAACAGCTTTATCAGATGAGGGAAAGAGTACTGGGGTTGTGTCCTAGAAGCCAGAATCATAACTGTCTGGACTACAGTGCATTTAGAATTACATAAAGCAAGATTCAGAAATTGCTTCTGGAGATATTTGATCTTTACATGGAGAAACATGAGAAGAAAAGATAGATTGATGGACTCGTGCAACGTGAACTTTGGCAGAAAAAAATGATACAAGGTAACGTGTATGTAATCATAGAATTACCCAGGTTGGAAAAGACCTTGAAGATCATCAAGTCCAACTGCAGCCTAACCATAGTACCCTAACTCTAACAACCCTCTGCTAAATCATATCTCTGAGCACCATGATCAATAACATTTAATGATTCTGAGATCATGTGAGAAATCATGCTTAACATGATTTGATCTGGAAAGTTATTGTTCCCTTTTCTTTATGACTCTGAAGGTCACAGATGAAAAAGATACACTTTTATAAAAATCAGAACTATCAATTACCTACAAAGTGGATTGCTCTTTCAAATCTTTTGAAAGTTACCCAGAGTGCTACACCATTGTCTGTGTGACATTGTCTTGTACTAACTAAATGATTTCACACACGTGACACGTGGTTTATGTGTCTTCAGCCTTGGCAGAGTGTTTGAATCTTTAGCATATGGTTCAGGGGAAGTGAATGCTTTCACTGCTGTGTGAGTGATGAGAGACAGAAAACATGGAAAATATTTTGCCCCCTCTACATGGCAGCCTGAATGTCTGAGCTAGCAACCTTCTTACTGTTGATACAGGTCAGAAACAAGGTGCAAACATTTTGCTGGAGGAAATAAAGAGAGAGAGAAGAACTTACAGTGCAGATAAGAGTTTGTGTTTCTCCCAAGGTGACAACTTTAATGTCATTTTCTTAGCATCCTCCCCAGCTTGGGCCTGTTCATAGGGGTACAGAGTAGATCCTGTTCCTTCATTTCTCATGGTTAGAGTTCAGCTGCAGCAGATACCTATATCTGAGGAAGAAAAGCATATTGTTCTCTACATAAGTGAACAGACTTTTTTTTTTTTTTTTTTTTTTTTTTTTTTTTTTTTTCCAGGTATGAGTCTTTTTGGATTCTACACCACTTTAAAGACAAATAGACATTAAAGATTTATGTGTATAATATATATAAATCTAATTTCTTCCTCCCTTCCTTCCTTCTCCCTTCCTCCTTTCCTTCCTTCTCCCTCCCTCCCTCCCTCCCTCCCCTTTTTTCTTTTTTTCTTTTTATTTTTTTATATTTTTGTTTTCTAGTTCTGCTTCTAATAGGAACATTTCTTTATATTATTAAAACAAATAAATGAATCATTTAGCTGATGAACCTTCCTTCTGTTCTAAAACAACTTGATATTGTTAGCCTCCTATATATTTTCAAATTTATTATTCACAGACATAAATGCAAGCCTGTTCAGGATATTTATTTTTACTGAATATCAAAATAAACACCAGTAACAAGTGTCAAATTTTATATTATTTCATGTAGCTGAGTTCATAGAAAAAGCAACAGGAAAACTCTTAAAGCAGTGTATTTTGCTTTCTCCAAAGGAGAAAAAGATATTATTTTCATACACACATTACTTTTTTCTACATCTGTGCTGTTTGACCATCAGCATCACTATACTGCTACCTAAATCCCTTCGTAAGTATGTTCCTATTCCTTTATAAAATTGTTCCCCTATCTTTTTTAGTTTATCTTCATTATAACTGAAGTAAATTCACTCTCCACTAAAGGATTTATTTTTTACTGGTAGTAAGGGAATACCATTTGAAATTTTTCCTTTGGAAAACAAAGAAGGCATAAAATCTAAATATTTAAATCTGGTTAATATTGCCTCTATTGTTTTAGTAAGTAGAATGAAGGCACACAGTACTTCCTTCCATTTCCAAATCCAGTCGTATGAGAGAGCGCTGAACAAAAATAGAGCTCTGTACATATATCACAATTCTCTCCTTGCTGCAGCCATTTCTGATATGCTTAGGTGATACATCCATCCTCATTAGCTATTGTTCTTCTTTATGGGCAGCCTATCTTGAGCAATCAACCATAGTAGATCTTACACAAGATAAAAAATATCCCAGCTTTGTTCCTCTACACCCTTCTACATATCTTCTTGTCCCTTCTTCCAATTAATATAATCTTTTCCAGATCTTTAGAGAATCATACATAATTTCCCATGCATTCATATATATCAGAACATGTTAATATATTAAATTATATTTTGACTGGATAAAACTAATCACTTGCAATACAAGTAGAGAAGGTACGTTCTTATCTAATTTACCTGCCCAAACAAACAAATTTTTGTATACTGTCACAAAATTAAACTATTCTACCATCAAAACCCAAATATAGTATGAATACTGCCATCTCTCTCTGATGGGATAGACATATTATATAGTGATTATCAATTGCATGTAAATGAAGATTCTGTATTTGCTTTTCTTGCATTATGAGGGTTGCTCTGGAAGTAATGCCTCCTATTTTTATTAGATATTGGTGGTGTGGCAGTAGAGACTGAACCTTCCTACCAGTGTTCCATTACATATTGTTGCCATGTGACAGATGGCAGCAGAGAGGCAGTAGGACAAGATGGCATCTGACATGGAATTATATATGAAGCTAAGGTGGGGAACTGAATTCCTCCAAACACAAAAAAATGGCACCCACTGACATTCACCAATGCTTGCTGAGTGTTTATGGAGACCAAATGGTGGATGCGAGCATAGTGAGGTGATAAGTGGTCCGCTGCAACAGCGGCAACAGAGATGTGAAGGACAAACCTTGTTCTGGATGGTCATGCATATTTTTACAAGTGTAGCATGAAGGCTCTTGATTATCAATGGCCAAAATATAGCTAATGGTGATTACTATGCTGAAAAACAGTATTTTGAAGCTAAGAGTGTGCTCATTCTGATAGTGTTGTGCTCACTGTGTCAATCTTTACAGCAAGATTTCAGAATGAGGTTAAGAAACTACAAACCTTAATGAAGACCTGATAATCATTTATTATAAGCTGGAAAGGCAAAACAGTTATTTTACTTGTCTTCTAAAGAGAATTAGTTTTCAGAAAAACACATAGACACAGGTACAGATAGAGAAAGAATTTGAATTAGATACTTGTTTGGGAATTTCACATTATTTAAGGGTTCATTTTTACGGTATTTAAAATATTTAAAAGATATTTAAGTTAATTTATTTGCAATTTCATTACTATTATCATTATTCATAATACATTCATGCTTTGGTATTTTAAATAACTAAGCAGAATTTTCAGCAAAGAAGAAGATAAGACCAGCATCTGTACAAGGCCAGTTTCTTAAAAATTATATTGCTTTTTGGCACATATGCTCAGAATTACCACTTATTTCCAAACTGAGAGTTGCTTTCAATCCATTTCATTTCTATTTCTGCCATCTGTAATTTTTCTAAAACTAAACTAAATTCTACTACAGCTGTTTTCTTCTTTGTATGAGGGCTTTTATTATTTCTGATATTTTGAGGAAATATCTTTCTTCTGCTTTTTGTATTTTGGGCACTGGAGTAGAAAATGACTTTCAGTTTTGATCTCAACTCAGTCGTATCAATTTTAGAGCCAGTCTTCCATAGGTTTCTAGTGAATTTTGCACCATTCCTGGTTTCCATTTCTAATATGTGGTAACAGACTTGCTATTTCTCTCAGGGAAAACACCTACATATATAACAAATATCGTTATAGAAAATTGGTCTGTAGATTTCACTGTCACAATCTTGCCTTTATTGAAGAAAGAATAAATAGTGTTCCTGATTCTTCTTTTCCATGTGTAGCTTTATAGCTCATCTCAAACTGTTTCAGCATATGCATGGGTTTTAAACTTGACAAGATTTTACCTACACAATATTTATTTTTCTCATTTTACTTTAATCTGTAATTAATATTTGAATCAGGAAAGATTTTTCCTTTATTTATTTATTTTTTATTTTTTTTTTCCATTTTTTGCTTTTTAGGATGCTTACATTGCGTAAGTGCAAGAATATCATGTGTCTATGCATGCCCCATTTTTTACATAACAGTGGGTTTGTGTGTTGCTTTTCCTGTATGCTGTTCCTTAAAAATATAGTAGAAACAAATCCAGTGAGCCACTTTAAAGTTAATTAGCATGGCACTGGGAACTGTTTAAGCACAGTATCAGAGAGTACCATAGAGACTAAATTAATCTTCTCTGTAGGATGTTTTTCAGCAAAGTAGGCTTCACTTCCACTGTAGCTGTTTCAGCTACTTGGCTCTTGCATGACTGAGTAAGCCTACAGAAATGTAGTTTAGATTTCTCTAGTTTTCAACGTAGAGATGCTGAAAATGCTACTGACTTGCTCTTGGTCCTTGGTAGGACAAATATAAAGTCCCATGTAAATTTTATTCTGAGAATTTGGATGAGGAAATGAATTAAAAACAAACAGCACAACTAAGGTTGTGTTAAACATCCTATAATTTGCACCTGACCTTATGAAAAATCTCATATTGGTTCACTTCAGACATCTGTGGACCAGACAATCAGGTAGCTTAAAAGGAACAGTTTCTAGTTATAAATGAGAAATGAAGACTTGCACTTGCTTAAGTACAAATGCGTTCCCTTTCAAAACCATTCTTTGATTCTATGATACAAAGATTCCACATGACAACATCATGCCTTACTCTCTTTCTCTAATCTCACAGGACTTACCCAAGTCCTGTGGCACATGTGAAGAGGGAAGTTGTACAGCAGAAGCATAGGAAAGACTTCAGACACTACAGGTCAATTAATTTGGAGGGTTCTGTACGTCTTATGTTGATAATACAGTAGTATCTATCTATCTCCTCAGTTACTTGATTGCTAGTGATACAGTACTACAAGATCAGCTAATTAGTTTACTTTAACAGACCCTGTACATCATCAAAGAGTTCCTCCTTTTAGGAAGAATGCTTCCATTTCTAGCCATATCAAATACTTGAAATTTCATAGGGAATGAAATTACATCAACTAAAGTTATGCAATGCCTGAGAATAAATTTATCTAAAGAAAAGACAAGTGAAAATTCCTACTGTATTGTTGGTCTTTTGCAAGTAATGTTTTTTCCCACATTCTAGCATTCAATGTCTTCTCTTAATAAACTCATAAAAATGCACACTAAATTACTCTAACTTATTTTCTAGCTCTTCCTAGTGTTCTTGGACTTGAATTTATACACTCTGATCTTTGAATATTAGCATTGTGTGATTTTCAAACCTTTTAATAATCATTAACTCTGTTATCAAGGTACTTTCTAATTTCTTCTCTTTTGTCCTGGTAAATCCAATTTCTGATGTAGGCAAATGTTCATTGATTTCGTTTGTACAGGCTGTGGTTAAGTAATTGTTTAATATCCTTTCTGTTTTCTTATCCCGTCTCTCTCTAATTCTGTGGTAATCACTCTTCCAAAGGTGACTTTTCCTCTTTTATCAGCTGGAACAAGTGAACAGAATATTCTCTGTCCTTTATGTGTGAAAGCCTTCAAATAATCATCCTTTATTATGTCTTTGTTTATGGGAGGTATCTTTATTTTTATGTATAACTTTCAGTTCCTATGCAATTGCCAGAAATTAGGCCAGTGAAAAATCTGCAGATCACAGAATGGCTGAGGTTGGAAAGGACTTCTGAGGGTTATCTGATACAGCCCCTCTACTCAGGCTAGTTATATATCGAAATTATTTGTGTGTTTTTCAAGGTAATAGGAGCATCATTCAAACTATGATTGGAAGTATTTCAGAAAGTGTCCTTAAAGTAGAGCATGAAGAATCATCCTATGTGATTCCTGGATTCTGTGATAGTCTTTGCCAACACCTTAAAATTTGCTTCTAACTTCTTATTACTTCACACTGATTCTGCAGAATTAAATACAATAATAATTAAAGGGGTAACAATAGCAATACATTACTATGTAACCCTGTTGCAACATTTTCAGCTTTCCACATTTCAGAGAATATTGCACCAGCACTAGCTATCCTTAGTCTAGACATTTCAAAGGCCAGATCTGACTCTAGCTTCCAATACACATCTCCTGTAGTGGTCCAGAAACCGTGGCATTTGACTCATGTGGCATTTGAAGAAATATGGCAGAGAATATACATTTGTACTAGACTTAAATAGATTGGTAATAGCATTACCAATGAGATTAGTGTGCATGAGTTAACAATATAACAATTCACACTACTGGCAGTTACATCATCACCTTCAGGTTTCACTGTTAACTCCTTCATTAGCAGCAAAAGGGACCATAAAGATCATCCAGTTCTGAACAACTGCCCTCCAGATCATACTGTCCAAGGCCCCATTCAACCTGACCTTGAATGCCCTCAGAGACAGAGAATCCAGGTTCTCTGGGCAATTTGCCCTAACACCTCATCCCCCTCAGAGTAAATAGTTTCTTCCTTATATCTAATCTAAATGGAATCTACTCTCTTCTGGCTTAAAACCAATAAAGGGGGATTCCATCACTATCTGCCCACATAAAAAAATCTCCATCATTTTTGTAAGTCCCCTTTAAATACTGAAAGGCCACAGTGAATTCTACTTGATTTGAACTTAGATAAAAATTGCCCCTTTTGGGATATCTTTTAAAAATACTGTATTGGTAAATTTTTGACAAATGCTTTTCTTAGCCATTAGTAGTGTGTCTTCCATATTAGAAATTTTCTAAAGAAGTGTTAGAAAAATCTATTGCTTAAGTAGGAAGCTATATATTTCACAAAGTCAATCTACCTTATGGAAAGCTTTCACTGAACACTCAGTGGGACATAGGACAATTTTCAGTATCCAGCATGATTTTTTTTTTTCTGTGATTTTCCTGTTTTCTATGGCATCCAGAGCCCAGGGCTCGAGTGGCCTTACTGCCTTTGATCTCTGAGTGCTTACAAAACAGGGATCTGAGATCTACTAAAGGAAGAAGTGGCAGTTTGAGGCAAGAATGAATGAGGCTTCTAGGCTGTGTAGGTGTGTCCCAGAGACACTAGGTACAATGGCTTAAGTTGCTGCTTAGTACTTTGTCCTAATGTTGAAAGTTCTGACTGAGCAAGGGTATTGTGAG
Source organism: Excalfactoria chinensis (assembly GCF_039878825.1). NCBI lineage: Eukaryota > Metazoa > Chordata > Aves > Galliformes > Phasianidae > Excalfactoria > Excalfactoria chinensis. The sequence goes on from NC_092826.1 coordinate 100,130,277, forward strand.
CTTCTGCTAGGTCCAGTGAGCCATAAGTGATCAAGAGATCATTGTAACTCCTTCTGGGAAGCTGATTCCCAGGGCCCATGTTTTTTGTTGTTTTTGCTGTTTTGGGTTTTTTGTTTGTTTGTTTGTTTTGTGTGGTTCTTTTTTTTTTTTTCTTTTTTTTTTTTTTTTTTTTTTTTTTCCCTTGGTAAATAAATAATCTTTCATTTGAACAGAAAACCATGAAAGTAAAAGTTTTCATTCTTGGTTAAAGAGAAAAAGAATTTGAAAAGTTTCAACTTTTCTGCAATGGAAGTACAATATTTTCATCAAGTTTTTTTGACCAGACTGTAACTATTTTGTTTAAATGACTGCTTTGACATATATTTCTATTACTGGAGTAATTAGCTATCTCCCAGTCTTCGGTCTAAAAATTCAGCCTCAGAAAAGTTCTGTAAAATGATTTGGGATGTCTTTGTAAAATACAGTTTGTTTTCATAATTTCTCTTGTAGATTCCTTTTCAGTATAGCACAGATTTACTGCTCCTATCACTCTTCTGTTTGGACAGCGTAAGTTGAACTCCAGAAGTGTGTCTAATATGCCCTCTTGTTATCTTTTTGAATATTTGTAAAATGAGAGCAGAGAGTAAAAAGATGTATCTGATTAAGAGTGTAATGAAAAAATTAATGGTTGAAAATTAATTACTTTTTGTTATGGGCATTTGCTGTGTGTAAGTTCACTTGACTCTGGCCTGAAAAGGAGACCTCGAGCTGACTGTGACATAGATCTGGCTGTCTGAGACCTAGTGCAGAAGAAGCTGAATGTACTTGACATTTCTGGCATGGTGGGCTAACAAAATCTATGCAGTCTAGACTCACTGCATATGCAATACATATTCTTCTAACTGTGTAAGGGGAATACTGTGCATATAAATTTAAGTCTCTGCTCATATGGAGTGGTCTTCTATTTTGTTTATTTTCTAAATCTAGATGGGAAGGTCAGCATACCCAGAACTTTTAAAATGATCCTAATACCAGCTGTATATTTTTAAAAATAGTATGATAATAGTATTATTTATTGCTAGAACATGTACAACAGATGGCATAAGAGTTTCCATGGAATAGTTAGAAACATGAAATAGCTTCCAGGAAATAGTTAAAAGCAGCAGCTTTCAAAAATAGTTAGATATGAGTTCTACCTTCAGGATGCTCAATAGAATTGAGAAGGATTCTGTTTGGATTTGTTTTCTGATAGTGAAATGTTTGATTTTTGATATTGTGCCTTGGGTGGGTAGTGAACTCATTTCCCAAGCAGGAATTACTTCCAGTTTATCGTTACCATTTCAATTAAACCTAAGTTGAATTGAGTTGTCAGTAAAATTGACTATTATTTTTTTAATTCACCTCTGGATTGTTAAACGTTATTGCTTCAAAGAGAATACACTCTGGCTACCGTTGGGTGCTTATAGCTAGGATACATAAACAGAATGGACCAAGGTCATCCCTGCTGTAATTTACTGGAATTCAGCACTGTGGCACCAGGAGTGAATTTGGCTCAGTGTTTTGGCATGAGCAGTAAAGGTCATTCCTGCAGTTTGCCCTCACTATAGAAAGTGTGATCAAAAAGTTTTCCATTTTATTTCTCTTTTGATGGTCACATTAAATCTTATTACACTGTTGATACTTACCTCACTGAAGTGTGTGTGAGTTTTCTTTATAGGCAAAGCTTTCATCCCTAGACATCCATAAATAACTCTATTCACCACACTTTTTACCATAGCATTTGAGTTATGTTTCAGAGCTAAGACAAGTGTTAATTTGCATGTTCTGCAGATGGATTTCTCCTTCATTTTTGTCCACTTCAGTGAGGTTGTCTATTAAGAAGAGCTTTCTACCCCCAGACCCTCCATTCCAATCAGTTCCATCTGCATGTTTTCCCCTGCACTATGCTTGTGATAGGACACTTATCCAACTTCTCTGATTAAAGTGGATTCAGTACTGTAGATACAGAGCTCTTGAAAACAGAGGCTGCTGCTGCTGAAAACTCTGTTTTAAAATTTATTTCTAAAACAGATGCCACAATAAAAAGGAAAAAGTGCTAACTGCATATTTTTTCAATAAAAGGGTTGGTATTTATGTACTTGGAGAAGTTATGACTTTTATATTATTCAGAACTTCATTGTGATTTGTGTAAGTTACTTTCTGATTAGTTATTGATTATAATCAGAACTCTTGGAGTTACATGTGCAATATAGTTAATAAGAAGGACTTCTACAGATGAAGAGGATTTTTAAATATAAGTTTGATGCACTTTATACTTTCTATTTATTGAACTTTATCACAAATGGAAGAAGATTTGCAGCATTTCTTTAAGCAGGAAATTAATGGAGTCTAAAATAAAGGTCTTGTTTTTCAGTCTTTGAAGGCAAACCAATAAAAATCCATCCAAAACATGTCTTGGTATCTAAGTCAAGGTGAAGAAAGCTGGTTAAATCTCATGCCTCTTCTGTAAAATGCTTACAGTGGGCTTCACCATCTCTCACATCCATCTCTCTCCCTCTCACTTGGGAATACACTGGCAGATGTGCCACCTAGGGGTGTCCTGGGTTTAAGAACATCTTCCAGCTTAATGTGGATGTTAGTACTTCACTATCAAGTCAGCTGGACTTCACACAAGAGCCTACTAGAAGACTAGTATATAAGACCAGGTATTTATGTATACATGCCTTCTTTAGTTGAGAGAAATAACTGAATTAAGAGCTCTACTCTGAATTCTTCAAAAGGTTCCTGCTCAGTGAGTAAAGGCACAAAAATTAAGAGCTACAGTGATGAAGGAAAGGCACAAAGAATTCATGTTTTCTAACTCCAATACAGCCTGTGGGAAAACAGAAGTGGTTATGAAAGACAAAACTGTTTTTTGTCTCAAAGCTTGCTTCGTGAGGTCTTCCTGGTGATAAGACTCTGACAACTGCTAATTATCTAGGGGGGTGAATGGTGGATGCCACCACACCACTGTACCTCTGCTTATGATTGTAAAGATAAGCAGAAGTGGGACAAGCAGTCTTTTTCAGGGATGCTGCTTGAAGGAGCTGACCACTGTAAAAGGCGATAATGCTTGCTCATGGCAACAAAGGCGCCACTCCCTGCTGGCTTATCTGTTGGCCCAGGTATGTCACACTAAACTGAGAGAAAAGAAGAAAAAAACAACACAGAAATGGGGGATAAAAGGCCCTTGCTAAGCTAAGGACATTGGAGACAAACTCCCAGACACCTTTGATGAAGAATTCCCTGAGGGGAAAACCTCTTCAGAAGAACCCCCTGAGGCCTGCTTGCTGCAAAGCTTCCTGGCTTTCTCCCACTCCCTGTGGTGATCAGATGGGTGCATGATATCAATGGACCTACTGTGTACCTCATTGGATTCACGGTGGTGACTATCACTTTTGCACTCTATCCAGACTTCTTTGCTTATATTTCCTACCTTTCCTATCACCCATCTTCCCTTCCCAATCTCCCTAAATGTCCAGGACTTGTAATAAACTGGTCAGACTAACATTTAAACCATTGTTTCTTAATCTTATTCCGGGTATACATATATCAAAGAACCTTGCCTCCCTCCTATAAATTGGAGTGAGACAGTGGTGTGGAGTGAAACTTCACAGAATGAAATTTATGCTACTTTGAATCATTACTAGACTGCTTTTTTTAGACGTCTCCTCATGCTTAGTACGTATTTTTCCTAGTAGCAGACATAGAGGTGAGACATATGTACTGAATCTTTGGAGAGGCGGGGCACTCCTGCAGTTACTGAAAGTCTTTTGGTGGGTTGTGACTGAAGACATTCTGTCTCAGTGAGCTAGAAATTCTGCTACCATGAATTTTGGTCTGAAAAAATATGTTAACTATGAGAAGTATTTGTAATTTAATCTTTTTCATGAGAGAACATTGAATTAATATTCACTAAAAATGGAATGAGATTAGATAAACTGGTGAAAAAAATATTGTCACTTAAAGAAGCCAAGGTAAATAAAATCCAAGTACATTTTTTCTGTCATTAACAACAACAACAAAAACCTTTCATTGTAATCAAATTTTATCATAATCTTCTTTTTGGATAAAAATAATATTCTTCCTGCTTATATTTTGCATCTTGAATCAACCAAAGCACGAAAAGTGAAACAGTTCAAACTGAAGCACTATACCTATCTCAAACAAACTTTGAATCAATAAATGAATGTGGTTTTAGTTGAGGCAGAACACAAATCTTCTTGAAAATATGACTTAAGATTTGATGAAATTTGTCCAAACTTTTAAACTTGTTGTTTAGAAAAAGAAAATGAAACAAACAAACAAACAAACTAAAATCCTGCATGCAAAGCTTAAGCCAGTTAACTTTAGTGGTAAAATATTGCTCAAATTTTGAAATAAAATGTATGTACTTGCCCTGCTAAAAAATAGAAGCTCAAATACTGTGACAAAAGCATACATAGTTCTTATGTGTGTTCCACTGAAGCTCCCAAGCTAGAAGATTTTTAGCTGATACCTTTTACCATGTGATTCATTTCTCTTATTTGATTCAAATTCATGGCATGTCTTCACTGTAACTTAGTTATGAAATCGTTTGATGACAATCATAAACCCCTGACTGCTAGGTATAGTTCCTGCAGGAAAAGCTTTTGTAGTTAACTCTTGAACATATACGAGAAGAAAAGAATATGACAGATGAATAAATTATTTTGTATACTGAAAAAATTCTGAAACATCAGAAGACAACAATATAGGCTTCAGCCATCATGTTACAGTCATTAAAGTATATTGTCTACTCTATTCTGTATGAGGAGAAGAAATTGTGAATGTACAGAAAAAATATTCGGAATATTTCAATTTAATTTAAACCTGCAGTTTATATTAGCCCCTGTATTGGATTTTGAAGGCATCTCATTAACAGATTTGAAGCTGAGTTAGAGCTTTACAATTTCTTCTTACAATCAAAATCTTAATATCTTGCTTCTTCATGTCACACATTAATTAATTAATTTCATGTCCATAAATTCACTGGTTATTATTTTTAACTGTAAAATAAAAATAAAAGCCTTTTTTTGAATGCAGTCATTTCAATTGCCAAATGATCTTGAGGTAAGGCCACTTTTTCTATTATCTCTAGGCTGCTGCTTGGTTTCACGATGAATGATTTGTAGGCTGAATGTCTTTATCCATATCTTTATCAGAACATGTACTATTCTCCATAGTCTTATTCATGGAAGTATTTTCCATTAGTGTTTTCCACATTAGTGCAGAGAAAATATGACTAGATACTTATGTGATATCTGGGACTGACAACATACTGTCAGGTCTTTCTCAGTCGTTGGCACAAGGTACGTGGTTAGCATTTTCTCACTCTACACTTTTGTATATTATACAACATAATATAATGAAGAAAGCTCATATACACCTAAAATTTTGAAAGACTTCTGAGTATATAGGACCTATTTAGTCCTGAAAAATCTGATTTTTGAAATACTTACATTTAAAAATATATATATATATATATATATAAACACTGCTGGAAAGAAATAGAGATAGACAAAAGTCTGAACATCTGGATCTATGACATTACATGTGCTGGTAGGTGAGGTGAAACACAGAACTATCAAAAACTTTTCCTCAATGATACTATCTTATTAATTTGTCCTAAAAGTCCTAGGTTAAAAACAAACAAACATGCACATTGAATATCTCCCAGAAGACATTATTGTAGACTTATGCTTAAACAACCATTTGTGGTATCAGAGGTGGTAGATAAAATAAATTAGATTTTTTAAGCTTTTTTAAAAATAATTTTTAATTTTTAAGTTTAGGAAATCTAGCAGAGTCTTCTTTAGGTCCAGATGTGAAATACTAAAATCTTTTGTTGTCTTCAAGACTGTATTTGATTGTGACTCTACAAACTGTGAAAATTTCCTTTATTAAATGCAGGAAAGAAAATTATCTTACCAATCTTGTCTTTTTCACTCAGCACAGAGAAACATATTCTTTCTCCACAGCAATTTTTTTTATTTTTTTTTTCCCATGGAAAACAGAATTTTATATACTGTACATACGTCTTTCTGTTAGGCATACCAATGTGTTAGTAGTAGAGCACTGCCATTCTGCTAATTGCAAATCCATTCTGTAGGTTATTTTTTAAAAGACCAGAAACTTTGATAAAGTAGAGCCCTTTTCACCAGATTTGTAAAGTCAAAGCTGCATCTCCATGATAAATTTGATGTCTCTATCTTTTCTGTAATAAGAAAGGTGTATCTTTCTCCTCAGTCATGCTTAAAGCTGGCAATTGATTATCTGGAAGACAGTAGTTAACTACTTTTTGCTTGGATAAGAGTGATATTTTCATAAATAACTGAAAGTAGTTCCTTAGGAAAGGCAATATGAACTTACAAAATGTAAGGTATGATACACTGCAATACGCTTTAGTGTGATACTCAAATTCTCATAATTTGTAGTAGCTTAATACTATGGGAAAGATTATTATCATGCAGAATCATGTGCAGTGCTTAATAAAACCTCAACACATCACAACTCTCCACTGAAACAAATGACAGATATGTGAAGAGATTTTAATATGGTCTCTTTTTCCTGGAGTTCAGGTCACATGATATTTTGGGAAGAAAAACGCAAACAAAACAAAGAAAATTTTAAAAAATAAACAAAAATAAGGTGCACGCATCTTGTAGTACCCTGTAAGATCACAGTAAATATTTTGTTTTAGTAACAAAAGAACAGAAAGAGAAGGGGAAAGAGAGGGAGAGGGAGAGAAAAAGAGAGAGGGAGTTTCAAAGCCATGGTAGATTATAGAAAGCGTATGAGGTTATAATATGCAAAAACAGAAGTATTGGCATAAAAAAAAATAGATGTGAGCAATAAGAAGTTAAAGCAAAAAGGTTTTGAAAAGCAACTTCTTTAAAACTTTTCAAACATAGTAAAAATCTGGCAACCTGCCATGGAATTGGTAGCTCTTATATACAGATCAGGATCTAAAATGAGTTCCCAAGGAGGATGAGGACACTACAGAAAATCAGAATGAATTATTTGACTCAGTGTTCATTGCAGAGGAGCTTATGACAATCTAGACCTTATTCTCCAAGGGGGATAGGGCAGATGGACTACTGCAGCTTGTGCTGGCAGCATTTAAAGTTTTAGAAATTACTGATGCAATGAACATTAATATCTCCATGACTAGACATTTTAGCCCCAAAATTATAGAGGAATCGCAGCATGAAAAAGCCAAAATAAGAGTTGTGGTTTAGAATTTATCTACTGAATCTGCCTTTGTACTAGGAACAAAGAAATATCGTAAACATAGTAGCACACTAAAAGGTCTCAAGAGAAAATTTAGCAATTCTGAAGTTTAAATGAGCAAACTGGCTGAGACTAGAGCAAATATTAGGTTTGGTGTATATATATATATGTATAGATTCATATATTTATAAAGAATTATATGACAATTATATCTGGCTTTCCCAGAGGAAGAATACATTTTGTTAACCTACTAGAGTTCCTTGAAGAATCAAAAAACATGTGATACAATATTATTTGCCTTACACATATTCGGAAATCTTTCAAGATTTTTTTTCAGTAAGGAATTTTAATCAATCTTGGATCAAGAAGGGTCATATATTCTGTTTTAAACAAAATATATGAAATACAACCTGTATTTGCTTTCAAGAAAGGCAATAATTAGAGGAATCCTAAACAGAAATGTTCACTCTCATTTGTGTTTAGTATATTTATAAATGATCTAAAACAGAAAATGAATGAATATAATTTGGTTGTTAATGAAGTTACTGTAGTTGTAGTTGCTAGGCGTATAGCGCTAACATTTGAAAGATGAAGATCTCATGAAAGTCTGATTGTCATTATGGGAAATGAATTTATTCTTATAAAGTACAGAAAGTCACTCTGAGATGATGGTGGACTCTGTCCTTTTTACTTCTACTCAGAAAATAAATCTTAGAGTGTGTTAGGACTGTTCCTCTGGACAGACAAATACATATTAGATTTTATAAAGAAAATTAAAGAGATTGGAATATTTATACCCAACTAAATTAGTGATGAACTGCTATCAAGAATGTTGTGTAACAGTTCAATCAATCCTTTCTCACAAACTATATAATTGGATTTGATAAGTTACAGAGGATCGCAACAAGAATAATTAGAGATATTGAATGACTTCTGTATAAGGAGTGATGAAATAGATTAGAATTCAACTTGAAAAAAAGACACAGCAGGGAGTGGTATTTGATAGAATACTTATCATTAAGTACTTCATTAAGTTCTGAACTTTACCAAAGAACGTTTGGATGCCTAAAGGATTAAATGGAGATAAGGAGCAAACATGGAATGTCATATGTAGTTATGAAGATGCTCCTCTGAATTCTGGAATGTGGGTGGGTATATTAAAAAAAAATCACACAGCGATTCTTGTCCTATTCTTATAGAGTTGCTCTACAAAAATTGTTACTAGTCTCTTTTCAACTGTGATTGTAAGTGAAAAGGACACCTATTTTATTTGCAGTAACAATTTTCATGCCTTTTTTAAGTATATAAAAAATTAGAAGTACTTGTACAGTCAATAAACTTCTTATTCATTTTCATGAACATATTATAAAAACAATTGTCATCATGCAATTTATGTATATATTCATAAAGTTATGACGGCATTGGCTCTTTTGCTTTTATGGTATGGTACCAAGCATACCTAGTTTTGGAGACAGTTCATCATATACTGCAGTGTTACATAGGATGCCAGACATGCTCAAACATAGAGCAATAGGTCACAGATGGTAAACATAAGCCACAGGCACAGTGCAGTTCCTCAGTCATCTTTGATGTATAAAAAGATTCAAGCAATTCAAACAGATAGCTCAGACTATATAGAATTTTGTTTTTAGAAATGACTGTGTGCAAAAGAGTTCAGTCCCCTGGTTGAGAAATTTTTTAGTGTTCTTATCCTGTAGAGAATGAGATCAAGAGATTTCCCTGTTTGCCCAGATAAAACAGTAACAAAATGATAATGAAAAATACTTCTTGATGTAAATGTATAACAGTGTTTATAGACAGACTGACTCAGTGGGCTACTTTAATTTGACTGTAGAAAATTCTTAGCAAATGAGGGTAAAGTTTGTCTAAAACAGGTAGTTCAGCGTGACCTAAACAGAATGTGAAGAATTCTGCTTTCCCAGAATCTTGTCTTATCAAATGACAACACATTAACAAAGTTATGAAGTACAGTAGTGCAAAATACAAAAACTGATTTTATTGATCACATTGCAGGTATTTTTAGCATTGTTTTTTTATACTGAAATTGCAAAATGACTATTAAAGTGTAATGGCACCGAACATCTTGTTTTAAATAAATAAATAAATAAATAAATAATAGCCTTTTACAGTATTCTTGTTTATGGATGATATTTATTGCTTTTGTATTATGGTGCGCCTCTAAGTCAATTGAAATGCAAGTGCTAATGAAACCTCTACCATAACATACTCATTCTTTCCTACACCAAATGAGTCTACAACACGATGTAAATGACTTACATATATCTGCTGCTCAGGTTTTATTGTTATAGGTTAATTTATTCACTGTAATATTCTTAATGAAAGTAATGACTCTTCCAGTGTTTTGTTTATTCATATACTGCAGTTTTATTAAATCATGCTGTGAAAGTTTACACTCTCTATTCTAAACATTTCTGAAGTTTCATGTTACATTTAATATATAAATGCAATCTTCTACCAGATTATCAGTATAGTATATTTTGTTGTCCTTTGCTCTTCCTAATTTGTTCACACCAGGGTATATCTAATGTACAGGAGTATTTGTACAGGCAGAGCTGTACAAGAACATTTTTATGCATTTTATTATCACAGACCATTTCAGATGAACCAAAATCTACAAATCAGAACTAGCTCATCATATTGTTGCATAGTTTATCGCTATGGCATCTTAATGTAAATGTACTCTTCTAAATATATATATATATAAATATATAATGATATGTATATATTTACGTAGCTTTTTGGCAGCTAGGTTATTGCTTTCATTTTATGTGCATATATTCAGGACTAATTAAGAAAGAAAAGACTAATTAAGAAATAAAAAAATCCTTTCACCTAAAATTTAAAAATTATGATAATTCTAATTAACAAACATGCACAATTCAAGCTATTAAGTAATGCAATTTAATGATCAAAACCTATAACTCACGAGCTTCATAAACTAATTCATATAACTACATAAACATCTTGTATTTATTTTTATAAGGCTTGTTGTTCAGTCATCACTGGCAACTCTCACCTCAAAAAATTATTCAAACACTGTTTAGGAAACATCTTAATTCACTTACAAAGGGAGTATTACTAGGCCTAGTTTACAGAATAAAAGCCTGAAGTTTTCTTGTTTCAGCCAAGAGAGTTAATTTTGTTCGTAGGGTCTGGTATGATGCTGTTTTGGCTTTAGGAGAAAAACAATGTTGATAACAAAGCAGTGTTTAAACTGCTGCTGAGCTACACTGATCAGGGATATTTCAGTTTTTCTTGTACTGTCTTGCATGTAGGAAGAGCTGAGGGGACACAATAAGCTTCAAGAAGACAGAACCAGAACATCTGATCTAAAATGTCCAAAGAGATATTACTTACCAGATGACATCACTTGAAAAAGACTTTAAAACTGTGTGTAGTTGACCTGTTTTCCTCTGCTCGGGAAAGGGCTGTGCATCAGTTAGTGAATGGAGAATAATTGTGTTGTGCATCACTTGTTTTGTATATATATATGTGTATACACACAAACATCATTATTGTCATTACTAATATTTGTCTTCCTTTTTTGTCTTAGTAAATTGTTTTCATCTCATCCAATGATGTCTACTTTTCTTTTTTTTTTTCAGTTTTCACCCCCATGCAACTGGAAGTGGAGAGTGAGCAAATGACTGTGTGGTGCTTAACTGTCTGCTGGGTTAAACCAGAACAGTAAGGAGGTTAAGCTCAAGGACACAGAAGGCAATAACAACAAAATATCTCTGCTTTCCTGACCCTGCTTAGCACTGTCTAATTTAAAATAAATAATTGAGATATAAGACTCCTGTAATTCTAGGAGAATGTTAACTATCAGAATATCTTATCCTGTGAACTGTCATGCATTTATATATATCTATTTAGTTTAAAATAAATAAATGAAAAGAAAAACGAATATTCAAATAAAGAAGCCTTAATGCCACATGGTAAATCAAAGGGTGTTAACTCTTATTTAGATGATGATACATTACTTTTCACTGTGCTTTTTGCTTTAGTTCACATTATATAGAAGAAAGATCAGAACTGTTCTGTGTGTTGTATGGAACTGGCGAAAAACTGAAGGTATTATTAATACCTTCCTGTATGGGGGAGGTTTGTAATTTTGTTCACACTCAACAGCTTTAGACATTATTACGCACTATGTGATGATGCTGAAAACAAACATTGCCTTCCATTCAGTCTTATACTAGTGTGAAATTGGGGCAGTAATGATGTGTACTGCATTTCAATTCCACAAATTATATTTTAAAATAATAATCTTTTAGAATGAACCATGTATTTTTTGACTATTGACCAAAAAATAAAATAAAATAAAAAATGATGAATGTTAAATTTTGTTATATTTCTTTCTTGTAAGATTCTTTCCATGGGATGTATAAGCCTTATATAATTACAAATGTAAGTACTACAATAATTGTCCATAGAGTTGAAAGAAAAATTTCACAGATGGTTTGGCATTTAGACAAAAACCATTTTGTCTTTATTGCTCTTGACTTTTTTTCTGATTTTCACACTTCTGTGCTGAGTGTCCCTTACAGATTTGAGATTAATTTTCAGATCCAAGAAAAATCTCCTAAAAGTTTGAAATTGCCTAATGTGTGGTGTCTATATCCAAAATATAATCCAAGCTGCATGCAGGTCTCTCTAGAGGGGCTGAAGGAGTTAACATGTCTATTATATCAAAATGCAATTAAAATATGTTTCAAACTTATGGTTATTTGTTTTATCTCCTGCCATAGAGGCCCATATGTGCATTGTTGCAAATCTGAAATTAAACATTTATTTCTCCTCTCCTAACTATCCTTTCCTATTTTAACAATGTCATAATACTTAAATATTTATGTATCAATGAAGCATGCCATTTTTTTCCAGATACAGACTGGATGTTCATGGAAGATAACAAAACAAAACTAAACTAAAAAAAAAGCATAAAAATCCAAATCAAAGTCCAACTGACATTCATGGGAACATCACTGATTGAAACTTCAGGGGACTTTGTATTCACATGTCATAGCTGAATGCAAGGCATGATTCTGTATATTTTGGAATGATGTTGAAATATAGCTTGATCTGAATCACATTAGAAGTTATGGATTATCTAGTAAGGTACTATCCCCTAAGATTCAGCTTTGAAACTTTTAAAAACACTGAACAGTCCACTTCTTTGAAGTAACATTTTCAATATAATTTGAAGCAATCTCAAAATAAAACTAACTTTCTGAATATATTGAGGTAAACAATTTCAGGTTTTCAGTCTGTCAACTGCTAGAAAATAATTTGCCTCTTTTTTCTCTTCTTTTTTAAAAAATTAATTAAATGTTAAAAACACCTGGAAAATATTGTCAGTGTAAGAAATTCTCTAAATGGAATTGCTTAAAATATCTCACCTTTGTTCAGAATGTATCCTTCAATTTTCCACCCAGATTTAATTCAGAATATTAGTTAATGTGAAATAAATACCAATCATGATTGTTTTTAAGAAATAGAATAAATAGGACAGAAACACTCCCTTTAAACTAAGGTCTTCCCTCTAAAATTTTTTTCAAGAAGTATGATTTGTTGCTCCATACCAAATGGAGGCTTTGCTTCCTTTAATTGAATGTTACTGGTTATATTTGCATATCAAATTTAGAGACAGTCTGAATCCTCCAGTGTTTTTAAAAAGAAGCATGACATTTAGGAGTCTGAATATCACAGAAATCCTGACACAATAGTGCCATTATGAATCTGTCCTCTATCTGTGGAAGAAGCTAGCCATGCTCTAAAAAGTACTGGAATAAGTATAATTGTAGAGTATTTCTGAGATGGTATGAAAAATATTTTGATATCATTCACATTCTGTTCAGAACAAATATGCATATTTTCTAAATACTTATAACGATTTTCATCTTCATAATTGCTTTACAGACATTAATTAATCCTCACAATGAGGTGAGTGATAAATTAAGGTGGATGAAGGAATTCACAACAATTAATTTATCTAAGAAAAACAGTTCTTTTCTTCAGTGTGAAATGTTCAGAAATTGACATGGAGTTTTACCAACTTATTTGTATTTAACAACTGTGTGAACATTTTATGCAAATGAAATTCAATCAATGGATGTACTGCAAAATGCTCGTTGTGGCTGGGTTTTACATAGTGCTTCAGGAAATTAGCTGTCCAATTTCCATTTCTGTAGAACAAGAAACACTTTCAAACTCCTCATGCATAACCTGTACATATCCTTTTCCCATTAATGGGCAAGGACAGAGCTACATAACAGTCTGTCCTTCAAGGCTGGTTTGAGGAGTGGAAGGGATAAAACCTGCCCTTCCAGTCTGGATTGCAGTCATTAGTACAGGACTGCAGGTTTTGTATCCAGAACATGTTGTGGAGCTCAGCCCACATCCAGTTGAGATACAGACAGCAGCACCTGACTTAACAGGTGTCAGATTTGACCTTTGTGGAAAAATCTCAATATTTGTAGATACATCATTAAGATGATTTGACCATGTTATATCAAGATGCAATTCCTGTTACTGCCACTAGTAATGCTACATAGGATAGAAGAATCATAGAATCATTAATGTTGGAAAAGAGTCCAACCATCCACCTACTACCAATACAGGGTTGCACAGGGCTTGTGCATCAGATCCTTTACCAGATTTTCTGGACATGCTCCAGGTCTTTGGTGCCTTTCTCGTAGTGAGGTCCCAAAAACTGAACACAGTACTCAAGGTGTGGCCTCACCAGAGCTGAGTACACCCTCACCTCCTTGCTCTGTATGGCAACACTATTTATTTCTGATGCAAGCCAGGATGCCAGTGGCCTTCTTGATCACCTAGGCACATTCCTGGCTCATATTCAGCTGAGCATTGACAAACACTCCCAAATCCTTTTACTTCACTTAGCCATACTGTCCCAAACCTGCAGGGTTGCATGGGATTTTTTTGATCAAAGTGATGGACTTGGCACTTTATCTTGTTGAACTTTATCCCACTGGCCTCAGCGTATTGATCCATCCTGACAAGTCCCTCTATATGGCCTTCCTACCCTCAAGATTGACGCTTCATTTAAATTTTGTTTCATTTACAAGCTTACTGAGGGTGTATTCAATTCCCTAATCCACATCATCAATAAACTTATTAAACAGGATAGGCCCCAGTATCTTAGGAAAAATCACTCATGATCAGTCATCAACTGGATTTAACTACCTTCAACACCAGTTCCTGTCCAAGTCATGGACTGCCAGCTTCTCCAGAATACTATGGGAGGCAGTGTCACAAGATTTGCTGAAGTTTAGTCTTGTATAAATCTATGTCAACAGCATTTCCTTGATCTATCAAGTGGTTCCTGCTCATAGAAGGAGATGAAGTTGGTCAGGCAGGACCTTTCTTATAAGAACTGCTGCTGCTGACTTAACATGATACATGAGAACCCTGGCCGATAGCGACCTATTTAATTTATAGCTGCTTGCTTTACTTTGAGTCAGTCTACTACAACTTGCTTGATACTACAGTTTTAGATGTTTAAGTCAGCAAAACACAGAGCAAAACTGTTGATGATAGAATAAAATAAATAAATATTATTTATTAGAGCTCTTTAAGCAGTGGGCAAGCTGTACATAAAGTAAAGCTGGAAGGGCACACACCACACAGGGGAACCTCTGTGTTGCTTGGCAAAATATTGTATTGTGGGAAATGAGAATATTGCAGTGGAAACTGTAATAATGATTTGATGATGAGAGATTTTGCTTAAGACAGCATTTCATCACTTAAGAAAGAGTTCACTACTCTGCAATGGGATAAAGTATCCTTTCCCTTTAAAAATACATCTTCTATGATAGAAAAATACAATAAAATTTAAATTCTGAGACACAAGAATGCTAGAAAACCAAAAATCAATTCAGACTGTAAAATGACATGATATCTCCACAGCTTTGAGATCAATAAGTTGTGCAAGGAAAGTAAAGATACAAGTAAGGATTGAAGAAATCCTTGGTCATCTACCTGAAGTGCTTAAGGTCCACTAAAAGAAAAGAAAAACAAGCCTTTACAGGATTTTTTGATTCCACATTTCCAGAAGACAATTTATGTTATCTATTTATTTTTCAATTTTCTTATCCTACAGAGATTTCAGATTGATCATATTCCTCAGTAAGGTGCTCCTCTTGGATAGGGAGTGAAAGGCCAGAAAAGCTTTCTGTGAGACAACTCCAATTTTTTCAGAGCAATCAGAAATCTGATTTCTGATGCTGCAGGACTTGCCCCAGACTGACACAACAATGTTCTTCTGAAGGAGAGAGCTCTTCTACATCTTGTTTCTTCTTCTCTTCACAGTGCTCATGGTAATAAGAAAATAAATAAGTAGGTAAATTAAATAAAATAGCCTGTAAATATACCCATTAAACACTTCTTCATGACTTTTTCCCGACTATTTGCAAAACATATTAGAAGTTTGCATTGAAATTCAGAAAAAGGTCCTTTAAAATCTTCAAATGGCATTCAGAGTTTGTGATAAGATTTTGATTCTTTTTTACATACTACAGAGTTATCAGTGGCCATTTTCAGTATGTACCTTTCCATTCCTAGAAATAAGGATTTTCAGTCTGAAGCTGGTTTGAATTTGGCTTTACCCCATGGCTGAAAGAAGAGTTTAAACCCAAAACAATGCCAGCCATGGAAAATGGAATGCAATTAAATGTTACCTAATTGCTTTATCTCCCGTTTTTGAAGTTAATAAAAGCATAATCTATTTTTACCTGCCATTTGCTTTAGAAAGCAGCAGAGGATAATGAAAATATTTTACTATCTATTTTCAAATTATAAGCTGTTGTTTCCAAAGAAAGTCAAAACCCATGTATTTTATCACATTATTGTTCTCTGGGGACTGCAGTCACTATAGTGATAGTAATTACATGGCTTCATTAACTTTCTACATTCTACCTGTTATGGGGTTTTCACATTAAGAAAATTTGCATATACAGGAAATGAATGCCGTTTGCAAAGAGCTAATGTCATTAAACATTTAAACAGCCTCTTTCAAGTAAACACTGGAATATCCTTTTAGCAAGCCTTTAAAACCAGTGCAGTCACAATTTGCACCTTAAAGGAAAACACATAAAAAGCATTCAGGGTAAGAAACAGCCATCTTTACAAAGCTGCTTTAAATTTGGAAATTATTCAGTTACTCTCACAATGATTTCTATGTATAATCAGAAATCCTTCTGTCACGTGAATAGTACCTCATGTAAAGACTACATATGTGTGTCTATGATATACTGATATAACGAGTGATGCATATTTAAATAGCACATTCAGTGAGAACTTTCATTTTGTAATCAATATTTGACTAATTTTTCTATCTGTGTTTTATATGTAAAAATAACTTTCAGTTTTTATTTATGGGTTACCAAAAACCAAAGAAAGACTATATGAGAGCAAACGTTTTAAACTGTCCTTTGGTAGAAGACCATGCCAAAAGGAGAATTTTTCTTGTTTGCTCTTACTGGGAGTATCTACCTGCTGACTTTGGTAGGCATATGATTTTAAAAGCTACCTGTGGCTTCAAATCTTTTGTCTTGTCCTGAACTCTTGTTTTAGCATTCTGCATTAATATAACAACCCTTGTATGTCTTTCTTGAATTGTCTGATATTATTGTGATTGTGATATGATTATGAGTGGATCAAATACTTTTCTAATAGTTGTTTTTTTGTCTCGGTACTGCTGATACTTCTGAGACTGAAAAGTTTATACAGACCCATGGATAGTACAGAAGCCCAGGGATTAGGCAATTAAAACTGAGATTGGAAAACCCCATAGACATTCATGAAAGATCATTCCATCAACAGCTGGTTTGTAGGCAAGTAATAGCAAGTGTGACTGCTTTTTGAATGGTGATGAGAAAGTGTAATTGTCTCCTCTAGAAAGTTTAATGCTCAGTATTCAGGTTTTGGAATCATTCTTCTGTTTCAAGAGATTTTCTTACACAATGTAATGGAGAATATACTGTATATCTGTTTTAGCCTGGAGAAGAGGATGCTCTGGAGACACCTTACTGCAGCTTTCCAGTACTTTAGGTGAGCTTATAAACAGAAAGGAGACCAACTTTTTACAGTCTGATATAGTGATAGGACAAGGGGAATGGCTTTAAACTAAAAGAGAGGAGGTTTAGATTAGACATTTGGCAGAAATTCTTTCTCAGACAGCAGTGAAGCATTGGTAAAGGCTGTTCAAAGAAGCTGTGGAAGAAGTTTGAGTCTTATTTGTGAATCACATTCAAATGGTTAGAGAAATTATTGCTCTTGTATTTTTGCTGAAGGTACTATGAGCAAAGCTAGTCAAGGTGGTGGATTTTATGAAGACTTCCTGATCATAAAATATTTTTGGCATTTACTTAGCTACCTTACTCCAGAAAAGTAAATGATATCCTCATAACCTGCATCCATACTTTCAGTGAACTGGAATCAGTGAATCTTCAGTCGCTTAGACTACAAAATTCAGAGTTTTGATGATGATTTGCATAGTGTTTTCTATTGCTAAAATTTTCATTCATACATTTTCTTGACGTATGTTGCAGGGACATTTCATCAAATGTGAGTTGCTGGTGGCAGTTGCGTCATGTTCTATTAATTCTACAAGCCTCCCCCTTTTTTTTAACCAACCACACTGCCATCAGTAGCTATACCAGATGTGATGACAAAGGTTAAATAAAATCACTTTAATGTAATTTTTATGGCTTCATACAAATAAGGAGATGTAGTTTTGCCTCAAAATAGCACCAAATAAACCATTTCTTCATGGCATTATCTTTGTTCTCAATACCCTTAATAAAAATGGAAAGTTGATCCATATCTAAGGATTTGTATTTTCATCACCAAAGTATGAAGTTTGAAATTAGTAACTTTACTCTCCAAATATCTTTCAGTAGATTTTCCTATATTTTCAGCTCTCCTGAACTGTATTTTGGTGATTTAAAAGAAGATTTTAGAAAAATCTATTTTTCATCAGTACTAATTATATGTAACATGCTTTCCATACACTGCTTAATAAACTTACCATCAATTTGTTGTTTTGTTTGGTTTTGTTTGTTTTTGCAATTAGCTTTGCTGCCATGTAACTAGCTTTATTAATAGAGTTAATACATTAAAAAAAAAAAAATTGTTAATATGACAGACTTTTTTTTACTTCCTCTATTTTGTCTTTACAAAACGTACTTTGATAAGCACTGAATTAAACAGAATGGTTTTTTTTATTGTGTCCGTTCAAATGGTAATCTTTATAAAATGACACTATTTCCTTACAAATTATGCAGATCACCCTATTACTTGATTACTTGTGTTGATAAATCTGCTGACATTTGTCCATTTATTGTTGAACACTCTTCCTTCATCCTTCCTTCATCCTTCCTTTATCTTTTTGTTTGTTTGATTGTTTTGTTTTGTTTCATGTTCTTTGATTATTTTGTTTGTTTGTTTCAGCTTTCTTTTGAGACAATAAAATTTGTCAGCACTACATGAGGATTCTGGATATTTCTTCCACCAGATGCACTGACTTACTTATTTTTTGAAATAACATGAGCCTAAGTTTAATAATGAAATAAGAAAACCTACATGTCTTCTTAATAACAAAAAAATGCATCTTTACTGACACACACATGTAAGTAGGCCAAAATATTGTTATAAGCAGTCACTGTGTTTTATTCACCACATGGCAAAAGATCACGTGATGTTTAATACTCACACAATTTTGATTCGATTGAGTGTGTGTGTCAGGTGGGAGAAGCGGTGTTAACACTGCACTACACCTTCCCATCCACAGTTTTCCATTGTTGCTTGTGCAGTCTGCACTAGAGCTATAGACAAATGAACCATGAGAAAACAATGCTAAAAATCACACAATAATGTTAAAGGTTTAAGATGTTGTAGGGCAGCATTACTAGCTGTCTGGGGCTGCATGCAGCCTGTGGGCCATGGGTTGGACACATCTGCTGTAGAGCAAATCAAACTACTTCTATATTGCTCATTTACCTCAGGATTATCAGTTGTCTCTCATTTAATAATCCATTTTTCTGGTGTAACCTAAACCATTCCACTTTTTTTTTTTTTTTTTTTTTTTCTTCTCAGTTAACAAAGTCATGTAATTTTTGCTGATTGATAAAGCCTCTTCTAAGTCAGAACTGGATTTTTTCTTTGAAGTAGTTCACATTAATAATTTCTCTTGTACTCTTTAGATGTCCTTTCCTTTTGCAAAATATTTTTCGGTGACATTATGTTGTGTGGGTGTGACTTTCCAATTGGTTATTACAAATTCTGGGACGTTATTTGAATTACATTGCTTTCTTGGGTTGCAACTATTGATCTGATGTTTGTAAAAGTAAGCAATACCTTTCTTCTTCATCTCAATTAACTCATTCTCCTCTTCATCTATTTCTTTCACGTTGCTTTGTCTTCCTTCCTTCCCTCCCTTCTTCCCTTCCTTTTCAGCAGTTATATTTCCTCTCCTTTCCTTCAACAACTGCTCTTAAGGAATTTCAGTGTTTTATAGTTATCTGTGAGCTAGACTGTTTTACTCTCTTGGTACCTGCTGTCTTTACTTGAAGTCTCTAAACCAGTAATTGGTAACAAGTTTCTCTCAGTGGGTTTTACACACAGCTGCAAGGCAGAAAATAAACAGTTCTTTCAAGTCTACACTCTTAGGGTTACAGCTGTATACTAATAACTTCCCCAGCTTGCTAATGTAAGCTTTAAAGAGATATCATCCATTTTTATTAATTCATTTTAAAATATTTTCCACAGTTTAGACATGACTTTTTATGACAATCAAAACAATATATCAAAATTAAATTAATATACTTACTAATGTAAGTTCATAACTTTTCATCAAATCACAAATCACATTTCCTTTTAACATATTTTTTTAAAAAAATAATTGGAAGAATGGATATTGTATTGTCTCTCTTAATTATTTTCAACACTTAAAACTCAAAATAAATATCACCTTTTAATTTTCATTTATTATTATGAAATAATTTTGCTCAGAATTTCCTTTATGAGAAATTTTCAAGTCGAGTGATATAGAGTTGGTAGATTAAGTTTTTATTGTTATTATTATTATTAAAAAGTACTAGTTAATAATAGCAAAAATAAAAAAGAAAAATAGGAGTCTTCAGCCAGCATTCTCTTTCTTTCTTGCAGGTCTTTGACAGAAAATGCAGTTCTTAGAAAATGGGGGAAGGGAGAAGTTAAATGTTTACTCAGGCATTCCAGTCTTAATAAGCTAGCTCATAACTTGATACACAAAAGGATATGCATTTCTCTGAAAATACATCATATGTCTCTGTGTGTGTGCAGGTGTAAAGAGAGGAGAAGAATTTAGTTGAATAAAATTAACATAGTTTTTGCAACTGAGCTGATTCTATTGAATTTTTTTCTCTTTTTCAGTTTTGTTCTTTATTATATGTTTACTTGTTATTTTCACCTTACAAAGAAACATTTTCAGAGCTTTCAGAGATTTTTCTCTCAAGATATTCTAGTATTGGCATTGCTTCCTTTTTTACAATATGAAACAGTAATAGTAGCTCTTGTTTAAGTTGTTTATGTGATTGATTCATCTTCTAATACTACTTCAAAAGTTTATTTAAGAGATTCAAAAAGTATTTGCAATGTTGTTTGCAGTTATGCAAATCAAACTACTAAAGGCTTGAGATGATGGTGAAAGTAGACGGTTGTTCCCTCAGTAAATACAGTAACAAGAAGAAATGATTCACTGCTATTGATTTTGAATGGTCACTATTGTGAGCATACATCATAATGGGATGACCTCCTAGCATAGGAGAGGGTAACACTATTGTTGCTGTTCTTGTGCTTTTCTATATATCTATCACTGCAGTGAAATGGCAAAGTACTAAGGTACACAAGGAATTGAGTTTGGATGCAGTAGATGTGTCATGCTAACTCATGCTATGTCTATAAAGCAGAACTATGTTGCTTAACAGAGCAATACCCTGGGTTCAAGGGCTTTTAAAAAATACTTTATAAAGAACTGCAAACACATTTTTTGCCTCCTGATGTCAGGAACAGTGAGGGGGAACCAACCAGCCGTAGCAATGGAGCTGTGCTGCCAGCTGCAACACACCACAGGCTGGGGAGGGAGGCAAGGCCAATGCTCCAGAAACCCAGAGCTCCAGCAACATACCACAGAGCTGATAGCTTTGTATAAACCTAAACCTGGATATCCTTTATAATTGAGGTGTGCAGAGTATATTAATTGTAAAGTAGCTGTGAACAGGTAGCTGACTATATTAAAGTATGCTCTACCAAAATTTTCCCCTCTAACTTCTGTCTGTCAGAGGTAGGGAAGTGAGAATCAAAATATAAAGCAAGAATAACTACAGAAGTAGAGATCTCTCAGTCTTCCTTAATGAGTCTTCTTTCATTTACGTAATCTACAGATTCTGTTCTTCCGTATGTAGAGTATCAGAGACAATCTGGAAACAGGGGCTTACAATCTTAGAAAAGTTGTCTCTGTGACTTAAGATGTTATGTTAAATATTCACCTCCCTGCTTTCTTCAGGGACAATGACTTCTTATTTAACTCATTATGTTGAAGATGTAAAGTGCATGGACCATTTGAGGTAGTAGAACTGAGATTTCCCAGAGTGCTGGAAGAAAAGCATGTTCTCTACAGATCTAATTCAGAAAAGTGTTGTGAAAGTATATTACTTTGTACTTTGCTATTAGTTCCAAGCTGAAAGATACAAGACTTTTTGTTTGCTTGTTTGTTTGCTTGTTTGTTTAATTTAAATAAAGCAGTATTCTTGAGAGTAGAAACTTGATGAACTAACTGACAACAACTAATTGTGTGAGCACAGTATTTTCTAAATGCAAATACTAACACTGGTTCATGGTGAAGATGAAGCTTCTGTTTTTCTAAATGACAAAGCATCTGAATCATGGCAAATGCATACTTGGACAGAGCTGCTATATGCATCATTGTACTTTTGGTTCCTGAACAGTGTATTCTTCCTGTTAATATTAACTGCAAGGTAAAAAGCATCTGACAGCTTAGAAAATCAGAACAAATCAGCTTGACCACATTATATGCTGCTGCATATAAGAATTCTTAATGCTGTTTAACAAATGACTTTTTTCTTTCCACTCTTCATTAGAGCCCCTTGTTGCCATCCAATCTTGATTTTAGAAATTAAAGCTAACAACCAGATTGAAAGAATCCAGAGGATGACAGCATGGTGCACGGTCTCAAAGCCACAACTAACAGCATGAGGCAAAGCGAACCTCAAGCTATTCCAGCTCTTAGAGAAGGAAAGAGGAAAAAAAGCATTTGCAGGAAAACTTAATTATAAGTACCCACAGCTATAGTAAAGCACTTGCGAATGTTGACACTAAAGCTTTTTCTGCTTAATGTTTTAATTAAATACCTAGAAGCCAACTACTCTCCTCAGTCAGCATCAGAGCAGCACTTCTCTATGGATAAATGTTTACAGCAAAAGCTCTGCTGAGGGTTTCAGCAAACAATTCTTAGAGAACTGAGAAGGCTTTCAGCTGAGGCACTTGAGATCAAGAAAGCACCAGTGATTAGAAACTAGCAGTACAATAACAGGACAATTTAATCCACCCAAATGTCAGTCTCTGGTTTACAAGTTGGCAATCCCATCTTCATCTGCAGACAAAAGGGCACTGGTTAGTCATCTGTTTAATTCTCTTGCTGCAGCATGTCATTTGGATGTTGAAGGAAAATCCCTTGATTCACTCTGCCATTTCTGACAGTCTCCCTCTAGACCACATTAATAAGCTTTTTAGAGAAGTGAATGCAGAATAATCAGCAGGCAGCCTGAACTCAAAATGGAGACAGAACAGACAGCAGAAATGCCGTCTTCCCTTTGTAGTTACGGTGCATAGGTGACCCTCTCCTCACAGAACAGCAAATAATTTAAACTAAGATTGCCTTTGAAAGCCACAATGTAATTAACCATTTTATGCGTGCAATGGCTGCCTAGTTTCAAAACCTGATCCTTTGTAAGGGAAAAGATTCAGCTGCATTTGAGTTAGATTTATGAAACATGCTAACAATAGAGCGGACAGATAGAAAGGCTGCTTGGCAATCTGGAATACCTGGGGAATTTCACTCAGAAAACAAACATGTTACTCTTTAATGTAGGCTCACATCTCATTATAATATCACAAGTGGAATGAGACACACTTCGCCTTTGTAACTGTGTTGCCAGGAGGCAGGTAAGTGTTGTGCTAGAGTCAGTCCTGCAAAGATCTGCATGATTTTAATATATTTTGAAAGCAAATAATTTGTTAGATAATGGGGGTCTTGCTGTGGATATTTCCTGTTTTTCTCTATTAAAATCTTCTCTGCTGCTAGCTGTAAATTGAAATTGTCAATAGCTTTGTTTAACCTATTGTGCACTGGCTGTTTCAAGATGCAGCTGAAAAACAAAATGTTCCAGGGTACCCTTATTTTATTTTGGGAAGGATTTGCTGGTTAAACATTACCACACGCTGAAAATGAATAAGTAGAAGCCTTGGAGTCCCCCAAAGTCTTTTTCTTTTCCTTGCAGATGAAAAGAAAATAAGCTCAATTTAAAATTAAGCTCAAGATATTCACATACAGACAAGGAAAGTGAAAGAACATGAAGAGGAGAAGGGAAAGAATGTAATCCTGTGTGACGTGGTAAGATGTAGGTAAGGCTCGAGGAGGATTTTGTCAAGCAGAAAATTGACAAAACCTGCTATTAATTATTGCACTGATGGTATCAGTAGTATTACCATAATCAAAAAGTGAGGCGTGAGCATAATTCACAAGGCACAAGGTAGACTGGGGGTTAAATCACTTATTCTCAAAGGAGAACTTAAGCAAAAACATAATTAACTATAAGAGAGAGCTTAGAATGTTTTTATGTATACTATGTAGCCAATAACATCTCAGTAACAAATTCAAACATACAGGCTCATTCGTGTGTGAAGGGATAGATGGAAAGAGTCCTTATGTATTTTCACCAGCTACCAGGAAGAAGGACTGGATAACACTTACCTCACTGGTGATAGAGAAGAATCTTGGATATCTTCCTTTACATTATTTTATTAGTAATTAAAATAAACCAAACAATAATGACAACAAAAACAAAACAAAAAATGAATAGTGTAGACACTTTGCAGAAAAATACTAGCATAAAGCCCCTTCTAGAAAGAGCTTAAATCCTAAAGAAACAGGGCATATAGAAGAGGACTGTACAAAAAATAATAGTGGTGGATTATTTCTTTTATGAAGTATCACTTTATCTGTTTTCCCTTTAGAGGGACAAAGAGAATAAGACATAACAGTGAAGTGCCTGACAGGTAAGTATCACTGTTGTACAATTGATTCATTCTCAACAAGAGCATCTTCAAGAGAAGAGGTAGAAAAGTGATGGAAAGTAAGAACAGATCACCAAGTTACCCATGTAGCTTGCTTTGCAAGCAAGATGAGGACTGACTTTTTACGCAGGTAGATAGTGATAGCACAAGGAGGAATTAATTTAAATTGAAAGAGAGGAGGTTTAGGTTCTTCCCTTAGAGAGTGGTGAGGCCCAGGAACAGTCTTCCCAGAGAAGATGAAGATGTCCCTGGAAATGTTCAAGGCCAGACATGATGGGTTGCTGGGAAGCCTGATGTAGTGGTTGTCAACCCTGCTCATGGAAAGAGTTGAATCTAGATGACCTCCCAGCCCAAGTCATTCTATGATTCTATGAAATTTAAACTGTTGAAGAAGCTAGGATAAAACAGTTGTTGCAAGTTATTGGATCATGTTTATATTGAGAATCAAACAACGAAATATCAGTGGTAATAATCATCTACGTGGTTATATAAGAAGAATGGATTTGATAGGATATTTATGGTAAATGTCACAATAAGAATATGATTTTTGTTGTTTTTTATTTTTATTTTATTTTATTTTATTATTATTATTATTATTTGTTTGTTTAGTAATCAGTCTGACTAGTTATCCTTCTACCACTTTAAGCAAACCATATATTTCCCCTGAAAACCTTTTTCCCTGTATGTCTGCAGGAACAGTAACCAAAGAAGGCAATGAACATTGCCCTTGTTGGTAAACAGAAAGTGATTGTTAATGCCCTTGTTACAAGCTCTGTTGGCTCAGAGTAATTTTGATAGATTGAACTGTAAATATTTTTCTTCATTTGCAAGGAAATCTTGAATAAAAATTTATAACATTCCTAGTGAGAAGCAGTATTGGAAGAGCAGAGTTTGAAAACTTTCCTAAGTTTGTTTCAGACTGCTTGTAGTTTCAAGATTTCTGATATATTTTAATGAGGGAATAAATTGATACAAAAGTGTTATAAATCCCAAAATTTATATATATTTTTAAAATCTATACAACAGTATTACTTGGTAAAATAAAAACATGAAGAATCATCACTGAAGGGAGAACTTTGAATAATATTAGGCAGGTCTGTGTAACAAAGTTAAATGTGAATTTGAGTAGAGAAGAAAGTAATTTATGCTTCCAATCTGCTGAAAGGAGTTTTAGGAATGACCATTTTTGTATCAAAAGTTGGCAGCTGCTGTGGCCTATGTTTCAAACTAAAAATGTTTTATGCTCCTTGAAATTCAGCTATGACCTTCTGAATGTTTATAAATCACTTTTGCTACCTTTTTCAAAACTAATGATGGTAAAATGACTTTGATTAGTCAGCCTCCAAATTGTCTTGGAAATTCTGCACTTCAGTAATAACAGGACTCCCATCCATCTGTACATAAAAGCACCGCATTCCTAAGATTGGAAAGAACTTTGGAATTTGCTGGTTTGGATTCAAAATGGCCAACAGCAGAAGAAGCAGATGCAGAGTGTTCTGTCATGGAATCTTCATGTATATAGAAGATAACAACAAAAAGATGTTGAAAGGTGTTTCATTTGTTGATAAAAATCAAGTGAAATACATTTGATTTGCACAAGCAAGGTGAAAACTAGTATAGCTACGGGAGAAAAGATATCTAGACAAGAAAGCCTTTCAGAGAGCCTTAGGCTGGTAGTGACATCTAGAAGAAAACAGTGACATGCTGCTTTTAGAGCACCACTAGGGAACAGTTTAGAGTGGTCTAGAACAACTGGTGAAGGAGAAGCATTTGTGAATTAGAGGTCAAAACCATGCTATTCTTCACAGGATACTACTGAATTATTTTGGGATGAATGTTACATTTCAAGCTCAAGATAAGTGTCAGTGTTCCTTGGGCTGTTACTAATATTCAAGAGGTCATTGGACCTGACCCCTCTTCATAATTATGATATTGTTTCATTTTGAAGCCTCTATGGTCAGTTGAATACAGCAGTTTAGAATCATAAAAATCACTGAGACAACTGCAAAATCAAATTTGCTTTCGAGGCATAAACCTCCAGTTAAATTAAATTTTTCCCACTTACCAATAATGTAAAAGACAGTACTGAAAGATTGGAGTATTGCATGACTCAGGAGCCATTTTTGACTTCAGGAAACTAAACCAGCAATGCATAAAAATTGGGTCTCTTTCTGCTTTCTTTGCCACAACCATGTTTAAATTAAAAACCATAAATACTGTTCCTGAAATAAAACCCCTTTCACAAAAAAAGCTTTTAAGTCTTTTTTGAGTCTAATGTCTTCATACAGACATGTGACTATTTGAAAGGAGCTGCAAACGCCTGTGAAATGAAAAACCTCTGTCTTATGTATGAAGAATATAAACTGTGCAAATTCACTTGCTAAATACTTAAAGCCATCCTTTTCTACTCTTTTACTCATTATTTTAATTAAATATGTTCAAATTAACATTGACACAGAGTATTAAAAAATGTAATCATTGGTATTTCTTGCACAGGATCATGCTTGAGCAGGATGGTTAGCTGCTGTCCAGCCAGTGACAGTCACAATCTCCAGAGCAACAGTGACCCCAATTGGACTGACTGAAAGTCCCTGAAGCACTTTATGCTGAATCTTTATACCCAAGTGGTTCAAAGTCCAGGCTCCTTGCTCCCCAGGGAGGTGGTTGAATCGCCATCCCTGGATGTGTTTAAGAGCCGTTTGGATGTGGTACTCAGGGATATGATTTAGCAGAGGTTTTTTTTTTTAGAGATGGGGTACTGGTTAGGCTGCGATTGGACTTGATGATCTTCAAGGTCTTTTCCAACCTGGGTAATTCTATGATTCTATGATTCTAAGGTCCTCTATGATCAATTCTACACCTGCAAGAACAATATCCTCTGAATAATTACAAGTGTGTTTGCCATGTAAAATTTGATCAGTTCTAAGGCTGGACCTGCCTGATTGAGTTTCTGTAATGATCAAGGTCTCCACTCAGGATATTAATACATTTAAACATGCAAATAAGCACTATCTAGTAGTGTCTGTGGACTACATAAAACATACCCTGTCTATCCCTTCTGAAGAGCCTGTATCCCTTAATAGGATCCCTTAATAACAGTATGCCAGTAGTGAGATTCGTCCCACCATGTTTCTGTGATAGCAATCAGATCAGGTTTTTTCCAAGCACATCATGGCTTTCAACCCCTCCTGCTTATTTCCCATGTTGCGTGCATTAGTGTAAAGGATTTGATCTAGGACTTGAACTGATATTTGTACCTAGACAGCTTGCAAAAATATTACTTTGTTTATTTTTCTAAATGATCCCTTCTATGCTCTTCTGTACTAGTAGATGAATGAAGCTGGTATACATACTGAAGTCCTAATACTCTGCTTTAGATATGGTAAATCAAAATCAGACATCATTTGCTATCTCAAGTCATTTATTTCCCTTGCTGTCCTATTCTGAGGACCACTCTGAAAATAATGCCTCCTATTTTATTATGTTGGACCATGACTTCAAACACAGATAATGGTGCCATGGCAGTAGCGATCAGATTTTCCCACCAGTACCACATTACATCTTGTTTCCATGCAACAGATGGCAGCAGAGGAGCAATGTGACAAAATGGAATCTGATGTGGAAGTGTATATGAAGCAAAGGTGTGTCATTAAATTCCTGCATGAGGAAAAAATGGCACCCACTGACATTCACTGATGTTTACTGAACATTTATGGAGTCCATACAGTAGATGTGAAGTCAGTGAAGTGGTGAGTGGTACATTTCAGCAACGATGCTGTCATAGCAGCTATGAAACAGTGGGTCACCTCCACTGGTGTGGATTTTTACAAGTACATCATGCAGACTTCCACTGTCTAAAATGCACAGCTAACGGTGACTATGTTGAAAACGAGTCTTTTGAAAACAAGTGTTTAGTAGCTGAGATATCCACTATCAAATAGTGTTATCATGCCCTTTGTGGCAGTTTCTATGGAAATTAGTAGGAAGCATTACTTTCAGAGCTACCTATGTACAGACATTTCAGATGTAATTCTTCTGAATTGCAAGTCCGCCTATTCAAGACCACTCTATTGCTCAAGTAAAAAAAATATTTACATGAGCAAAACAAATTGGATTTGGTTGTGGTTTCTGAAACATCACACAGAGGGAAATTTTCTTGTCCTTACTTTTATTTATTTATTTCCTTATTTTAAATTAATGACTTAGCATATATGAGTCTTGATCAGAACTCTTCAATCTCCAGCTGAATGAAATTGTTGTTCCTCGCTTAAAATAACCTGTTGCTTAAGACCAAGAACAAGCTAGCCTCCTTCTTTTTGATATTAACTTCATTTTGTATTAATCAAGCAGGGCAGTTTCTTCTGATGGTACATAATAAAGGGATATAGTCAGTTTTTCAATTGTATTGTTGTTTTGTTTTGATATATTTAAAGTACAAATAACACAAAACATATGTATAAATTAATATTATTTGCTTTTATTGGAATCATTTCCAAGTATAGAAGTATAAGTAATGAAATTACCTTAATTTTAATGCAGACCAATAAAACAGAAAGTAATCTTATTATGAATTACATATGGTGTTTCAGGATGAGCAAAGACTACTATTTTTGGAAGACTGTATTATATTTTTTGAGCTGACCTCTGCATTTTCTCAGCAAGAACTTATTTGGTGTAAAAGACACAGTTTAAAAATAGTGTGTAATGAAACTTTTAGTCATTTTCTCTTGCCCTTGCATGTCTCTAATTGACTAACTACTTTAACCTCACCTTCTAAATGTGGGAAGGCTACTGAGGAATGACAATGATTTTCCCAAAATCTAAATTGAGAGGAAGATGACTGTGATTAATTTTACCTACTCCCCCTTTCCCATCACACATGTGCAACTTGTATTTCCATGTGATTAATATTCTAAAGTAGTCCTTAATGCTTTACTTTTAAATGAGATTGTTGTGAGAAGAAGGCACCAAAGTACTTAATTTTCTGTGACAATATACAGAACTACAAAATAAGCAAACAAAAAGCAGTGTGTCTTGCCAGTAAACAGATAAATCCTGGATTAGATGCACAAGTGTGCTTATTGGAATTTGAAACACAGAAAATTCACATCCCACCAAGATGAAGTTAAAACTGTTTAGTCTTCAGAAGTTCACACAGCTGTCTTCAAATCCCTCTTCAGTAGCCAAGATGAACAAGAACTAACTTCAGAAGTATGTAACATATTCCCCATGCATGTAATTGTCACATAAATAACTAAACAACATATATGAAGTAGACACGATATTACTTTTTCCTTCCCTCCCACCTCCTATTCAGTTCAACTTTAATAAATTACATTCTATGTGCACGTTCATTTGATAAACAGAATAATAATAATAATAATAATAATTAATAATAATAATAATAATAAAGTAATGAAGAAGGAACACAATTGAAGAAATGTAGCTGGAAAGAAACACAGAACTTTCAGACAAAGCAGTCTTTCAGATGTGAACAATAAATACTATTACTTCAACAGTAAAATAGACTTACTTAAAATTAGAGATCAGTAAACAGTAACCTACACTTTTCAAAGAAAAACATAGATGAGATTATCAGAAACATTGCTTTGTCATAGTATATAGAAATGAGTGCAATCCATGGCAATATTGGAATGTTCCTGCTGTGGGTTCTATCAAATTTTGAGAACGATTAATCAAGAATGAATGCATATGAGCACCTGGGCTTTGGAAAAGGTGAACTGCTAAGGCATGGGCTGTTCTGAGTTAATAGATATTTTCTTGTCTGATAAGCACTGTTATTTCAGTGCTTGCTTACATGACTTTAATGTAATCATCAGAGATAAAATAGAATTGTGAAAATGGGAAGAAACAAATGTTGACATAAAGCTTACATGGCAATACAATTTGGAAAATGCTCAAAATGACTATTAATATTAAATATTACTCTTATTTATTTTGTTCTTAGAAGATTTTTATTTAAACAATTCCAGCAGTAGAAATGAAATGCCACAAGTGTGGAACCTAAACTTTGTTGATGCTGTACATACTTCATATCTTCAATAAAAAAACTAAAACTAAAACTAAAATGGAACAACATCATCTTCTGAATTATATAAGGACAGAAATTCTACTTACTGTAACTGTGAACGGAAAGTATAAACTACATTAAGGATAGAAAATCTCCTTATTGTAACCAAGGACTGTGTTTTCACAGTGTATATTAAAAAGTCATAAAAAGCTGTTGATGATGCTCAAGTTTTTTTTCCTTGCATGAAAGTAGATATGAAAAGAATATGAACACAAATTTTTAATATGAAATATTATTTTTCCACTTCAGAGCTAACACTACATGAAATGAGTATCCATTTACATGACGAATGAAGATGGAAATGAATATGAACAGATCCTGCTTCTATTTATCTTATCTATAGTATAGCATGAGGCAGCTAGAGAGATGTTTAAACAGATGACTGTTAATACAGGAGTACAATGCCTAATTTCCTTAGCCACAGTGTTTTATTCTGTGATCCTTCCAGGGTGTACAATAGCATAGCAATAATGTTGATGCAAATGGAATAAACTAAGCTATCTCAAGCAGGTGCACAGAGTGGCTCATTGTTTTATTCATTATCTGAAAAGAAAAGATATAGACATTCAAACCTGGCAAATATTAGCATTGATGAAACTGTTCTGCTCTTCATAAGGCATATTTTTGAGAGTATGGACAAACAAATGACCAGAGGAGGAAGAACTGATGAAGAGATCATTTCCAGTCAGATATAAGGTTTTTAGGATACCATCTACGTTTAAAACATTCCAGTTTTGCAACAGAAGAAAGATACCATACCAAAGAAAAGGTGTAATTTGTAAATAGCGGAGAAGCTGATACATTTTTTTTTTTTTTTCAATTAAATTATCTTTACTTAAAGGAGAGATCTAAGCATATTCTTTCAGATTACATTAAAATCTTGAATAAAGCAGAGGCTACAGCCTATGCTACAAAATTTCAAGAGGAAACCCATATACCTACAAATGCAGAGTCTGTGTTGTTAACTAGATACTAACTGTGTTGCTAAATAGATACTTTACTTAATATTGAAGAACCAGACCAAATTTTAATTTTGTGAGCCTTAACGTTTGCATGCATGTTTTTGGGTTTTATCTATATTTCACCAGGAATTACAGTTACTGTCAGAATGAGAGTTTTATGTATTGATGAAAAATTTCCAAGCCACTAAGAAGAGAGAAAAACAGCCAATCTTCCTGAGTTCTCTAATCCCACAGTGGAGTGATACAACAGTACCATAGCAGTAGTGCATAAGTTTAGCTCTTGATTGCGTTTTGTAATAAGAACTTTCAAGGAAATGAAGAAAAAACCTACAAACACAACACAACTCCTTTGAAATTCAGTTGCCATAAAATATCAATCTGTAAATGCACTAAGCTAGTGTGTTTCTACCTCTTGTTTGCTTAATGGAGACACATTTTGCATGGTGGAATAATATCATTTTCTTAATATCATCATTTAAAAGGAAGACAAAAAGTTAACAATAGAGAAAATAGTAAACTGCTCTATAACTTCATAGTAGCTGGCAATACTAGGAAGATGTGTTGTAAGGAAAGACTATGATAAGGAAGGAGACTCTGATCGAACCATAAAGGCAGCAGCAGGTCTGGAACTAGGTGTACTCTCAACACCCAGCAACCATCAAAACACTGGTGTATGATCAATACTGTTTTGACTGAAACTAGGACAATAATCCCTAGGAGATCTGTACTTCTCTCCTCCACTGACACTCACCCAGGAGCAAATGTAAATTATAAGTATACTAAAAAAGAATCCTAAATCTCTATGTTTCCCATCTGCCCTAAGCTTGTTATCCAGTTACTAGTTTCTCACCCTTACTCTTTAAATAGAGTTGTCTTGGGGAACCTACCATCTGCCTGATGTAAACTGCCCTGTTAATTCTCACCTGGATACAGCTGCAAAGCAGATGAGAACAAGGAGAGGGAGTTAATGAATGAGTTCTGGTAACAATCACAGTAGGGTTCCTCTTTCAATTCAGGCCACGTTGGTAGTTAGTATGACAACAAGCTGTTACCACCTAATGATTTCAGTTCCTTCAGTAAAATAATCCCCGTGATCTCAGTATGCTTTAGACTGGACAACTTAAACTACATTTCTGTTTCATAAACCAGCTCCTATGTTGCAAATTTCCATGAAAATAAATTAACAGAATAAGGCTTTAGTGTAGAAACAGCTAATTCTAATGGAAAAGCCCATTAATTACCTGTCTATATACTAAGGTTAAAACTAAAGAGATAAGCCAACCCTCTTTTACTTAAATAACCTATAGCTTCTTGAAAATGATCTTGTTAAAAAAAAAAAAAAAAAAAAAAAAAAAAGAGAGAGAGAGAGAGAGAGAGAGAGAAAAGATAGCTGCATCAATGTTAGAGAACTGTGACCTCATTTTTTTTACATATTTTCTTGCTGTTAAGAATACAAAATCTGGGATAACGACATACATGTGGAATAGGGAAATGTCAGAAGAATTAATTTGAACAAATGGATGTCATTACAAGAATTTGAATGGCTAATGAAGAATCACAGTAAAGACAATACTTGAAGTATGAAAAAGGTGAAGCAGCTCACAATGGATAAAGGTGTAGAACCCCATGTAAGGAGTAATTGGAGAAACTATAGCCATTTTCCTTTAGAATGAAAACAGGAATATAACAGGTAAAACTGTGTACATTGTATTTGTATCAGAGTCAGTTACTTTTGAGCTTTTCTTTGCATACTTTTATTTGGGTAACAAGTGCTATCCAAGAAGATCTATTTTATTATACACCTTGTTCAGATGTTTGGAATGCTACAGCCACCCCTTTTTAAGACCGCAGTTATCTCAATAAGAACTTCTGGAAAACTATGCTGTCTAGGCATTCTTGCTTGAGTGAATAAATCCTTGTGAAAATTGATGATTCTGAATATGATATTTCTGTTTTGAGGCTGGAATGCCCCTATTCTCTACCAGAGATAAACCTGCTAAGGCAGTACTATATTGCCACTCATTATCTAGTCTCATGACATTGAGAAAATAAATATTTTTGTGCAGGGAAAAATTCCTCTCTGTTTCATGTAGAGTGTTTCTTAAATCAGTCTTCTTTTCCCTGCTGATTAAACTGAACAATAAACTCCTAATTAGGAGGTTCTGAAAGTTCTTTTTCTTGATGTTGCTTCTGGAAGTTATTCACTGGAGATGATAGGGTAGCGAGGGTGTTTCTGAGTCATTCCCAGTGCTCAAGCTGTTACTCAGAATATAAAAAATGTACAGAAAAGAACTAGTCAGATTTGGAACCTACCTTTACAACGCTGTTACCCCTGAGATGAACTCAATTAATTAAAAAAGTTATTTCTCAGGAAGTGTCTTAAAAGGTTGTTTGAACTTAAAGCTCAGGCTGTGTTGGTATTCAGACCATACCTATTCTCTACATTATTTGGGGCCATGCTTTGAAGTTTTCCCTTTCTCCTGGGTATTCCAGCTGATATAATTCATTGTGAAATGAAAGTGCAAAAAAAAAAAAAAATAAAAATAAAAAATAAAAAAAAATACTGTATTATCATACTACTTGTGTCAGAATTTAAAATTTACAGGAATATTAAAAAGAATTCTTCTCTTATTAGAGATGAATACAGTTGTAGATAAAATTACAGTTGTTTTGCTTAACTTATGATTTCTTTTATCTTGTTTTAAAACATTAGTATTCCAGAATGTACTTGTGGACAATCTATTTTCCATTTTTCAATGACCACTATTCAAAAGCAGCAGAATTGACTACTAGAAGAAAAGGGTATATAATCAGACTTGCTGTTTCTCTTTTCCATACCTACCCTGTCAAGTTTCATACATTTGCACGTGCAGAGTTATGCACTTAATTGCTGTGTGGCAGAATATATTGATTTCTTCAGAGTTACGAGATACCTGCATTATGACTCTGCCCTTACTAATCCCACCAACTTTAGCAGATATGTTTCAGTTACACCTGGGAGAAAGCCCAGCTCCTTAGATCAGACTGTCCTGAGTACATTACTTTTCATACTCATGACTGTTTTGTATCCTAGATGGCCCTTATCACAATTAAAAATGTTTACGATAATTTAGTACATTGCAGGCTGATACAGTAGCTAGATATTTTAAACAATCTGGTTTTACTTAAGAGAATTTGAAAATACATTAGATTTGAAATTTGTTTTAAAATATGATGACTTTGATGAAGAAAAGTTTCTATATATAGATGGTGATATTGTTTTCCCCCCTGGAATATCAGAGCAATTTTTGTCAGCTCTAAAAAAAGCACACGTGCAGCAGTTTGGGTTGTTTACTATTTTGCCCCATGTGGGCCTTACAGAGAACCACCATTTTCTCTGATCTTTTCCTGAAAACTCGAGTGGGGATGTAATGAAGAAAACTCCTTTCCACTTAGAGTGCATAATCTTTGTTAATCTTTGGTACTCATCAGGGTCCAGCCAGATCTTTCTCTTCCCGTCAGAGTAAGAGTGGTAAACTCAAAGCCTTCCTCCTGTTTCAGTCTACACTAGGAAGAGTCCCAGCTACTTTCTCCATAAGCAAATGTGCTCAGCTACTCATAAAACTCATGTGGTCACTTGCCATATCCATGCTGCCACATGGGAAAGGCTTTCTAAAAGCATTGCTGGTGACAAAGTGTGTAATAGAAATATCGGTAGAAACAACTGCAAGGCCAAAGAAAACAGTAATTAATTCAGCTCCTAAGGATCTCCTCACTTAATGACTGAAGCTCTGTGGCCAGTGAAAGACTTTGCAAGGCAAGCAGGTGGCAGTGGTAGAAAAGAGTACTCCAGATCTTCCTTCCAAGATTACACTTTTTAGTGTGTCATTGTCCTAGCAATGACTATAATAAGCAAGTAGTCCTTCATAACAATTACCTAAACTGCAGTGCAAATTAAGATTTGGACAGAATGAGATGCAATTTGTGCATTTTTTGTTTGTTTGTTTGTTTGTTTTTTGCTATGTCAACATCTGCCACAATATCTGTTTCCCTGATTTTTTTTTATTTTTTATTTTTGTAGGAAAAAGGTGACCTGAGGTTCTGTTTAACCAACTATTAAAATCCTTGTGTCTCATCTTCAAATTCATTCTCTGTGTTTTGAGGGAGTTACTTATATTACTTCTGAAATATTTTTATTACATTATATGGCAATTTATATTTTATTATCATGTTCCGTAATGTCATATGTTACAGCAGAGTGAAACAAAGTTAGATAAATCATTAATATTTCCTGGATTCCAGTCTGAAACTCAAAAGTATCAATAATGCTTCTTCGGATTAAAAGTTTTGATTCTACAACATTTTAGAAACCTCATTCTAAAAACATGCATGTGCCCTTCCCTATTGTCTATAATGAAAAATTTGATGCAGTACTAAAATAATATATACACGTGTATGCACATATAAAGTGGTGCTCTGTAAAACCAACATTACAAATAAAAGAATAAAACTGCACATAATGACGCTTCAATTGGTATTACGTTTGTGAGGTAGAGATGTAAACAGAAATTGAATATGTAGTTGCTTCTGTGTGTACAGAAGAGGAAGGGAGATTACGAACTAGATTAAAAATAAGATCACTGCCATCAGCATTGAAAAAAAAAATGTAAAAAATGCCAACTTCATAATTTACTGCAGCTGTGCACCTGTAAGTGCCACCTGGATTGTCTGTCACTGCAGCAGTTTCAGAAAGGTCTGAATATTCAACCAATGAGTATTCTCACGCTCTATCTACAAAATATTCTAATCACTTTCGTTGCTAATAAATGGCTGAGGAAATAAAATGCCACTAGGATTTGGCTCTGTGAACAACAGGGGTTGTAGTGGTTAAGAGTAACTTCATTACTGTGCCAATAGATGTATCAGTAGGTTGCAACAAGCAATCAAATAGGGATTAAAGAAAAAGTCACACTGGTTTTAATTTTCTTAGTTTGACTGCTTGACATTGCAGAAAACAGCCAATTAGATCTTTCTCTAAAAAGAATAACCTCAAAATGTTTAACATTTTTTATAAGTCCAGCTGAAACATGAAATCAAATCTCCTTAAAGGTTCTTTATATTTTCCATTACTACAAAGGGACATAATGCAATATTGTTTTCCCCAGAGAACAACTGTAATTTCAAAACCAGGTAATGTGATGTTAATACATAATAAATGAACAAAAATTCTAAAGAGAAGAAATTAAAAATCAGTTGACTATGTTGGACATTAAGAAAAGGTTCTTTACTGAGAGGAGTTTGGGCACTGGAATAGGCTCCCCAGGGAAGCGTTCATGGCTCTGAGCTTCAAGAAGCATTTGTTCAGCACTCTCCAACATACAATCTGATTTTTGGATGGTCCTGTGAGGAGCCAGGAGTTGGACTTGATGATCCTTATGGATCCCTCCCAGCTCAGAATATGTTTCACAATTCTATGGTTCTACAACTGTGCCCACACTGATACAGTCACTCTTTATATTTCTCTGAGACCTTGTACTGTAAATCTTCCTAGTTCTATCTCTTGGCTTTTTAACCTGAAATCTCTTCTAAATTTTTAAGGATGAGGTGAGTCCTCCTTCTATTTTCCAGTTTCTGTCCACTTGGGTCTCTTTTGTGTTCCATGGTCATTCTTCTTGTAATTAAAATTTATATAAAGAATTTCCAGGCAAAAATCATGTTCTTTACACATTCAGGATGTTCTTTTGTTTTGTTTTGTTTTGTTTTGTTTTTACTATTTTTCTAGTATATATATATATATATATATATAATACAGAGTCATTAACAGAATTTATTTATCTATTTGTTTGTTTGTTTATTTGTTTGTTTGTTTTCTGGCTTGAACAACTATTCCTGACTTGTTATGAACTGTAACATTTCTAAAAAGCACTTGGTTCCAAAAAGAGAATGATGATGTCAGAATGTCCCTTTTGATGGAATTCTTCAATTTTCTAGCCTCTAAACAATTCATTTTGGCTTTAAATACTTTTCTATGAATTGTGAAATATGTTAATTCACTATTATCTTATTGTCTGCCAGAACTGCTTTACTTCATGGTTTCTCTTAATCTCAAACGAAGCCAATAAGTTAAGAGGCAGATACTTTCAAGGGTGGGTCCTTAATATCTTTAAAGCACAGAAATGTTGCAATTGCCTAATAATAAAATACTATAAACTCTAAAATTTCATTGTTAAACGTAAAGTAACCCAAATACTGTTGATATGGGAATACATTTCAGCCCTATAATTAATGCAATTGTTTAAAATTTTTAATCCCAGTGAAGATTAAAATGAAACTTTTCTTACTTCTTCTCCAGACATTTTCCTTACCTGCTTTGCCAAGAAAAGTAATTCAAAGAAAAAAATAGAAGTTTGCTGTTACAAGAAGTAATATTATGCAGAGCGACCCTGAGAATTGGCAGACTCATGGAGAAACATCACCCTCTGAAAATGAGTGCTGAGGTTTAATGCCAGCCAAACACTTGAATGAATTCACCAAAAAGATTAAAGAATATGTGAAAACCTTAGATTAAATACATGCACCATCACCTATTTTCAGATGTAATCAGTCATTTTGAAACCTCTCTTCCAGTTACCTATTTACTCTTCTGTCTATAGCTGTGCTAAAACATAGATGTCTTTATGGACCTGGTCAGAAAACGTTGACTTGGACTTCAGTGAAAATAGTCCTCATGATTAATTATTCACATGAAATGTCTGAAGTTGTTGCAGCTTTTCTACCGTTAAAATATGAAATTTTCTATTCTCCAAACATAAGAGACACATTTTCTATTTTTCAAAATCACCCTGAGGCTTTGAGCACATGTATCAGTCACAGTTACAGTGCAAGAGGGTGGATCTGACTGATCATGATTGAGTAAAATGCCAGCATAACTGAATAAGATTGAAGATGACTACATGGATATGCTTGAATTGGCATTAGTATTAATGAACAGGACAGCAGATATCTTGACATGAGTAAGTGGTCACAGCCTGGGAGTATGGAAGTGAAAATTAGCTCACATGACTTACTATAACTCTGCGTGGGTGTATGTGTGACATATGAAGGATTACTGGAAGTCAGTATTGGTGGGTGGGAATAGCAATGTCACTTTATATAAATGAGTATCCCCGACAAGGGGCAATCTGCCTAAAGATTTCCTGTTGGTAGAGAATAACCCACCATCTACTAGTGACAGAATAACCACCCTCTTTAGGCAATTACTACTTTCCATCAGGATGTGGTATTTCTTGATATTCCTGGCACTACAGATACATATCACTCTGATTAAGGTTATCTCTGGGGATTTTATTAGAAACAGATATTGTAATTATATGCATGTTTATGGCCTTTTAAAAAGCAATGAACATGAATACAGAACTTAAATTTAGATATGATATAAGCTTCGCATAAGGGGAGTAGAGACTATTTAATCCAGCAGGAAATTTAGAATTGGAGCCTGAGTGATTGTGAGACTACATTAACACTTTCAAAACTGAAACTGAAGGGAAGTCCAGAAAAATGTGCATCCAGCTTGTGCCCAGACAATCCACTGACAGTCATGTTGGTTGAAGTATAAAATAAAATCCAGAGATTAAACAGTAAGGTTTGATCTGAAGTTCTTGTGGAGGCGACGAGATCCAAAATACTGATATAGACATGGGATGGGAATGCATGCTGTGACCTCTACCCCAACATCCTTCTTCAGCCTGGCCATTATGCCCTTACTCAGGACTGATAACACTATCTTGCTAAATACTTTAAGTCAGTCATCTTACCCCATAAATAGTAAGCATCCCAAAAGCCCCGTGAGCTCTGATCCTAACAACAAGACTGCATATGACCTCCCCAATTCTGACTAAATGTTGTGAAGCTTTGTATCTAATCTTGGAGTGGATTTAGGTAGAATACATACCAGAGCTGACTTACTGAAGGGTCTACCTCCTGAGAGAAGGTAAACCTCCAGAGAAGAATGTGGTGGAAAATCCATCCCGTAATAGTTCTGTAAGAACCCACAAAACCTCTAAAATTTAGATTGTTAGCAAGCATCAGGGGACACTGTTATGCTGATGCTAAGAAGAAAACAACACCGTGTGGATCAGGATGGAGGTCCTCTGGCCAAACCCCATGGTTATCTTGCAGGGATGGGGGCTTAATGATACTATTGGAACTCACAAGTGATCATGTTTTCCTGAATGAGCACTGAGCCAGCAGTTTTCTACCTTCTGCTTAAAAGCATATCCTCTGAGGGAACTTTGGCATATTATACAAGTCACTCATGATCCACCTCAAAGTAAGAAAATAGTGCATAACCTAAGAAAATTTATACCAAGTATAGCTGGCTAAAGAGAATTTCTGAAAATATGAATAAAAAAAGTAGAGGTAGCCACAGACCCAGTGAGCAGTTGATTTCTCTTTACAATCTGTATAATGAAGAGGCATCAGCAGACAATCATAAGACATCATATAACTCCATTTGCCTTTCTTAGTAGTTACCAAAAATTATATGCTCAGCAGAAGGAAACAAATGAAATATGTATTTTTTAACACCTGAAGGGAAATAAGTATCACATTGAATTCATGAATATTGAAAAATAATCTTTCTACAAAAGAGAAAGAATTACACATTGTATTTATGTGACTTTATTCCAATTAGGTGATGTATCTACTAATTTAATGGTAATTTTCATCAGCCATTTTCATAAGTGCCTGTGTCAGTAAAGCCCCATGTATGTCATGAAAACTATCATGCAGGAAGATGACAGATTTTATGGATCTGTCATGGCAAAAACTGCAAATTTCACAGCTTGTCATGGATTAACGGAGACGCTCAGAAAAACATAGTCATTCATATCGACAAAAAACTGATTCTGAAACTATTCAACTTATCTTTTTCAGAAATACAAGTCTTAAAAATATGTGACAGACTGTCAATGATCTCTTTAAAGATTATGCTAAACTGGGGAAAGACAGAAAATAAAGCAGCAAATGATGATTATGATGGGGGGCTGTCAGAAAGAAAATAAAAAATAACATGTAAGAATGACACCACTTCAAACCACTTCACAGTTCACAAATGATCATGCCATTAAGACATGGACAAGCCTTCATTTGGCTTTCACAAACCTAGAGATTCTTTTGAAAACATGACAATGTTTTAAAATTAAAAGTACAGAAAATGGTACAGGTTATAGAAAAACTGATTAGTAGGGGAGAGGTAAATAGTAATTGCATGGTTTTGAAGGCAAAATTGTTGAGCTAGTATTTCATTTGCTCTTTTATTGACTTTGCCCTCACTACTGCACTGGTAGGTGAGTGTTGTGCTTTTTGATTTCTGTTACTGTTATTCCACATCATAAAACCATGTGGTGCACTGGAAATTAAAGAATTAATGCTCCAGTTTCTTAGACTGTTGATATTCCCAGGTATATTTCTCATGCAAATAACTCCAGGTCCCAGAAGTCTTCACTGTTCCATTTCCGTTTTCTGTTCAGAGAGAAAGATAAAACTGTTTGGGAATCACGAGACTGTCTCTCTTCTTTCTGCATGTCTCTGCAATGTATGCTCTCTAGGTGTCTTACCTTCAGCATTAGAGTAAGGCGTACAGATTTTTGACACTCTCCCTCTCATTTTATTTGATTTATTGGCTTCAATTCAAACTATATTGTATTATTTCACATTCTGATATCATATTTAGTAAATTAATTTTCTGCCTTAGGTCATTGCCACTGTTTGGTTCTAAGGCCCATCTCCCTTATTTTTCCCTAGGCCCCTACTCCTTTTCCTGGGGCATGGTTCTGTGGGTCGCTCCACCCCATTTGTCATGTAATTGGGCTGGACTGGGCCAGAACTGTGACACTGAAATACAGTGAAAGGGAGTTCAGGGAAATATGCAGACTTTGAAGACCACCCAGTGCAAGAAAAAAAGTTGCAGATGCTTGAGAAAACAAGTAGCTGTAGCAGTCTGGCTAAATAGGAAACTCATTACTGAGGTAGAGAAAGATAGTTTACAGGAGGTGGAACCAGGAATGGATTACATTACAGAGGCTATACTGCTACGTTAGTAGCAAGTGGATGAACAATATGGATGAGAATTCAGTTGAATTATTACAAACAGAATATAAGAAAACAAAACAAAACAAACAATATTTCTGTTGTGAGAACAGTTCTCTGACGGAGCAAGTCACCCAGAAAGGAAATGCATCTTCACTGCTTTGACGTTTTCAAGATACTGGATAAAGCTCTGAGCAAACTGGTCTGATCTCAAGGTTGACCCCAAATGGAGTAGGTGACAGGGCTGGAGACATCTTTATTTCCCTACCAGCTTGAGCTGTTTTATATTTCTCTATTAAACACTGTTAGAGTGCTTCAGCTCAGTGATGAGCTGAAGTAATTCTGTACTCAGCAGCCAAATTATATGCTGTAATTATGGAGTTCACCACAGACTTGTGACATTTTGGTATTATTTACTTAATTAAAAGAAATTTAGAACAGTAATATATCTGAAGTAATTGCAAGCAATTGCTGCTCAGCAAGCAGAGGGTCTTTAAGAAAATACCAGAATTTCAGTAACAACTGAGCACAGGGGAAAAATGAGATCAGTATGAATAAGCATCTTCCAAATGGATACAAAGTTGAATCTGTGAAGTGCTTCTCAGAATTATACTATGTTGACTAGGGAGAAAGAATTGAGAAAGACTGCCTTTTTGTCATTCTCTATCCAAAACAAATTACAACTTTGAAGCTTATAAATCTGTAGCTTGCAAATTCTGCATCTGTAACAGTTCCCAGAAAGGAACTTAGCTAACGAACTTTACCACAGTTGTAGAATAAGGCTATTGTAGCACATCCTACAGCAAACTCTTTTGAAAAGTGACCTAATGGCACACAATTAAAGAATTTTCCCAAGTGGCAGTCAAAATAACTAGAGAATGCAATTCACTATAACACACT
The DNA here is from genome assembly GCF_039878825.1 of Excalfactoria chinensis. Taxonomy (NCBI): domain Eukaryota; kingdom Metazoa; phylum Chordata; class Aves; order Galliformes; family Phasianidae; genus Excalfactoria; species Excalfactoria chinensis. The sequence goes on from NC_092826.1 coordinate 100,172,985, forward strand.
TCAGGAACGTGTTTAAGACAATGAAGAGTCTGTATCTAAAAATATAATATTTATTATTTCTACATGTTTCATAAATGTGTTAAAATGTTTTTGCTCCTTTTTCAAACTATAATATAGGACCTACACTTTGTGTTCCCTAGTAAACTGGATTTAATAATTTCTGTAGCAAGGTCCCTTAATTCACTAGCAGTACTATGTAGCATCTTGAAAACTTCACTGAAAATTGAAGTAGAAAATAAGTCCTGTAATCTGTAGTGTCCATTTTATTTTTTGTAATACTATCAGTTGCCTATTTAACTATTCAGAATTGCCAAATTAAAAATCTTCAGATTGAAGTTGCCATTTTTGACATCAAGGGAATGCACATTAGCCATTTACTTAAAAGGACACCTAAGTAATCAGAGCCATGAAGATCTGCCCATATAAATCTCTTTTCAAGTATCTAGGGAAGCATACGAGGTTTGAATTTTGCTAAATTGGCCAACATTACCCTACCTGCATCAAAATGTAAATTGTCTCCATCAAGTTTCCTAGATAACATCTCAAGAGCATCAGTACCAATATGTTCACATGATCACAATTAAGTCAATGAGGTTTAGTAAACTACCTCTTCTTTGAGTCACAGATGTAATATTACTTCAACTAGCTTGTTGCAAGTACATCAAATTCCATTGTCTGAAATGTGGCACAATGTGCTAATACATGTTATTTATTGATTCAATTGATTCTACTTCTGCCATAAAAGAAGAACAAACTCAGAAGTAGCTTTAAGAATAAGAACCTAGAAATGACCAACTTAGCTAAAGTGAATAATACAGAATTATATCTACAGTCAGCTAAAATGGCACAACTGCTCAGCAATATCTAGATATGCTGCAGTAACACAACTGTTTGTCACTGTGCAAAAGCAGACAGCTTGTTCACAGCATGTGGAGCTATGAGTTTTCTCAGGGTTATGTTATCTTATCAGTTTATCTCCATTTTGTGGAGGAGATTTTCATAATACTTGGAGGAGTTGTGTGTGTATATGCACGCATACATTTTGATATATACTTCTGTACATCTAAAGAAGATGTGAATTTAGTGCTCTGGTTTCAAATGAGATGGAGATAATTTTCTTCATAGTATCTGGTGTAATGCTACATTTTGGCTTTAGATGAAAAACAGTGTTGATAACATACCAATGTTGTAGTTGCTTCTCAGCAATGCTGTACAGAGCCAAAGACATTTCAGTTTTAAAGCTTCTTGTATTGTCCTGCCAGCAAAATTTCTGGAGGTGCACAAGGATCTGGGAGGGAACAGAACCAGGACAGCTGACCTAAACTGATCAAAGGGATATCCCATACTATGAGGTATCATGTAGAAAAACTATAAAACTGAATGGAATTGTCTGGGTTGTGGCTGCTGCTTGGGTCTAGCTGTGGGCATCAGGTGGTGGTGAGCGCTTGCATTGGGCATCACCTTACACACATATGTATTATATATATAAATATATGTTTATCCTTATTCTTATTATCATTTCTCTCTCCTTTTCTGTCCTAGTAAATAGTTTCTATCTCAACCTATTAATTCTACATCTTTTTTTTTTTTTTTTTTTTTTTTTTTTTTTTTTTTTTTTTTTTTTTTTTTTTTCCCTCAATTCTCTGTCCCGTTTTACTGAGGGGGAGGGACAGAGAATGAATGAAGTCTGCGTGGTGTTCAGCTACTTCCTGGGTTAAACCACAGTAGTATTTAAATTTAAGGTTCTATTCCCACAGCAAGAAATAGATTCCACAGTATTTCCCAGAGTGGTATTTGTGATATAAATAGCTATAGTATTTCAATTCACCTCTGAGGAAAAGTAAGAATAGGTCTCAGACCCAAGTGTAACTTTGAAGAGTGAAATCATAAAAGTAATGAACCTAGTTTTAGTGAAGAACAGACGACTATCTCTCATTCAAAATCAAATTACTGTCACCAAAATCTATTCATTGTGCCATTTTCAGTTCTCATTATGATTATTCTCAGTAGAATTGGGTACTAAAATTCAAACTCTTCATATGTTTTATAAATCACAGTAGTAGACTTGAGTATTTTGACCTTTTTAATATTCCTTGGTTTGACTGGCTATGATGCGTATCTGTTCCATGTATCCTATTATTTTACTGTCTCTCTCACCTGTGGGAAAGTAGGTGAAGTGAGTATCCAATGAAGATGTAGGATATTGTAAAGGTCAAAGTACTAACATTATTGCTAAAAATTCTGCAGCATACTTTAAGTAAGCATTAAAACTCTGAGTGCATTTTCCTGTAACTAGCATTAAGCAGAGAGCAGAAAATAGTATTTTATGCAATATCTTAGGTTAGTAGAAATGAAACTAAATATGTATGGAAACTAACATGCTTATTACAACTATATTACAGCACGTTGGAGTATATTATCTCAGAATTCTCCATTTTACACAATACTTTCTGTAGGATAAGGATATTACACACCCTACTTCATTTTCCCAGAACATAGATAGTTCATGAGTCTGTTTTCAACATACAGTGTTTCTGCAGGTATGTAGGAACACTGAGGAACTATCATATAGAAGCTGAGTCAAACAGTTATGTTGCATCTGGATGGAGTGCTGCTAAATTATTGCCATTTTGTATTTCACACTTTTTTAAGGAAGTGTAACCTGTGTGGTTTGACTCCTAAAATTAGATTTGCTGCTCTGTATTTGAAACATCTGGGACCAAGTGCAAGTTAATGTAACTAAGTTTTGGCTACATTACATTTTAGTTTGAGTTTGTCATTCTCAAACATGTAGCTGGAATTTTCATTATTGCAACTCTATATTCAAGTATAGTCAGATACAATAAAGTATAAGTGCTCATATTTTTCATTCACCAATGCAATCTTGCTAACTTCAGAAACTGAATAAAGGTTAAAAAAAAAAATCCATAACTACAGAATTCAAGTAAATATTCCAATAAAGTAGAAGCTGAAGGGACAATAGCACTTGCTTAACATTACTGTGCACTAAATTTTTGTAGAAGGATGTTGAAGATGGATACATCTATGAGACACACTAAATCATTACAGGATGCATCAAGTTCATGAACCACCAGCTAAGAGAAGGTGTTTGCATACATGTGCAGTGTAAAAATGTGGTGTTTTTTTTTTTGTTTTGTTTTTTTGTTTGTTTTTTGTTTTTTTTTGTTGTTTTTGTTTTTGGTTTTTTTTTTTGTTTTTTTTTTTTTTTGCTTTTTGTCATTCAGGACGCTGTCTGAATGCAACACTTTTGACACTTTTGCTATTTCACTTTCATACTTTTGGATGCTCTGTATATAAGCATAATTTTATAATTAAGTAAGTGATGATAATAGACCTCAATTTTTGGGTTATAGTGACCTTTTAATTCCCTGTGTGATGTTTCATTTTAAAAAGCATTAATAGTGATGTTTCAATGCTGAAAAGTGAGAGAAACCAGCATCTAAAACTTAGCAAAATCATAGGTAGTAAAAGGCCTTTGTTCTGAAGACTTTCCTCTCACAGAGAAACAGATTTTTCATTTAAGCCTTTACAGTGGATTCTCATGCTGTTGAAATGTCATAATCAAAGCTCTTTGACACCTTGTGTTGAATCTACTGTACTTGAAATCTTTGTATTTGGTGAGAAACAGTGTTTCTATCCTAAATAATACAATGACAGCATTGAAAATGTCAATTGAACATTCACTAGTTAAAAATATCTTCACTTTTTACTAATACAATGGTAGGGAGAACTGCCTGTAGGTGACTGGAATGATTAAAAAGGAATGAAGAATATAAAACGGTTGCTCCAAAGGAGAGACTGGGAGAGTTCATCACACTATCAAGTGTCATTTCTACTTTTATCCCCAATCTCCTAATCACAATGGTGCAGCAGTTTGTTCAGGACAGGTTTGCACAGTCAGGAAAACTATAGTTTTGCTCAGACTCCTTTGTCAGTAGCTTTTATCATCTACTTGCCACCTTCTATTCTTTCCTAAGTGAAGATAGTGCTAGGTTACAAACAGCTACTCCCTAATGAAAATGAACTATTATTTTACCAGCCCGTGCATACATCAGCCTACGGTCTAAACAGAAATTTTCAGAAATGGCACATTTGTAAAAGAATAATTTGGTAGTTAAAGAAATTATTTTGTACGTCTCTCCAAATTTCCTGACATCATGAGTAACTGCACTGTTTGCTGAAACTACCTAAATGATGACAGTGGCCCTGAGACTAACAAGTAATTTCTAGTTCCTCCCATTCAAAACATTCATTTCCTTCCATATTCATCTAGTGTTCTCCAGTGAGACAGTAATTCTGAAATGGATTTCATGTGGTACATACGGAAGAAGGGAGAAAAGAAATAGGAGAGAAATCAGAGAAAAGAAGAGGTATGAAGAAAATAACGTAAACAGAGAAGATATGACCAGTGGAATTTTAAGTGATGCTCTGGTCATCTTGCTTCAAGATGTCTTGCCTTCAGAAAACTGTTAAGGAGAACATTATTTGTGAAGAGATAGCTATGCATATTGACAAACTGTTAGCAGAGCTGCCTGTCTTGCACCTACGTGTACCATTGTCTGTCTGTGATATACCTGCTAGACAGCTGATAGCATGTGTGTTCTCTTTATAAGGTTTTGTGAGGGGCTATAGCTCACCCAGGTCACTAAAATTCCAGGAAGGTTTGGAAGTAACAGAATCATCCAGTGCCACTGTTGTTGTTCCCTGGCCAGGGAAAGATGCTGAATATAAAGGCAGATCTCAAACAATCCAATATGCCTGAACAAGTGTAACACTAATCACTCTTTCAGTTCACTGGTGATAGTTGTGTGGAAGATTTCCTTCACCAGTGCCACTGACACAGAGCTGACAGTAACAGGCTACCTCAGCTGAGTCTTTCAGAAGGCATTTCTGGTTAAGGTGAAATAAATTTTGTTTCAGCTTAATGATAGGAGAATCCTGACCCTCCAAGCCTCCAGCAATATCTGCTCCATATATTTTCCTAAAGCTCGTGTCTTTTTTTGCAACTGAACAAGGTCTTAGAGATAACAACTATTTTACTAATAATTAAAAAATATATTTTTTTAATGGAAACATGACATAAAAACAAAACAAAACAAAAAAAAATCAGTGTCAAACTGCACTGCCTTCAATATTACAGTAACTCCTCTACTGATGTTACGTCCATAAAGCTGTAATTAATCACTGCATCAGGTGAAGTTTCATATCCATCTAAGACTATGTGCGATAATGTAAGGAACTCAGCTTGAACCAGTGAGAGGTATAAAAGGATTGATCTTGAAGAATGCCTCATTTTAGCCAACGTGAAGAGTTTTCAAATTTCATTTAATACCTAATACAGAATAATAAAATGAAGATTCATGGCATAGGACACCAATCACTCACTTCAGTTAATGAATAATGATACAATTTTATGAGTTTGAAAATTCCCTTGATAGCCACAAAGTGTACACTTAATATGTATTCTTTGATGAACAGTATAAAAACTTGTCAAAATAATGAGGATGGCGAATAGAAACTACTGAAAATAGTCACCATATTCTTAAACAGAGGGAATCATAGTACTATGTTGTCATCATTCTGAAATTTCAGAGTGATGAAGCATAATTACATCAAATAAGTTCTTCAGTATTACAGAAACAGGTGAAATACATCTAGCAGGACTAGATTTGAAGTACAAGCAGCTTTGTCTTAGCTGCAGAATATAATTACTAGATATTCTAAAGTAACTACTGAATACTGAAATACAATGCAAATAGAATTTTCCCTGAATAAATACAATTATATAATTATATTTGATATGCTGTAGAACATTTCTAATTTTTTACATTTTGTCTACACTTGAAAAAATTACAAGGACCGTATATTTGTCTGTGAGTGAACTATAACTACAAATTTAATAGAAATCTCGTCCCTGTGAGAGGCCAGGATTAAGGCTTGCAAGCAATTTTTTAGTTAACTAGCATTGTTTTATAGTAGATTCATACTTTCTATCTTTATTTTAAGTTTTATCAGTATAAGGTATGAGTCATATATTTACTTTGGTCAAGATTCTCTCCTGTTCATGCTATTGAGTACTGTATTGAGAACACTGCTGCAAAGGTATTTATTAAGGAAACGGTAGATCAAGAGAAGGCTGGAGAGCTTGAACATCTGTGTTGCAGCTTTTTTCCTCCAATAAAGTTGGATAGGCTAGAGTTCTCTTCTATCACTTTGGGATGATGACTACATTAAATATTATGTCAGGACTTCTCATATAGCCTACCATAAGTCAAATATGTTTTGGCTTGATTATTTTTATCATAGCTATATTCTATGGTTAGCCAGGTAGTAGTTAGTTCTACTGTTACTTTGCTCTTTGCTTAACCTCAGGAGTCACTGAGACTAAAAAGAAATCCTGGTCTAAAGCACAGTAAATGTGATCAATTACAGCTATGATTCTTTCCCAGTTCTAGTAAATGCTAAACCAGACATTTTTGTTTATGTATTCTAAACAAGAACGGAAACAAAACACAGATAGGCATTTTCCTTCTCAATTTTCTTGATTTAAATAAGAAGTAAATGAAACACAGAAGCTGTAATTGTCTTTAACCAGCTAATAAGCCTTAAGTCTCAAGATATACTTTTTTTTTTTTTCCAAAGACCAAAAACATACATGCAAAAAAAAAAAAAACCCAAACCAAAAAAAAACCCACCACCACCATCAAAAAAACACAAGCATCTTTCCCTGTCAGCTATGACATTTGCAAGGAGTTAGAAAGGAGATACGTCTTCTGAACAAGACTCAGTGCATGCAGATTAGAAAAAAAAATAAAAAAAAATACATGACCTCATGAAGAATTTACAGTGCATCTTGAAAATTTGAAATTAAAAGAAATCCCAAAACTAAAATGAAACAGTTCATTTATTAGTAGGTGTAAGTTTGCATTTCATTGTTCTTCCAAGGCTGGAAGCCATTGTATTTCATCTGAGTCATGCTTTTCTCAACTGAGTAGTGCTGTAAGCAGGGAGAAGTCTGGAAACAAAAAATGTTGTTTTCCAGAGCAAACATGTCAGTTATCTGAGACATACAAACCTTCATTTTCTTTGATAATCTGCTGGTAACATAAAGACATACACATTTTTTATTATTTTTATTTTTATTTTTATTTTTATTCCAGTGCTGCAGTGCATTTAATTTTTTAATTACTCAATTTTCATCCTAACTGAAGACAACTTTCCAAGCTATGTAGGCAGACACTGACTGATTAAAGCAATAGTCCTCCAAACAGATTTGTTTACACCTTATTATTTATATAATTATTAGTAGCATTACATACTCATTATTACATTGCACTCTCATAATTCTTGGGTCAGTAAATGATCAGTCATACACATTGCCCATCTTGTTAAATTTGCTTGTCTTACCATTGTCTATGCGCTTTCACTTTCATCTTCTCTTGCTGCAGAGCAGAGCACTGGGTTTAAGGTGCATGGTAGGATTAAAGGCATCCCAGGGAGAAGCCTTTGAAGTGGCAGAGAGTAAATGCTTCTTATCGGCTGTAAGTGCTCCCCGTGTCATTGGCTTTCATGGCTGTGGCTTGTCATTTGTAAGGATCTCTTATTTCTGTGTGCTGTAGTAGAAAGTAATATCAGCTTTTTAACAGTGCAACAATTCACAGGCAGAGGTTGCTCTTGGTGGAAGGGGGAGCCTGATTTGTGGCAAATGAGAAATATTCCTGTAGATCCAGAACATGTACTTCCATATTATTTTAAAGTATATTAGACTCTACTGTTGCAAACATGCCATGTCGTATCTGTGCCTTTTTATTCCACCCTCCATGTTTCACCTGGTTTAGGGAGGACTGTACTCCCAAGAGCATGTGGCTTATTGAATTGCATGCCCCAGCTACAAACACTGTATTTGGATTCAGAAATAGGTTCTGCTGGTCATGCTCAATACAGAACTTGATCAGGAAAAATATATATAATTAATAGATACATAATTTATACAGATCTGAATTTATCACCCTTCTCTGAGGTACTGTGTTCCTTATTACAATTTTTATATAAAGCATGTGTATTCATCACATACTGAAATTTTTAAATACAAATTGCTTTGTTGTTTGTCCAAGTTTAACAATATTTCGTGTCCTTCACTATTAGGTGATAGAACAAGAAGTTTGTTGGTTTACAGCATACTGTCAGGCAGACACTCAATTTTTTTACTGGCTATCTACACAAAACAGAATCTTGTTCAGGGAATATGTTCAAGCATCCCATACACAAATATAATTTTCCAGGAGATTTTCTGTGAATATGCTTGAACACTTAAATGTTTACAGTAAGTGAAGATAAGATATAAGATTTTAAAATATAAATGAATAATGGTTGAGTTAAAAAAGAAATAATTTTCTTCTGATTTCTAGAGAATAAACAGGACACTCCAAACATTTATATTTAAAAATAAACAGTTTATCCTCAGCTCACTTTAGAAATGAGGGTCAATCACTAAACTCACATTTCCCAGCACTTCTCCTTACTGGAAATAAAGAAGCTACATACGCATAAATAAAATCACCTCAGTGATTTCTGGCAAATTTCAAGAACTAGACTGCAAAAGACTTTTTCAGCACTCACTTATATTGGTGTGAAACAGAAAACAAGCAAACAAAATAACAAACAAACAAACAAAAAATAAAGTGACTGGACAAGTCAATCAACTTTTGAATAACTGAGGAAAACTGCTTTAAGAAAATCTTAAACACAGAAAGTGCTAAGTAAAAATACTATAGGAGACAGAAATAATTGCACTACTCTGAGCAAGAAAATGAAGATCTTAGCTATTGCCTTGAACTTACGCATGTTTCAGGCCATAAAGGAAGCAAAAACAACTTTGATTATTCTAATGCTACCTAATGCTGTTTTCAGTTACTGTTATTTTTACATGATTGAAAGTATTTTACCTCTTCATTTTTTGTTTTACAGTTCTAAGAAGATAGGCCGACATACTCTTGTTCTTTTTTATTATTATTTTTTGTGTAATCTAAGTTATCATGCTTATTTACAAATATCTTAAAAATGCAATACCCATTTTTTCCTACCTTTCACTCTTATTCACCTAAAATCCCAACCTTCATATAACTTTGAAATTCTTTAATATCTCTGCCTATTTTTTCCATTAGTGACAGTTCTGGATGACTTAGGTTTTACAGGCTCTTAACTTTTCTAACTTGGCTGACGTAGTTTCTCAACAGTGACAAACTTGCTGTGCACCAGAAGATATATATGTGTTTGGAAAATTTAGTACTAGCAAACCAATAAAGCCTCTCCAGAGAAAGGTTTGCTGAACACTGCACAGGAGCAACACATCAATCAATTTCTTTATGTAGTCACTTTAACTCTTCCTTGGTTCTTTCCTTTTTTGTTTATTTATTTAAAGATTCAAGCCAGAGGAATTAATTTTATGAATCTTTTATGCAGGTTTTCTAACCTCTCTGTGCTAAAAGGCAAAAACTTGCAGTCATCTCCTTATTGTTTGACTGATTTTGAAAAAAAAGCCTCCTTCGGTTTCTGTAAGACTTATTGCTGGTGTGGGAGAAGTCTTAATCATGATATGAGGATACTGATGAGATATATTCACGACTTGCTGGACTTCTTAGGTCTGTCAAGATGGCAGAACTCCTTGGCATTTATCAAAGTAAATGAGATTTATAGAAAATTTAGGAAATTACAGATGAAAACTGAGATACACACAAGATTTTGGCATCCACCTCCCAGTTACAGAAGTGGCTTACACTATGGAAGGTATTTCTATAAAAAGGTTTATTTGTGCTTGTAAGCTTTGTTTACTGCCCTGAATTGTACTTTTTGAGTTCAGATAGCACTTTCTTAGTAAAATGCTCTCCAAGAAACAATGGACATTATCTCTTTTCATCTAAAAATACTCCAAGATATACGTTTGTCCCATTGCAATTGGTGGATACATTTCTACTGCTTTACTTGGCTTTTTGCTTCACTTGGAGTCATTAGCTGACTCTCTAATCATATTTTTCTATTGTCTATAACATGACAAACCAGATCGAAGGTCTAACGAAGTCAATAGCTTTCAGATGACTTGGGTGTGTAGGCAAGAACCTTTGAGATTACAGTTCTAATGAAATATGACACATAAAAAGTGAGTTTATTGTTTTATTTTATAGAAAAGAATCTTTACAGTAATATCTTAGAAGTCACAGCCATGATATGCAAGAAATCTTGACTGCAAATGGTTTTTCTACTTTGTAAACAAAATCATAGTACTTGGCAGAGACACACTCAGCTGTTGGAAAATGGAAATTAATTTTTGAAACTGAGGTAACAAAATCTGCTGCTCTTGCATAATTGGTTTTCTCATCACTTCATACAAGTACAGGCAATGTTTTCCAATGTGATGCTGAAAGATACAAATATTTGCTCCACAAACAATAGGTGGACCTTTAAAGTTACTAGTTATTAAAGCTCTTGAAGTTAGCTGATTAGGGCTTGTGCACCCATAAAGGTGCAGAGTTTAGAAAAAAGGCTTGCAAATATATTCATAATGAGAAAGGGGAATGGGGTTGTGTTTGGGACATGATTAGCTGGTAATCAGTAAAGAACAAACTGATTATTAGCTGTTCAATTCTTGTCAGTCTTAGGGGATTCCACTCAGTGGCCTAATTAAACTGAGCTTGAGGTCCTCACATCCCCATTCAGTGGCAATTTCATTATAATATTCAGTTCTTTGCATGAGCTTTGCCTTCCCTCACTTTAATCATATGTTTTACAATTGTGTAACACCTTCCTTGATTAGTTTCTGTACAGGATTAACTTATGATAACTGCATAGCTTATGAAAGCAAATGTCACGTATGAGACAATCCAGATATTAAAATTTATTATCAACACTGGAATTTAAAAAATCAACTAACGCAAGCATTTTTAATTAAGCTTTTCATCAGGTGGAATACTAAATACTTCAAAAGACAATCATTTCTAGATGATAAAGGTAGGGTTGTTTGCTTGTTTGTTTGTTTAATTGCTGGAAATGTCCATGGCCACCATTACTAATGTGTTTGATTGACTCCAGGCAGATAGACACAAAACTGAACTAAAAACTTCAACACTACAGTCTGGCTGAAGGACCACGGGGTGCACTAGACAAAACTGGACTATTACTTTTCCAGTAGAGGGCCGATAGCACACACATACAAAATACCAGTTAAGATAGATGAGCTATTTATGATTTGACAATTAAAAACAGTTTTCTATTGCTACAATCATACTGATATTTAAATGACAAATTGGAACTTTTCCCCTCAATATATATATATATATTTATTTCTGACTTCCTCACACTGTACTAAGAAAATAAGATTTGAGGATGTATATGTAGTCACACAAGATGTATTAAAATGGAAAACTCTAAGAGAGAACTTGTACCCCTCCACCTCTTAACTGAAAACTGTAATACACTTTTTTATGCAAATTCCATACATACTGGCATATTTTAATGTGTGTCAGTATTATTATGTCTGTTCTCTCTATTTATTTATTTAGACCCCGATCAAGACAAGAATAAATGGGGCAGAATTTAGACCAATAAATAAATAAATAAATATAATAATAATAAAAAAATCTTAAGTCTTTGCATAGAGGAACAGGCAAAGATTTAGAGGCATATGTGTATGCCCCTAAATGGGTAATCACAGCCTGAACCCCTGATTACTCAGCTGAGGCAAGTGTCAGGTCAGCTGTGGGAGCACAGGTGAGAGTAATTTAGCTGTGCTCCCTTAAGGGGTGGAGCTTGACTCCACCTCCCCTAGACCTCATCTAAGGGCTGACCACCACTAAGGCAGTATCTCTTAGAGATTGCTCCCTGGTGGAGATTGACTCAGCATTTCCCAGTGAAGGCATCCATACTGGTCTTTCCTTATAAATAACCTTTTGAATATCTGTTACTGTCTTTGTATCATTCCTACTTACACATATGTAAGATATAGAGGATACTTTTTTGCAATCAAGATGATTTCTACTGTTGAACGAATTTTTCTAAACCAGAAATTGGAATGAGGAGCATAATCTGACACAGAACCACCACTATGTATACTGACCATAAAATACATGTCCTAACTTCCATGTTTAGATAACACAGAGAGACAGAGAATATATAAATATGTATTCTATATACTGGTGTACTAGGTTATGTGCTCCAAAAGAAAAGCATATCACTTCTCTAAAGGTTCACTATCATTTGTACATGACAGGAATAGCTGTGACAAAATTAATTCTTTCATACTGTCTCCTAGAACTGTAATAAAGAAAACTGTAAAGACTTGGGATTATGGTTGTGGCATTTGGTTTTGTAGTTTATATATATATATATGTATATATGTATACACACACACACACATATATATATGTAGTTTATATATATATATATATTATTTTTTGGGTGTGTGTGTGTGTGTGTGTTTATTTCCTGTGTTGGCATACTTCCTTTCATTATTATTCTAAAATGTACCATTCATTCACACTGGACAATTTCTAATGAAGCTTTAAAAGCCTCGCAACTTTTAATGAGGTCTCAAAACATTTCCATAGCTAGAGTTGTTACTTTTGTTATTTTACCAAGGTAATGAAGACATATGTTAAATGCTGAATAGTGGGAAAACTAAGATAGAAGAGCCAAAAATCATACTTCCCTTGATTAGGTTCTATCTGTTCTTTTTCCTCTCTATATGTGATTTGCAGTGAAAATTTAAAATTCATGTGCTTTCAAATCTCTTATGTATACATATGACAACAATTTGTGTATATATTATATATATCATAGTGGTATATTATTATATATCATTAGATATAAAAATATGTATCTACATAATAACAATGATGTAGACAAAAAGTGCAGTCAGCTGCCACTAGTTTGATATCAGTAAAAACCGAATAATAATTTTTCTAGGAATACTAGAAACTGGTACTTGTTTAGCTGACTTAATATAAGGTAGATTCTGACTGCATTGTAAACAAGGTTTTAAAAAAATTCCTACCTACCGTAGCCTATGTCTTCATCTGAGTGAAGAATTTCTACATATGGACATGCTGCAGATTTTCTCAGATTTATTATCTTCTCTGAACAAGCAGCTAACATAAGTTTTTTCCACATCCTTTATAAAACACAGATTTGGATGCTGAATGCTTTTCAGTTAATTTCTTCAGGCTGTTATATATAATTAAAAAGTGTTCAAACCATATTATAAAATTAAAATTTTATGTTTCTGCATACTGTGAAAATCTATATTGTTTGCTTTTTTGCTTTTTTTTTTTTTTTTTTTTTTTTTTTTTTTTTTTTGAGTACATCATTTCACAGACAAACTGAGGGAAAGTAATCTGACCCACAGAATTGTTAGAGTATATCCTCAACTGGCATAAATCAGTGTTGCTGCTCGCCTTTCTTTTTTGCAGATTTAGCTGGAAATAAGGACTATTTGAAATGTTAATGCTGCTGTTTCTTGGAGGTTTATTGATTTGTTCTACTTTAGCTAAAAGAAAGAAAAAGAAAATGAAAACTATCTGTCAGTAGAAGACAATAAGAAAAAAAGACCTTCAGCCTTCATCTGAACTCTTCGTCTGAATAATTTTAGTTACTGGTCATGCACTGGAAAAAAAAAAAAAAAATCTGCTCTTGGTCTTGTAAGAAGAGTAATATTCAATCATCACAAAGGCCCCTCTGAAACCATTTAAACAACTTTATTGATTTTTCCCTGGTTGGCAGTGTTTAATTCAAACAACTCCCAAGGAGTACAAGCATCACTGCAGGCAAATTATCAAGTATTCTGGCCTCTATCACTCTTTGACCGTCACTGATACAATTGCCAGTGACAAAAATGAACATTTCTCCCCCTTTACACTCTAAATTGTACTGTGTTAAGCTAACAAAGATACTGGAAAGTGAAATCTAAACCTTTTTCATTAACTTACAGCACTGAGAAGAAAATAAATGCCTTGTACTTAGTTTTCTCACCAACTACTGCAAAAAATGACTTTTTTTTTTTTTTTTTAAAAAAAAAAAGGGACTGAGACTTCCTTTATGGAAACCGTCAATTACCAACAATGGCAATTCCCTGTTAACACTTAGAAAGGACGCATCTGCTTTCCTGCACATACACAATCATCATTCAAAATAAGTACTGACTAAGCAGTTGATATGCCACAAAAATTGTTTGTCCCTGCATTGCAATTTATAGGACCTGGTATAGTAAATAGAAAGTTCTGGGAACAAGCAAGGTTGTTCCATGCCTCTGTGCATGTATTATTTATCTATTAAGTCAAACTGATTGCAACTAGGAATTCTTTCACCCTTGTAGAGATCTGTGCACCAAGAATCTGTCTGTTTTACAGAAAAATGTACAAAATATTTTCTCATAGCAAGCAAAAAGTTGTGTTTTTTACATATATCTTATACTCCTTAAAAGTATTAACTTTAAATAAAAATAGTAGAGATAATTAACTTGCTGTGCTAGACACCTGTATGGCAGAAGTTTGATATACATAGGTTCCAGAAGAAATGGGTGAAATTGTGGAAACAGTATTACACGGAATTTAATGATTACTAAGAAAGCCCACCTAGATCAGAAAGTCTATGAGCTGAAAAAGGTTGATTGATGAAGGCACAAATAATGTCATCCTAACTATTCACAGTATCTTCCTTTGGTAATGCTAGGCACAACAGTATGTGTCAGAAAGATCTTTGATTTGATCAGCTACAGGTATTATGGAAACTTCTGATAAAAAGTCCACACTTAAAGGTTAAAATCCCACATGGAAAATAATAAAGTTTTTTCTGTTTCCTAAATAAGTAAATGAATCACAGAATCATAGAATCTTTTGAGTTGGAAAGGGCCATTAAAGGTCATCTAGTACAACTACCCTGCAATGAACAGGGACATCTACAGATAGACTGGGTTGTTCAGAACCCAATCAAGCCTGACCTTGAATATCTCCAGCAGTGGATTATTCACCATCTCTCTGGGCAACCTGTCTCAGTGCCTCACCAACCTCACTGTAAAAGACTTCTCTTTATATCCAACCTGAATCTATCTTCTGGAAATCTAGAAATCATTTCCTTTTGTCCTATCACCACAGGCACTGCTAAAGAGTTTGTCCCCTTTTTTATACTCCTCCTTTAGATATTGAAAGGCTACTCTCATATCTTCCCAAAGTCTTCTCCAGGATGAATAAGCCCCAGCTCTCTCAGCCTGTCCTTGTAGGGGAGGTATTCATATGCTGCTGCAAAATAAAAAATCAATTGAAAAACACAGAAACATTTTGATACTTGAGCTCTGAAATAATGAAAATGAATGAGGAAGTTATTAATTACACTGACATAGTGGTTGACTATAAGAATAATATGTTCTTCATTTCTTCTTGTCTAAGAAAATGAGGACAATACTGTTTAAAGAGAAACTACTGTGAAATAAGAAGTTATGGAAATGGTTCTTGAAATGTGAAAAACTAAATGACAGAAACCAATATATTCAGTCAGGATTTATTAAGTTAAAGAAGAAAGTGAACCAGTGAAAAGAGTAAATAAGCAAGAGAAGTTGAAGAAAACAGGTTTATTAACATTAGAGAAAAACAACCAATATTTAAAAGAGAGCAAGGAACTGAATTCCATTTCAAATTATGTCTGCAGAAGAGAATTTTTTATTCTGGAAAGTTCTTCTAGTTCAGTAAATATCTAAGGCAGCATAAAATACAGTTGTTGATGAATAAAGTTAGAGACATAGGTGAAATATAGGAATGGCATTTATTTCATATGTATTCTGCATGTTCATCTAACTTGTAACATCGATAGACAGGTAGCTAACATACTTCCCTTTTTGTTCTGTTCTCCAGCATTTTCCTCCCACATATTTTTAATAACAGTTACAACTGAGACTACTATAAATTTGCTAGTACATGTACTATGTTACTTGTAAAATGTAAAAATAATAGTGTCTGTCAAAACTTCAATTTTTTCTGAGTTAGTAGTATATCTTCTCAAAATGGCAGTGGTGAAAATACTTCAAAAATATATCTTACATTTGAAAATGAGCTAAATTCCTCAATGTAACAAAAGAAAACCCTGAAATACCTTTAAGAATGACATTGAAGATACTTCAAAGAACTCAGCAACCCAGATTTTGCCTTTCAAGTTCTTTTCAAGGTAGAGAAATTTTTGAGGCTTGCCTTCTTAAAAGTATTGGTGCACTTCTGTAAAACCTAGCTCACCTGGAAGCCTGGACTTAGCTTTCTAAACATGTGTAAGTGATGGACTGCAGCTGATGTATGTTCTGTGCTTGTTTTAAGCACAGTGTTAATTCTTAACATCGAAGAAACTATTTTATTTTTTTCCAGTGATTCTGTATAAACAGTATAAAAAATTTGATTCTTCTTTCAGTGCATCTTTATTCCAACAGAAAATTAATATAAAGATGACAAACTCTGAAAGAGACTTGATCATATAAAGACAAAAGTAATAAAATTACTAACTTTTGAAAGACAAAATAAAGTGAAAATGGATGAGAAAAGCATTTGTTCTCAAGAGACACTTCAGAAACAAAAGTTTGTGATATCTCTACATGGAGGCTTTGAAATAGATTTATAAAAGTAAAGAGTATTTTACAGTTAAATATGCCGCTTACTTGAACTTCTTTTCCCTGACGGGGTGGACTGGTTCAAGGGCTATATGTTGAAGGTCAGTTTTGCCTAAGTTTCCTAAATGAAGGATGTCTGAGAAAGAAATATGGGAGTTCAACACCAGAATCTGGAGACACTGAGAAATGTTAGAAATTAACTGAAAGCACCTATTATTGTTGCTCCTTCACTGATTTCTGTTACTTCTTTATGAGAAGTATTTAAGTAGACAATGCAAGAACTACCTGCTCATTTTTAAAGGAAGAGTATTTATATGTTCCTATCTCTTAGTTGTGATCTTACGTCCAGGATGTATTATCTTAATGTGCTTTATTTGGAGTTACCCTTGAAAACCACTTATGGATTGCAACTAATGTTGAATGCAGCAGCATGACTGTTCAAGGACCTATTTGCTACAGGACTCATGCAAACTCAACTGTCTGCCTATTATTCAAGGTGTGCATTCAAGGTCTTGCCGTAAGTACTTAGCATCTTAAACTCCCTCTTTCATTCTGACCTTAACTTTAAAACAAGCAAGGGCTGGAATTTGTAACTGTCCACCACAAGTATCTTTTCAGATAAATTCAATATTGTTTTCAGCAGGGAGGAGAATAATAGAAGACTTAATTGCCTCCAATCTTCAGTGAATGGTTAAAAAAAAAAAAGACTTATTTATGTTATTACAAATAAAGAGCTTTCTAAAGGAGGTAGGGTATTTCCCCCATTTAAAAAAAAACACTGGAAATCTTCCCCCACTCTTCACCCTTCTCACTCTACCTCCCCCACAAATAAAGAAAAAAATAATGGTAAGGATACAAGCCTACTTCTGCAGAGAACCAGAAAACAAACAAACAAACAAAAAAACTGTGATTACTTTCTACCTCTGAAAATTAAGTTTCACAGAATCATACAATAATTTGAGTTGGGAGAGACCTGTAGAGATCATCTAGTCCAACTCCCCTGAAATGTGCAGGGATACCTACAGTGAGATCAGGTTGTCCAGAGCCCTCTCCAGCCTGACCTTGAATGTTTCCAGGGATGAGGTATCCATAAACCTCTCTGGACAAACTGTTCTAGAGCCTCATCATTCTTACTGTAAAAGACTTTTTCTTTATATCCGATCTAAATCTGCCATTTTAGTTTGAAAGCAGAGATGTGCTCTGTTATTACATCCCCCAGACTATAATGATAGCAGGGATTGCCACGACCCAGGTGGAAGGCCTTGTACTTGGATTTGTTGAAACTCATGAGGTTTTCCTGGGCCCATTTCTCAAGTCTGTCTAGGTTTTTCTTGATAGTATTCCCCCCCTCTGGTGTATTGTCTGTATCATATAGAATCACCAAGGTTGGAAAAGATCTAAAAGATCATCCAGTCCAACTGTTCACATATTACTAATAGCTCCCACTAAACCATGTCCCTCAACACAACATCCAGTCTTTCCTTGAACACCCCCAGGGTCGATGACTGTCATCCACAAGCTTGCTGAGGTTGCACTCAATCCCATTGCAGATATCACTGATAAAGTTATTAAAGAGCAGTGATCCCAGTACTGACCCCTAAGAGACACCACTTGTGACTTATCTCCACCTAGACACAGAGCCATTGACCACCACTGTAGGTGCAATCTCTCAACCAATTTCTCATACACTGAACAGTCCACATATTGAATTCAACTCATTCTAATTTAGAGAAAAGGATGCTATGGGGAGCCTTGTCAAAGTCCATCCCGAAGTCCAAATAGATGACATCAGTGGCTCTTCCCTTGACCACTGTTGCTATTATACCGTAACAGAAGATCATAAAGAGAGTCAGGCAGGAATTCCCACTGGTGAAACCATGCTGACTGTTCTATTTCACCTCTTTCTCTTCCATGTGCCTTAGTGCAGATTTCAGGAGGATCTGCTCCATGATCTTCCCTGGCACAGAGGTGAAGCTGACAGGTTAATAGTTCCCAGGGGTTTCCTTTACCCTTCTTTGCACAAAAGAGCACATAAATCACTACAGATTCTTTGAACCCCATCAGCATTTTAGCAATTTTTAGAAATTTTAGAATTCCCATCATACCTTTTCCCCCAGGAACTGAGTTTTCTTATTGAATAATCTCAATGCCATATATTTCCTAACTCATATACAGGGCTATGTTTAAACACATGTCAAAAAGAACACAAACAACATATAAACAACCACAAATACACACAACTACAACAACAAAAAGCCACCCAGCCAGACATCTCACATATTTTACCAGCAGTTTCACGCACACAATGGAGAATTGTGTAGTAGCAGACCTATAGTCTAGGAAAAAAAAAAGAAAAAAGAAAAAGCCATGAACAGAAGAAAAATGTAAACAAAATTTAGTAAGAATAAGAATGGGGTGTGTAGGTCTTAGACCCTTCAAAATAGTAGGGGAAAAGATTCAGATTGAAGCAGTTCTTAAGGCACAGTGAAATCTTGCAGTATGTCACCAGAAATAGGGAAATTCCCTTAAACCATCAGTTACATAAAAAATTGGATTAGCACAGAAAGCAAAACTTTTTTGTTTGTGTATAACACTTCTCAGTCCATTAGAAAAATGAAGGATTGTTTGAGTTTCCCTTTAGAAGTTAAGCACCCATGCCACTATAATGATAGTGATTTGATGGCTGGTTAAAAAGTCTCTGCTTGTCCGTTTCCAGACAATTTCTGTATTCAGATAGTGTCAGTCATATCTGATACTTCTTTAGGAAGCTTCATGAGCTGTGACAGAGTTGCTGAGCATGAGCAGGTGAGCTTTGTGACAGATATCCTGCCCTTGGCTTTTCTAGAGAGTAAAAGATCTCTGCTTATGGGCCTCTTATGCTGGCCAGTTTCTACCACCAAATAGTGCCAAAGACTTATATAAAAAAATACATACATGAATAAGATGCAAATTTCTTTAAGTCACATATGAACTCTCTCTGATAAACATATATTTCTTCCTGCAGTACCACTGCAACATCATCACTTTTGAACCACTGTGTACAGATTTTCACAAAAAGAAGCTTAAACAGAACCTGTTTGTACTGTATATTGACTTCCTTGTACAGCAGTCACTTTAGGGTCCTAGGCTTTATGGTGATTTTGCAGGAACTACTGAAATATTATATCATTATCATCTTCACTGTCAGGGTCCTTATTAAATGAGAATAACAAAACATTTACTTTTTAAAGAGAAAAACTCCTAGCTGGTCTCCAAAGCATGATAAGTACATAGATAAGAAAAATTTGCAGAGTTAATTAAGATGTTTTTTAATTTTTATGTCTTTATTTTTATCCTTTTTATCAGTTTTTCCGTACTCTCTCTATAAACTATACATATTTAATTTCATTTTAAGCAGAACCACAATTATGCAAATAAGTAAATAGATAATATCAAGTACACATTGCAACATTTCTAGCAAATTATAGGTTGGTAAAATAGAAACAGTTCTCCTTTGAAAACCTAGGTGCTGTAATTGTAATTTCTATTTTATTTTGACCTCTTTCCTACAAGCAGTATTTGTGATGGACAGATGCTGGTTGTACTGATTACAGGTGAGCATTGCATTGCATTGTTTAAAGATGCTACTTACTTTCATGAATACAACTCAAAACTTGACTCCCTAAACTAAAATATTAATGCCTAGCACAAAAATATCTCTGCAAATCTGATGGTTGGAGCTCACCATACAGAACCTGATATTACTTGTTAAGACTGAAGTCCTACTGTTGGTGCCAGGTCTCAAGTAATGAGACTAGCTTTTCATCCACATCAGAGAGCACTATGCACTATGCATGATAAACATTCATTTTATAACTGCAACATTTTTTTTTTCATTTTTGCTTTTTTTTCCTCCCCTCCACCTTCTCCCTTCTTCCCCCGCCCCGCCCCCCGCCCCCCCCCCAACACACACACACAGCATAGCAGGAAAGAGTAAAACTCCATAGAGCTGAATACCGTATGTTACTAAAGCCATGACTTGAACCTTTTCGTGTTAGTACTTTTTGTCTCACTTTCTTGCCCCACCTCTTTAACTCCAGACTGTGCATTTGAGTCTTGCTCCCAGTTAGGAGCATGAATCAGTTGCCTTGATTAACTGTTGGCATGCTGTTAGTGAAACAAAAGCATATCTGCACAGCACATCTGTATTTCACTACCTGAAGTTCATTCTGAGGTTTTTAAAGCTATTGATGATCAAACTAGTTGACACAGTGCATCTCTGCTGTTCCACCTCAGCTAATTAACCCTTTCTTCAGAGCTTAGTTGTTACGTTGTAATGGTTCAGGGATAGTCCTTCTCAGACTGCCTGGTTCATGATGACTTGAGAATATCTGTGTCTTCATAACTTTCTGTTGTGTCCTTAAGGTGATAATGTTACTAAAGTTTACAGATGGCAGTTCACATCCCGATATGAAATATACCCTTTTGCTTCTTCTAGGTGTTTCACTGGGCACTCCTCTTAGCATTTAAAATTGATGTATTCAATGTCGTATCCGAAGAAAAATTAGATTTTAGTTTCATGCTTTTTCACAGACACTCAGGTTCAGTTACAGTGAACACTGCACTTCACATTTAGTGCATTTCATAATCCAATGGAAGCAGGAACCTCTTAAACTGAGAATGGCATCAATAGAGTCATATATTAACAGCCCAAGAAACTAATAGCTTTCTAATTAAGACTTAATGCTTCTCTTTCCAGAGATACAGGTCTTCTTCACATCAGCTTGCTATTATTCACTGCCCCATTATAGACCTTCACAACCCATCCCTGCAGTGTGTCTTTGGGAAGGTGTAAATGAGGTGCCAAGATGTACCCAGAAGAGGATTACAAAACTCAGTGCTTCCCACAAAGCTCCGGTGTTGTTTTAGGTTATTTCATTCATTTTGCTGTTGTTCACTTTGCAATTCATCCTGGTTAGAAACCTGTTATCTCTGTGGGTGTTGTACATGAGCAATGATCAAGCAAGCAAGCCATATGGCCCCATCTGCTTCCAAGAAAGTAACACCAGTTTGACCATTGACTTCAAAGGTAACAAGACCATGCCCTTTGTAAACAGAAGCACAACATCTCCTAAATTAGCGGCAGATGAACAGGAGGATATAGAAGCAAAGGTGTCTCCACAGGATCAGGGAGAACAGACCAGTCCAGTGATTTACTGGTATACGGTTTCCAACGCACTATCTATTGCCTGCTATTGCTTGACTAAGAATCATCAATTTAGTCCATTTTTATCCTGAATCGTGTTCAATTTTTGTTGTAGTATATACTGGGTATATTCACCTACTAGTATTCTACTGATAAAGCATCATTCAAGTCCAATTTATAGCTCCTGACTGATATTCACATGACTTGCTGACAGTGAAAGAGTTATACAAAAACTATTTTTCAAAGAATTTCTAAAGAAAAAGATTTTCCTAAATGAATTCTTCTTGTCCATGGGGTAACACTGTTGGCTTGTGGCCAAGCTGTTGTTCACCAGGACACCCAGGTCTTCTGCAGAATCCCTTTTCAGCAGGTCATCCCCTAACCTGTACTGATACCTGTGGTTAATCCTCCCCAAGGTGTAGGACTGTGATCTTGCTCTTGTTGAACCTCATCAGGTTCCTCTCCATCCGACTCTCCAGCTTGTCAGTATTCACTGAATGGCAACACAGCCTTCTGATGTTCAGCAACTCCTTTCAGCTTTTTATTTTTCACCAGCAAATTTGCTGAGGATGCATTCTGTCCCTCCATCCATGTCATTGATGACCATGTTGAACAAGATCAGACCTAGTACTGACCTCTGGGGAACACTGGCCTCTAACTATGCTCTGTATTGCTGATCACAGAATCATAGAATCACCAAGATTGGAAAAGACCTCCAAGATCATCCAATCCAACTGTCCACCTATTATTGTTAATATTTTCTACTAAATCATATCCCTCAGTACAATGTCTAAATGTTTCTTGAACACTTCCAGGGACAGTGATACTACCACCTCTCTGGGCAGCCCTTTCCAGTGCCTGAGCACTCTCTCAAGAGAAGTATTTTCTAACATCCAATCTGAACCTCCTCTGTCTCAACTTGAGGCAATTCCAAGTCCTGTTGCTAATTACATGGGAGGAGAGGCTGACCTCCATCCCACCACACTCTTCCTTCAGGGAGTTGTAGAAACTGATAAGGTCATCCTGACCCTCCTCTTCTCCAGACTAAATAATGCCAGTTCCCACAGATGTTACCATAAAGCCTGTGCTCCAGACACCTCACTAGCTCCATTGTCCTTCTCTGAATATGCTCCAGGGCCTTAATGACTTTCTTGTAGCGAGGGGTCCAAAACTAAACACAGTACTCAAGGTGCAGCCTCACCAGTGCTGAGTACAGAGGGATGACCACTTCCCTGCTACTGCTGGCAACACTATTTCTTATACAAACTAGAATGCCATTGGTCTTCTTGGCCACCTGAGCACATAGCTGGCTTATGTTGAGCTGAGCATTGACCAGTACCTACATCCAGGCAGACTGACACTTCCTGCCAACTTGTTTTTATATACAAACTTACTGAGTTTAGACTCAGTGCCCTCACCCAGGTCATCAATACAGATATTGAACTAGATGGGCCTCAATATCAACTCCTGGAGAATACCATTTGTGACTGATCGTCAGCAGGATTTAAATCCATTCACTACCATAAAACTCCAAGCTCTGACAGTAAGCAAGATCTCAGTCCATCTCACTTTCGACTCATCTACCCCACACTTCCTAAACTTACTTACAAGGATGTTATGGGAGACAGTGCCTGAAACCCTCCTGATAACCTTCTTCTCTTCTCCTTGCTTGGAGAATAAGTTGTTCCATCTACAATGAGTTGTTTTATCAATTCATTCACAGGAGTGCCTAAAGTTGAAAAAAATGTTACAGAAATAAAATGCAACAATGGAGGAATGTGAAACATAAGATGTGATTAAAAAAAAGAGCAGCATTTGAACCATTTTCCTTATCTACATTAATTGACCCAACACTCCATATTTCAAGTGCATTATTATGGTTAGTCAAGTGTGGTCCTCTAACATACCAGCCAAACAACAGAACACTTATGTTCAGGGTAGTAGAATACCACATTTATCTAAGACATTATCTAAGCACTGAGGCTCAGGGCAGCACTTAATGTTAATGAAAAACATTTCTGTTTGACCAGTGCTATTTTTTTCCTAACTAATTTCTAATTTTGGTGGATCATCTTAGAGTTGTTCTACCTGACTTATGTTTTGTAGCATTTCTTTTTCTTTTTCTTTCCCTCCCCATATATTTCTTTCCTGTTAAAGAAAATTTGTGTTGTAATCTTGAGTTTCTCTCTATGAAAATAAATTAATTTTTTCTCTTCACAAGGGATTACATACATCATCATATTAAAGCAAGGTCTTGTTCTGTGATAGATCCTGTGCTAATAGGTGTTAATTATCTTTCTGCCATTCACTGTATTGATTTTAAAAATATATATATTTTTGACAGATATAGTAGACATCGCTATGAACTGGATTTTGCAAAGCCAGCAAAACAATACTTAAGGCAATGCCATGTAAAATGATTTTCAAACTTATTATATATATTTGGTACTTCTTCATACTTTCAGTTTATCAGGCTCTTAGTTGCTGTCCTCAGGATTTACTTCGTATATTTCTGTCTTCCAGAGGTATTTGTAAACTGCTGTTATCTTCATCTAAAGAAAAAGGTCTGATGAAAACTGTAATGTTAGTGTGTAGTTATATCAACTATAATGTAATTATGATATACCCTCTTTCAGTGAATGTTTTACTTTCAGTTCCCAAGGGCATTTAAAACTCTCAGAATCAACTCTGTTCTCTTGAAGAAGACTGTTGATGGACATTTTTACTTTCATGTCTTCACTTTTTTCTCTGACTACTTCATCTCTAAGCAAAGCCCTACATTTCAGTTAAATCACCATCAGAACTGTGTCTGAAGCCACGTTTCTGAAACAAAGCAGGAGAAGAAATCAGTATCAATAATGCCTGGGCATGGACACTGTGTGCTCTATTGCTGTATTGTCATTATTCCTTTTATTATTATTTTCATTTGTGTGTGTATGCATGTTTTTGCTGGTCTTTTCTTACATAGGAATCCATTTGTTTTCCTTTGATTTGAAACTTTCCTGTAAACATTTTTAAAAATTGGCTGTTAAATCAATGTAACATATGCACATCAAGCTTATAGAGTTATATGCCTTAGGATAAATGTAGTAATGCATATAATGAAAATTCCTGATCACATACATTACTTGAAACTTCATATCCTCCATTTTCAATACTCCATGCTATAATATGTATTTGGCTGTGTAGAATAAAAGTGTGACAATTTAGTTTCAGTAGAATCTCAGGTTCAATCACATTTGTGGAAATACGGAAGTACCAAAAATGACATTTTAGCTTTTGAGTCACTGCCAAGACACATAGCAGAAGGTAAAAGGGGCTTTATTTTGTATCAACTTAAATAGTTAGCTATTTTATCACTGCAGACAGCAATCCCAATCTTATTATCTGTTAAGTGGCAAATCCATGCAGTCATATAATAATATATTTACTTATTTATTTATCTATTTTCCATATTTTCCTTCTTAGTTCTGAAGAATTTTATTTAGAATCAGAGTTCAGGCAAAAATCTAAAGTGTCAGGTGTGCAGTGCTTGTTTATTAGAGGAAATTTCTTGTCAAGCTAAATGTCTGTTTCAGAAGCTGTTAGTGATCTTCAGTCTAAGAAGGTATGGGCTGCCCGACCTTGACCCAAAGTGTGGATAGGTCAGGATTTTATCTTCCATTACAAGTGGAAAAGTGTGCTTTATAACGCTGTCAATACATGTTTCATAGATCATCAATCTTACTAGCATGCTGTTCTATGCCTCAGAACATGTGGTCATTTTCTGTGTCCTGTCTGACAAGACGCATGTGCTGTAAATTCCATTAAAAAATTACATTTTTCTTCTGCTCTTCTTTGTCCAAAAAAAGGTCATGACATGGTGATTAGTTGCTGTCCCAGCAACAGACTAAAACCTTAGGCCCAATACTTTTTGTGTGCCTAGGTTGTATATTTCAGCTTTCAAAAACCTACTCACATTTATTCAACATGCCTTTTTTTCTCCCTTTTTTGTGAAGAACTTTGTGGGTCTTATGTTCTTAAGTCTGATGTAAGAAAGAGAAAGGAGGAACAGAAAGTACAAACAAATTAATGAAGATAATAAAGAGACTGAAGATGGAGGCGCTGATGATATAATATTTAATATTATTTGGGACAAAAAAAAAACCCAAAAGAATAGCATAAAAATTAATTTATTTTTTTTTTTCCTCTCAAAGTCTAGAGAAAATCAGTCATAAGATTTAGTCAGCGATATACAGTAACACATTCTATGTAAAATGTCTTTGTTGATAATTGGAATGAATTCATACCTTTCTCACTGTAAGACAAAACTGCACAAGCTTTCCCTTTCTGATAATGTGGCAAAGGTAGTTTCACTTCCATCTATTAATGTCATCTCCAGTGTGCCTGCAAAATTTGCCAGAACTGATTAGAGCAGATATTAAATGATAATTGGACATTTAGTGCTCGTCAAACAGAAAGTGACAGATGGGCCACTAATTAAATTATAGTTCTGACATTATTCACAATGGTTTATGAATCTTCAGTAGTGACCTTCATGCATCTCTTCTCTCTTTTGGGGGATAAGGGAGTAACAAGAAAAAAAAAAAAAAAAAAAAAAGAAAGACTATTGAAAATGTTACCAAATACACAGAAAGAGAAAAAAAAGCTCTCTCTTTTTTCCTTTTTTCATTTTTTTCCCCTCTCTTATCAATCCCTTCACAGAATTAGATAATTAATTATAAATTAGTGCAACAAATAATTTCATTCATATAAATCAGTTTAAAGGCTGGTGCTGGGAAGAGAAATGAATGATTTATTCTTGCTTTGATCAGCCTTTCATTGGGAAAGCAAGAAATGTGCCTATACATGTGTTGATCCTAGACAAGGAAATCCATTGGCTCTTGTAGTACAATTTTCATTCCTATTAACTCAAGATAACATCATCAACTATCTCTACCAGATAAAAGAAAAGGCTTTGTATGTTTGTGTATGTTTACAACATTGTACAGGCATT
This sequence comes from Excalfactoria chinensis, assembly GCF_039878825.1. Lineage (NCBI taxonomy): Eukaryota > Metazoa > Chordata > Aves > Galliformes > Phasianidae > Excalfactoria > Excalfactoria chinensis. The sequence goes on from NC_092826.1 coordinate 100,199,820, forward strand.
ATTTTATTGAAGATATTAGTATATACAAATCTTTTTGAGTGTGTATATATTGTTACTTAAAAAAAAATACTGGAAAAATACAGTAGCAAAAATAATAGATTTATTTATTTATTTATTTATTTATTTATTTATTTATTTATTTTTTCCCTATGATAAAATATTAGTAAATCTTATTCAGTGTTATCCTGAAAGGGGACCTGGACCCAGGCAAAAATTACTTCTATATTTTATTAGGACTGTAGTTATTAATATGTAGAAATTTTCATGTGTTATAACAAGTTACATATCTGTTTGTTTGTTTATTAGCTGTGAATAGAAGTATCATTCATGAGATCATTTTGTATCTGCACCTTTGTAAGCTAGTTAATTTTTTCACCAAGTATATTCCAAGGGATAGGAGGTATAATAAATATCAGTGTTGGATCAATCAGACAAACAAAATCCTCTGAAAGAACAAACCTTTTGAATGGTTGCAAATACAAACACAATACTGAACAAATTTCATCAATATGCTTTATCTCTACATTATAGAAAATCCTTATATGCTGAACTATGATTTTGAATAATGATATTATTCAAAATAATATTATTCAATATTATTCAAATAATATAATTAATAATTATTATATTAATAAATAAATAATATATATAATATAAATAAATTATTATACAAAGAAATAATGTAAATAAATATTATAAGAATATTATATAAAATAAAATATTATTCAAATAATATTTTTTCTTCATGTGAACTTTGCTTTTTGGTTAGATGCATAAACTTTGAATGATGCAATGAGAAGATATTATTATCTCTACATTTCCTGAGGTAACTCCCTCACCCATGACCATAAGCGTGCAAAGCACACAATAGTTAAATTCATATAAGTTTTACAATAAGAGCTCAAAACCAGCCAAACCAAACAAATAAACAAAGAAAAGAAGACATAAAAATTAAAAGTCTATGTAAACATTTACAGAAAATATAGTTGTTTTTTTTTTTTGTTTTTGTTTTTGTTTTTTTTTTTTTTAATTCTGAGATTCATATATATTTTCCATTACATACAACTGATGTAAGTAATGCAGCACATCCTGAGTGAATTTTAAAGCACTGCCCAACGCTAGAGATTAAAATGATGAAGGGGAATGCTACTGTTTAAAAAGAACTGTTGTGCTCTGAGTTTCCAGGAGCCTCCAATTGTGAAAGTCCTTTCAACTTAATGAAAAACTCCTTGTTTCAGTTGTACTCAATAGACCTTTCCCTTCTCTCTACTTAACTGATATAAATGTGGAGTAACTTGACTGTCTTCAGTAGTTACTTCGGATTTATGCCTTGCCCTCCCTATCTTCTTCTTGTGTTCCATAATGGCTAAGTAGCTTTGGTGCATAATCTCCTTATTTATTCTTTTTTTCAAATTATCCACATGAAAAAGCCCATTAATTGCTGCTCGTGAAATCTGTCTTATGCTTCCTACACTATGCTGTGGAATACCCCTAAATTCATTACAATTTCTGTTCAAATTTTCTCTTTTGGTAGATAATTCCTGCAAAGCAGAAACACTCTTACAATTCTAACATACTTTATACCTGAAAACCTTGGTGTGCTTTAGAAATATTAAGGAGATGCAAACTCCTATGCAGTGAGCAGTTTGAATTTATCCTACACTGTCAAAACTGTATATCAATCAACTTTCTCAGAATAAATCAACTCATTTGCACCCCAAAATACAATGATTTAGTACGTCCACAAAGTAACACAATATATCAGAAAGTATAGAATTTCCCTAATCAGAGCACACTTCAGAATATTAATAGGGCACACCTCCTGGTTCAAATGTTTTTATATTAGAATAATGTCTGATGCTGTGTGGAAAACTGAACATGAAGAAATATTGCTACTTGTCCTCACCTGAGGCCAACTTGTCAGAGAGAATGGTGAATGTCCATTTCCCTGGGTCTATCTTGTACTGGTCTTAACAGGATTTCAGGGATTAAGCTTTAATTGTGTGTGGGGATGTGGGGATGTGACAAGTGAAGTGTGGGGAGGGGGGAGGGAGTTGGACAATTGCCATTCTACTCCCTACATCCATGCAGCCCAGTAGACCAGTTAATACATTTAAAGCTATATATCGTGGTCTGCAGTTATCACCTACTGATCTTTAACCCACTTTTCCAGCTGATGTTATCATACATGCATTTACTATTAGCTTCTATCATCATAACATGGGATAGGAAGAGCATAAGAGCATGGAAAAAGAAGGAAGAGGAAGCATGAAAATCCTCAAACCTTTGTTTAACTGTGTATTTATCACTCTTATCGCTCTTGTTAAAAAAAGATGGAAAGCTTCAAGGTTTCTCAGTCATCTCCTGCTTTTTTTCAGCACAAAAATCTTACTATTTCTAGGTACAAATCTCTCTTACAAATGCTATAAGGATGAGGGCACTTTCATTTCAATCTTACATAATTTTTCATGTCTAGGTCAGGCTACTTTTTAAATGGTGTGCATGGTTATTCAGGAGTGCCTTCAATCACAAGAGTACTGATGATTATGCAAAATAATGACTCAAAATTAAAGATGATGCATTTTTAATCTTTCTTCCTATATTCTCTTCACCTCTTAATTAATTTTCTCTAGTCATGACTGATAATATTTTCAATTTGTTCAGCAAGAGGGATTCATTTGATCAGCTTCTGAGAAAATTGGGAAGAATTTGGGAGTGAAGCCCTGCTGTATGTTTGAATATTGGACAATGGCAATTCATTGTTAAACCACAGGATAACTGGTTTAAAAAAAATAAAAAATAAGGTGACTTTCAGGAATAAAAAACTTAAACTTTTTCATTTGCTTTTTCTTTTTTCTTTTTATTTATTTTTTAAAAATTTTACTTAAAGTTTAATAAAAGTGGGAAACAATGTCAGTATTTTAATCATTAAGATATTTAGGCATAAAAATTTCATAAACTTACTTATTTTATTCAGTGAAGAGGATACAGGTACAAATTCACTCATCTTAGACCACTGTAAGCATAACTTTCTCCTTTACTCCTGATGGGCCTGGCCCATCAGGGGGTAAGAAGAAGAAGGGGAAGCAAGAAGGTAGATCAGAAATGTCCCTCATCCTTTCCCTCACTTACTCTGCTTTTCGCTTTCCACCAGTGACACAGATAATTAGTCCATCGCTTCAGAGTCTCATTCCTGCTGAAAGTATAGACTTCCTTAGCCACAGGCCCAATTCTATTTTATGAGGAATGCATTAAACTTTGTACTGATTAACTCTTGATCATGATAATAGAATTTTGATTTTGGTAAACTCTGAATTATCATCTTTTCCTCTTGTACTTGGTGAGGATTGCCTGACTTGCACACAAAAGAACTAATGTGATTTTACAGGGAGAAACATCTTGCTCAGGTTATAGAAGCTCAGGATATAGATGCACATATTCCCTTCTTAGTAACAGCACCCACCTGGGGATTTCTTCCATTCCAGCCACTCATTTTAACTTTCTTTTCACTTTAATTGGTTCTATGTACTTTATTTTGTACCATCTTCTATATACGTGGGTGAATTCCCATAGGTTAAGAACACCTCAGGTTAGGGAAATAAAAGTGAGGCCAACTTGTTTATTGCCTTTGCCATTGAGGAAGGTAAGTATGAAGTTTTAATCATGAACTGTTTTCAAGTAACTCAATCAAAAACTGAAAAAGCATAAATAAATTCAAATATAGTCAACAAAGTTTAAATTGTTAAGAATGAAAAATCAACTTGATTGTGGCAGACACAGCAGAAAAAATGCAGATAGAAATATCATCAGTGATGGCAAATCATGCTATTCTAAAGGACATGTTATTTGTATGCTTGTAAACCTAGAAATTTTTTGCTTAGTATCAACAAATCAAAATATAAACCAAAATATTTTAACAGGTTTTACTTTTACAGGGAAAATAATCATTTTATGAAACTATTAGATCTATTACTGAATTGGAGTTTAGTTCATTACTGTCAATTAATCATGAAACCCATCTCATTAGCTTTGTACACATGACTTATATACATATTTGCAAGGCCTTCCTGTACACAATTTGAAATCATAGCCTGTAATTTTTTAAGGTTGATCAACATGACTTAAACCCTTTTGCTGACATCTTGTTTTATCCTGTACCTTGTAGCTAATAGGCTGCTAATTGAAACACAGGTCTCTATTTTGTAAAAGCAGTGGAAGTGTCAGTTACATTTTTTCATCTGTTTTTGAGACTTCTTAGAAAAATCATTGTTCAATCTAGACTCTGATAGAATAAGTCAAGATCTTTTAGTTCCCTATCCATTTTAACTATTCCTTTCTTAAAAGCCAGGACTTCTGAAAATTACAGTGTGTCGACCAAATATTAAGTAGCTTCTGCAGTGGGTTAGCATCAAAGACACTGAAGAATTTTTCATTTGTTGACTAGAAGCATAGATACATCTTTTTCTGAGTTCAGGCAGTATTTCTGTGGAGGTGATCAGTGTAGTATCCTACACACCAAATTATTGTAGACAAAAATAGATTTATTTTCAGAGTGACTTGAATTTGAACATAGACATACAATATTCTTCAAGATTACTTACTAAAAGTGCTCAGACTTGTGAGTTACCTCTGTTTTTTTGTTTTGTTTTGTTTGTTTTTAATGAAATACATTTCTGATCAAGTATTTTTCACTTATTTATTCTTGTTAGGAAAACAGTTGTCTAGAAATGGATAAAGCAAGTAAATGAACAGACTATGTGGAAAAGACAGAAAGTGAGTGAAATATACTGAGGCACAGGAGAACATGATCAACTTAAGAATAAGGAACCTGGGCTAGGACTAATAAGAACTTATGCCAGTGGATATTCCACCTCAACAGTAATTTCCCTGAAACTATTTATTTAGAACAGATATATAAAGTCCATGAAGCAGCAGTGTAAATGCATGTACTTCTGCTCCTCATCTTCAGTTAGGAGAAGATTCAAGATAGCACAAAATAAGTGAAGTGAGTTAGAAATTTTCAACATAGAAAACGGCAGTAAATTCTATTAAAGACAGAATTTGGGAGCTGGAAATGATCCTTCAACAAGCGTTTTTATATGAACTTGTCTATTATTTTGATTAGTCACCTTATCTTAAAGTAAACTGCACTAGGGAAAAATGTTCAGACATGACACAAACCTGGTGATGATTCTTATAGATGAGAAGCAGGGCACCTCCCAAAAAAAGAATATGTAGACTGAGAAATGAAGTAGCAAAATAGAATTTGGTAGGATCAAGTAACATAAAATTCTAGTATTATCTGGAAAATTATCAATTAGAAATGAAAGAAAACTTTTGGATTGATGTTTGGGTGGTGATAAGCACTCAGTGTGCTGTAAAAGTGGTCTAAGTAAATATCATCCCATAACATGCAATATTCTGACTATAGAGAATAGAAGGGGAGTATTAAAAAAATGGGAGAATAAATTCATGTGAAATGTGAACTCAAGTGGGTTAGTAGCAGGGCATATAAAGAGAAGCTCTGTTTGAATGTAGGAAATCACACTGGGTCTGTCTACAACATTTTTATTTGTTTATCCTAATAAAATATATAGAGAGAGCACATAAAGGGAAGATTCCTCAAAAATTTGTAACGGTGTAAAGAATGTGATGAGTGACTAACAAAAAAGAAATGAAGTGATTTTGAACAGGAGGACCTTAAAGAAATGTGAACTGGATCATACTATATTTAAACTGAAAATCTGAATGTCAATTACAATCAGAGATTATTAACAGGTTCTTGAATAAGCTTCCACTATTTTAATCTGAAACAGTGAAGGCTAAAATCCTTAATCTATCTGAATAATGATATTGATCCAATAAAATTCCACAAGCTACTTATCCTACTACGTATGCACAGAAAAGTAAGACAATAATTTCAAGAAAGAATATGGATGGTAATACGGGAATATAATAGGAGCTCGTTGAGTTCCTACTTAGAATTTTAGCCTCAGATCAACCTTCAATCTTTTTCTTCCTCCAGGATAGGTTATGTACAGCCCATTGCATTTTAATATACCAACCTCTTTGTTGTAATTATGTGAGTTCTAATTGGTTTTGTAGCAAGATGTTGAAATAAAAGCTCCTACTCTGAATCCTGAATTCATCATGTTCACTACAGCAAATCATTATTAAAGATTTTTTCTAAGAAAAGTGTATATGTTACAAATTGCGTTTTCATAATAATATATGATTCTGTTTCCAGGGGTAACCTATGGCATACACATATGGATTAACAGAAACAATTATCTTGGATATAATGAATCACTGTCATTGTGAGATATAAATAAATATCACCCAAAAATTGTTAGATTTTTTTATTCTGTGGGGAAATTTGTGATATTTATCATTTTATATTATATTCTTCAAACTCTAAAATTCTTGAAGTAGGTTACTCTGTCAAGCAGTAAATGAAGAAAAGTATAAAAAAGAAATGGAGAAGTATTTGGAAAATTGAAGTAAATTAATTTAATGACAAAATGTGCTGTGCTTACTAAATTTCAAGCAAAAAGACTTACAGGACTTCATGAAAGTCTTGTCATGTCACCTGGAACTGATACTGGAAGGCAGTACTTTCTCTAAGACTCATTGTCCCTATGAAGTCTAATGCAATGTGTTTATAAAGTCTCATACTGCAGAGGAAATCACTGAAAAACCTTTTCCTTCAGTTTAGCAACATATTTTCAATATACCCAACTTCCATACAGCTTCATCCTTTTCTGAGAAATCTATGTAATATCTATAATGCAAGAGTAATATAAATAAATCCTTTATTCAGCTATCATATATTTTGGGCTTCTGTTCATCAAGATTCATCCACTAACTTTCCGTTTTTTTGAACATACTTATTTTTAGTTATCAGTACCTTGAGTTTTGGCAAAGAGAGAAACTTATAGCTTTCCAATTATACACAAAATGGAATAATTCAGAGCATTAGGCTAAAAAAAAGTCATATCTTTGTAATGCTTCAAAGTATTCAAGATAATAAAAGTAAAATACGATAAACAACTCTCTTTGTAAGTCAGGGCCTGTGTCAAATTGACTCTTATCAACAGAAACCAATGGAAAGACACTCATCCTTTTAAAGACAGTAAAATTCCCATCTGATATATTCAGAAAAAAAGTAATTGACTTCAAGTTCTGTGATTTCATTCAAATATGAAAGGTAATTTCATAATGAGTCTTAACTTTCTTTAAAATGTTATGATCCTTGTGAATCAATAATATCCAAGAAGTAAAATAGTGAGACATCATTATTTTAGAATTTTTAACTCCACACTAAGCTCCTTCTCAAAGGATCAGTTATGAAGTTTGAAACAGAAGCTGAAGGCTGAAGCTTTAATGCTTCATCACTTAAGCATTAAATCTTAGTGGTAAATTGCAAGTAGTGAGTATCATTCTCTCTCTCTATCATTGCAACTCTCTATCTATGCCTTCTTGGAAGTAATTGCACCAGACGTGTTATAGCAAAGATGTAAATGCTATTTGCTGAAAAAATTGTAAGATAATTACATTTTGAAATGGCTTCTTCTGAATTGTTTTATCATCCTGGTACATCACTATTTATTTATCAACATATCCTGCACAAATGTGGCTAGGGATTCTTCCCACTTTGTCTAAAACTGAGGTTTGACCACATTTATTGTCTACGTGAAGATATTGTGAATAACCTTCTGGGATGCCCCCGGTGGCGCACAGTGGAAAAACTGCCGCTTGCAACACCAGAGACCCATATTCGAATCTCCCCTGTGGCGCAAGTAGTAGAAGTGCCACTTTGCTACACAGAGGGCTCGAATCCCGGAAGTTGGACTCGATGATCTCTAAGGTCCCTTCCAACTCGCAGGATACTATGATACTATGATACTATGATGCTTATCTGTTTCTGTGGCTGAAATGGATGAGTTAATGATTGGCTCTTAACTTTAAATAGGTAAAACTGAATAAGTTTTATGCTAATGTCACAATATGAGACTTGATTGAGTACTGCATGATTGTTACGTCCCCTTTTCCCCACACCTTACTACTACTATGCTCTGGACAAAATTTTCTAGGCTCTAACCAGACAAATCTTGTCACTGTAATTTTTATTTTTATTTTCTCTTTATCCCTGTCCTTGTAACTAAGAAGTCGCTTAACTAAGCGGCTAAGCGTCCCTGTAACTAAGAAGTCGCTTAACTAAGGGACTAAGCGTCCCTGTAACTAAGAAGTCAGGAAAAGGTGCCAGGAGACCTGCGTGGATGAGTAAGGAACTCATGTGCAAGCTCCGCAGAAAGAAGAAAGTACACGATATGTGGAAAAAGGGTCTGGCCACTTGGGAACAATATAAGAATGTAGTCAGGGACTGCCGAGATGCGACCAGGAAGGCTAAAGCCCACCTGGAGCTGAATCTAGCTAAGGAGATAAAGGATAATAAAAAAGGGTTTTTTAAGTACGTTAACAGCAAAAGGAAGGCTAGGGAGAATGTGGGCCCCATACTAAGTGAGGGGGGTGTTCTGGTAACGGGGGATGCTGAGAAGGCGGAAATACTGAACGCCTTCTTTGCCTCTGTCTTTAGTGAAAGGGCTCTCCCCCAGGAATCCCAGCCCCCGGTGGTTGATGAGAGAATCTGGGGAATGGGAGATTTCCCTTTAGTCAGGGAAGAGGTGGTCCGTGAGTGCTTAGGAAACATTAATGTCCATAAATCCATGGGACCTGATGGGGTGCACCCGCGGGTGCTGAGAGAGCTGGCGGAGGTTATTGCTAAGCCGCTCTCTGTAATTTTTCAAAGGTCTTGGAGAACTGGGGAGGTGCCTGAAGACTGGAGGATGGCCAATGTCACCCCAGTCTTCAAAAAGGGCAAGAAGGATGACCTGGGTAATTATAGGCCAGTCAGCCTCACCTCTGTCCCAGGGAAGGTGATGGAACAGCTTGTGCTGGATGCCATCTCCAGACAACTGGGAGAAAAGGAGGTTATCAGGAGTACTCAGCATGGGTTCACCAAGGGGAGGTCGTGCTCGACCAACCTGGTGGCCTTTTATGAAGATGTCACTGGCTGGGTGGACGGGGGGAGAGCGGTAGATGTAGTCTACCTTGATTTCAGTAAGGCTTTTGATACGGTCCCCCATGACATCCTTATAACAAAGCTGAGGAAGTATGGGATAGATGAGTGGACGGTGAAGTGGATCAAGAATTGGCTGACTGGCAGAGTGCAGAGGGTTGTTGTTGGCGGTGCGGTGTCTGGCTGGAGGCCTGTGACTAGTGGTGTCCCCCAGGGGTCTGTGCTGGGTCCAGTCTTGTTCAACATCTTCATCAACGACCTTGATGAGGGGATAGTGGCCACCCTCAGCAAGTTTGCTGATGACACGAAGCTGGGAGGATTGGCTGACACGCCTGAAGGCTGTGCGGCCATTCAGAGAGACCTGGACAGGCTGGAGAGCTGGGCAGTAAGAAACCGGATGAGGTTTAACATAAGCAAGTGTAGAGTCTTGCATCTAGGTAGAAATAATTGCATACACCAGTACAGGTTGGGGGGAGACCTGCTGGAGAGGAGCTCTGCTGAGAGGGACCTGGGCGTCCTGGTGGACGACAGGTTGGCCATGAGCCAGCAGTGTGCCCTTGTAGCCAAAAAGGCCAATGGCATACTGGGGTGCATTAAAAAGAGCGTAGCCAGCAGGTCGAGGGAGGTGATCCTCCCCCTCTACTCTGCCCTGGTGAGGCCTCATCTGGAATACTGTGTCCAGTTCTGGGCTCCCCAGTACAAAAAAGACAGGGATCTCTTGGAAAGAGTCCAGCATAGGGCCACAAAGATGGTGAAGGGCCTGGACCATCTCCCCTATGAGGAGAGACTTAGGGAACTGGGTCTGTTTAGCCTTGAGAAAAGAAGGCTGAGAGGGGACTTGATCCAGGTTTATAAATACCTGAGGTGTGGAAGCCATAGTGGCGAGGCTGGTCTCTTTTCAGTAGTGCGTGGGGACAGGACTAGGGGCAATGGGCTGAAACTCCAGCATAGGAAGTTCCGCACGAATGTGCGCAAGAACTTCTTTACAGTGAGGGTGACGGAGCACTGGAACAGGCTGCCCAGGGGGGTGGTGGAGTCTCCTTCTCTGGAGATATTCAAGACCCGCCTGGACGCCTACCTGTGCGACGTGGTGTAGGGAGCCTGCTTTGGCAGGGGGGTTGGACTCGATGATCTCTAGAGGTCCCTTCCAACCCCTATAATTCTGTGATTCTGTGATTCTGTGATTCTGTTCACAGAAATAAACTATGCTGGTGTTCTTAGAGCGGGGTTGGACTAGATGATCTCCAGATGTCCCTTCCAATATCTACAGTTTTGTGATGAGTGATGAGTGATTTTCTCCAAGTATGGGGAGTAACTTCTAAGTAGAATTGTGGAATAAACTGATTTATTTTCTACTTTTTCCCTTATTGCTTTTTCCCATTAGACTGAAAGTACTTTACTATCACTTTATTTAGGAATACCAATAGCCTGTGCAAAAAAATATTTTATGAAAACTGACGATTATTGGTTTTAAGGTAAGGTAGTAAGAGGATCAAAAAATAATTATAATTCTGAAGGATTCTGCAAGATTATGAGTAGTCAACCATTAAGCATAGCACAGTGGCATTTCCACATTTGATTGCATGCAAATTGTTGATCAGTCTCCATTCTGTTTATAGCATTAGATGTTTTTCTCTATATTTTTTTATATAACTCATTTCATAACTTCTCAGTAAGATAAAAGCAGGTTATGAGGTTTTACAGATAAAAACCCCTCTGAAATAATTTAAAACTCATTTAACTTTGAGATTTGTGGTTGATAAAAATGTTATTAAGGCTCTTAATTTAAATAACTGTACTTGATTCAATTGGACCTGATGTTTACAAATACTCGTCATTTACCCCATAGAAGATTTGAGTCTTTCCTCCTTGAACTGAAAAACATGATGTTCAATGTAACCTTCTTTCAAAGATCCAAATGCTCTGCCACTAAGGAATGCATCTCAGTAATTCTTTCTGGAAAGCAGGTCCCCGTAAACAGTTGAGAGAACATGTTTAAAACACAATTTAGTTTGAAAACTGTTGAGCAACTTTCACCTTATATAATGCTGTATGCTTACAGTCCCTGCTCATTTGATACCAGACTAAAGTAGCTATTACTGTCTTACATTCATTGTTGTTTTGGTTTGGGGTTATGCACTGATGGGTTTTACCACTTTCTCTGATGGTAAGCAATCCACACAAATATGTAGGTTATACGAACTACTTTTAAAAGATTGCCACAAATTATTCAGACAAAATAGGCTAGTACTCATATCTGAATTGCTTTTGAGTATTTTTGCTATAAACTATAAAACCTTCAGTGCCTGATCTGAAAAGCAGAGAAGCTGGATTTCAGATTGGGAAATAAGAGAAAATTAGGAGGTTAAAGCAGTCTGAACAGAGTGAACTGCACTTTTTAAATTTGCCTGCTGGATTCAGTTCCATTTTCATGGCCCTTCTTTCTTGTTTTTATTTATTAAATTATTTGTGTGTGCATGTGTGTCATTTGTTCTTAGCTCCACAGAGAGTTTTCTGCTTTATTGGTAGTAAGGAAAAACCGTCTCTCTGTTTCCCTGAGGGATATTTCTTAAAACTTATATGAATAAATTTCAAGTAGCACACAGCTTTCTTGAAAGTCATTGCAGTTTGATATTTGTGTTTGAATTTTACAAGAGCTTAGAAAGAGCCATTAGCACCTTAGGCAGATATTACTGTCTATTTCTGTGATAATGAGATACCCTGTGTTTACCCCACTCACAGTACAGATCTTGCTGAGAGGTGTCTTATTTATATTTATTTCTTTTGCGTCTACCCAAGTTCACAGAATAAATAACATTTACAAATCTTAATTTATTTAAGTGTTTGTGCATGTGGTAACTGTGGAATAGAAATGACTGGCTTTTTATTTTATTCTATCAGAGTGTAAAAAGAGCAACTGAACTAGCAATAGGTTACATAACTTCAGTCAGTGTTCTTGATCTACTGAAGTACAACACGTCAAGGGAACAGAAGGTCTTATATGTTTGGAATTTACAATGAAAGACGAAATATAATTAAATGGCATTAAAGACAAAGCCAACCTGAGAGTGATTCATCCCCATGTATCTAAGCTACATATTTGTAGATCCCGTTTTACACCCATAATTTAAACTAGACATCTCTTTCCTACAATTGTTATTTGTTGTGGAAGATACATAGGCACATTGTTGTATCTGGGCTACCCAGTTCAAAAAAGACAGGGATCTCCTACATGAAGTCCAGAGGAGGGCCACAAAGACAATAAGGGGTCTGAAGCATCTCCTGTAAGAGGAAAGGCTGAGTAACCTGGGCCTGTTCAGCCTGGGGAAAAGAAGACTGAGAGGGGATCTGATAAATATATATAAATACCTAAAGGGAGGTGTGAGGGAATGGATGCGGCCAAGCTCTTCTCAGTGGTTCATAGCAATTGAACATGGAGTAAGGTTTTAAAACTTGGACACAGGACGTTCTGTACTAACATGCAGAAGAACTTTTTTAGAATATAGGTGATAGAGTACTGGAACAGGTTGTCCAGAGAAGTTGTGAATTCTCCTTTATGGAGATATTTAAGAATCATTTGAATTCTGTGCTCCTTATTGTAGGGAACCTGTTTTGGCAATGGAATTGCACTTCATGATCTCATAAGTTCCCTTCCAATACCTGCACTTCTGTGATTCTGTAACAAAAAATTCCACTATTATGCGCACTACCAGCAAGAACAAAAACATACTTTACCCTTTGTCATTTGCTTTCTCTCCTCAAAAATCTGAAATACAGTTAACGTGTGAAAAGACAGGGCACTACTATTAGACTAATGTTATAAAACCAGCCAAAATAGTTTCCAAGAACTAACTCATATCCTTCCATGATATATCATAACAAAAATCTGTTTGCTATGCTTTTACAGTTTCAAGATTATTGTTCCAGGATAGATGTTTTCCTAACAACATGTAAAAAGAGCTTCGAAAAGCCCTAAAATAATCAATGTCTTTAAATAAATTATGTGCTTTGTACTTCCTTGGCAAATGAGGCAATGCTCTCTTTTCTACATTCTATTTTTCTATTGCTAATACTGGACTTAATTATACATCTAACAGTTGAATCTTTGTGATAGAGACAAAATGTTGCTACAGAATCCTTTTAATCATTCACTATATATGTGAAGTATAACTGCATTTTTCACTTCTTTTGAAAAAAATTAGCATCTGGCAAGTAAAAGCTGAAAGGCCCACTGGACTCTTAATACCCTTCTTTTTGTTGGACATTACCAGGGTGTTCAGGAAACATGGTTTAAAGAAAAACAAACAGCTTAAGAAAGACTTTTCTCCTGTTGTTCCATCTGCTAAAATATAACTGGGCTTCAGACATTCCAGTACAAACTAGAGCAGACCAGATTCTTTGTTGCTCAGAAACAACTTTCACAGCTCTGTTCCAAAAGCAATGGGAGTACAATCAAAGAAAATCTGTGCTAAGAAATGTATATATTAAAAATAATGTGTGTTTTACTTCTTTAACTCTACAAAGAGTTAAAATCATAGAACAGCTCAGGTTGAAAGCAACATTAACTATCAGAGAGCTCCAGTCCTCTGTTGTGGGCAGGGTAGACACCCACCAGACCAGTCTGCACAGGCCTGCATCAAACCCGGTCTTGAATACCTCCAGAAATGGGACATCTACACCTTCTCTGGGCATCCTGTGCCAGCAACTCACTACCCTCTGAGTAAAGGATTTCTTCCCAATGTACAACCTAAAATTCCCTTGAAATAATACTTTTCTTCAACTCCTGCAATCTATATCTTTGTTCACACAAACTAATCTGTTAATAATAATTTTGAAGTAAATATAACAAATAAATACTGATGTTTTTAAAAAATGTCAAAACAGTTGTTTTTCTAATTATCATTGTTTGCCAGGTTAAGGTATATTTTTAACAACAATTATGTTTACTTGTTGGGGAAAAGTATCAAATAAAATTATGGATTCTTCCTTTTGTAATATCTTCAATTTAGATTTTTTTTTTATTATTATTATTTTTATTTTTTTTTTACTTCTATCAAGAACTTGCTAAAGGACTCAACATGGCTGAAATTAAATGATCTGTTTTACATTACAAGTTAGACTAAATTAAGCAGCGGTTTTTTGTTTTGTTTTCCTTTTAACTCCGGGCAGAAAAAAAAAAACACCAAAAACACCTCACTTCCTGGTGAATCAGGAGTTTTGACATTATCTAGAAATAATCCACATTCTCTGTCCAGCATTAGTGAGACTAAACATAAACCAGGTTGCTTATTTGCAAGGCATATGGCCATGCTACTTTGTCCAAGGTGTTATGCCCCATCTCTCAGCATTAAATTACTTAATCTGGTTGTTTCTGAGCCAGTATGTTGGTTTAAGCACATTACTGCATACTAACAAGGCAATTTGCCTTCTGGACATGTTTGCCTCTTAGCTACTGGAGTACAAGAAAAAGCAGCAAGGTTTCCACATGGATGTGACTGTTATTTTTTTATTTGTTTTTATTTCGTTGGTCGGTTTGGTTGTTTATTTACTTCATGACTGAAATCAAAATTGTGAAACGTTTTCTTCAGCTATTACTAGTGCCACAGCTGTAGTTTGCAGAGCTTTAGATGTAGTCCACGAAGCCAAGTTAGTCTATGTGTTTTCCCTTGGAGATTAATTATTTCAGAGGAAATGTGTGACGTATTCTTGATAAAAAGATTGGAAATGATGAGCCTAGCACCCATTCTCCTCAGCAGGGTATAAATCTTGTTAATGAAACATAGTTGTAACCTGCAGAATAGATTTGGGTCCCCCAGTGCTTTGCTCCAATTTCTGTGTTTACTAAGTTTGCAACTGGATGAGAAAAGGGGACAGAAGGGAAAAAAAAAATGTATTTCTTACATTTCATTGTTTTTTTCATTATGAAAATTAAATGACTTTCGGATGAGTCATGAGACTACTTACGTAGTAATAACGCACTCATGTAGTTCTAATTATTTTTTTTATCCTAAAGTAAATAATATGAACAAGTATGTTCTATAAATTGTAATATACTACTAGAGGCCATTAGAAAAATGGAAGGAAATACGATGTAGTTCAAGATGACTGTGATTTAATATGCTTGTGATAAATTTACATTACTATTGAAGAATCCGAATTCTCGTCTATAGAAAAGCACTGTATTCAATATCTACTGATTTGATAACAACTCTGAAGTAAAGAAATTAATCTCTACATATCTGTTTTGTTTTATTTAGTTACATTTTTTGTTGTTGTTATTTTTGTTTTCCCCTGAGATTAGACCTAAAAACAAATATATAAAGTAAAATAAAGCTAAAAATCTTCTAATGGATCTAAAACTATGAAACAAAATACCCTATATAACAATCAGCGATATTTCAGAGCTGTTAAAAATCTGATAAAAAGCTTTGATTCTTAATCCCTTGTGATTACAAGATTTTCATTAAAATTAGTTTCAATGTATTTCATTCAGCAAAATAGCCACAGGTAGTTCAGGGAAAAGTTTGCTCCAGATTTCCTAAATTTAGTACAAAGTAGTAAAAAGTATAGAATTATTTTACAGTGGAAGCAAATTCACTAAGTAAATATAAAAATAAATAGGATGGTAGGACAAGGATATCTCACACCAAACATGATGAATAATTGAGATACTTAAGAGCAGCAATCATGATAATCTTTTATTTAAAACAGTTGAAATTATATTACAGTAATCAATGACAGTTTAGCTGTTGCCTTCCATAGAGTAAGAATTTTACTCAGTATTTCAAATTCAGTGGTATGAGCAGCGCAGTGGTATGAGGTGCTGCTTGCAACACCAGAGGCCCGGGTTCGAATCCCCCCTGTGGCGCAAGTGGCAGAAATGCTGCTCTGCTACACAGAAAGGCTCGAATCCCGGCAGTTGGACTTGATGATCTCTAAGGTCCCTTCCAACTTGCACAATACTGTGGTACTGTGAAAATCTATTAGAACTTTGTACTTTCTGGAAATAGCTTTTTTACACCATTTTTGAAATAAACCATAGTGACCACACTTCCTTCCCAAGAAATTTTAGTATATGCAAATTAATATGCAATTTATTTTTCTTTCATGCATAAAGTCTGATACTGAAACAGGACATTTTCATGTCATGTTAGCTATATCCAGGTTATTTGCAACAACAGGAATGACAACAGCATAAACCTTGGTCTACAAAAAGTGAATTTTTAAATCTTGACTTACTAATTGAAGACCAAAATCTCTCGAAGAAGAGATTTGAGGATTAATTTTTAAATCAGTTTTTAATCTGCTTATTCAGTTTTCATTACTCTTCAGTGAAAATTTAAAATGAAATGTACAGTACTTAACTTCAATAATGTTCCTGTTTTTAATATAGCAAATGCCAAAGAGCCAAAAGGCCCTATGCAACTCAAGAATATTCCGTGGAAAAGGCTATACAGTTTACATCACATTACATATATTTAAGTCTATCAAACTTTTAAATTTATTTGCAAATTTATTTGCTTAATAGAACACGAACTCACTGATTTTGTAAATAAGAAATCTAAGTATACAGCATGACACTGGGTTGAAAATATTTATTTAGCAGACAGCTCTTCTATTTGTCCCATATTACAAATAAAAGAAAAAAATATACCTAATATTATTATTTAAAACATGATCTGCATAGCTGCATTGGTAAAAACTGATTCTATCCAGCTGAATCAGTCAAATACTTTACCTATCACATATAGATGTGCGGGGGTGAAGGGAATTTTAGCCATGCAATCATGAAGTGTCTTGGGTTGGAAGGGACCTTAAAGATCATCACATTCCAACACCCCTGTTGAGGACAGTGTAACCATTCTTTCTATCAGGCTGCCTGGACAGCCCCAGCTCCCTTGGCTTGTTTTTGTAGGAAAGCTGCCCTAGCCCTCTGAACATGTTTGTGGCCCTACTCTGGACCTGATCCAATAGTTTCATTTCTTTCTTGTACTGGGTGTAAGGGTTCAAGACAACATTCATAATAGAGGCTGAAAAACTAGTTTGACAGGGTGTGGAAAAGGACACTGAAAACAAAGGCTGTCTTCAGGGGACAAGAGCAAAAATCAAGCAGGGAGCATAATCTCCTCCTGATTGTGACCCTGAAGGGAGAAGAGGGTGAATAGAAGCAAGGTGTGGCTCTAATTGAATGAGCACTTGTGTGGGCACTTGATGTCTAGACATGAAAGAAACTGGTTAAGTGTTCTGTTGACATGCTGGGGGGGAGTGGGGTCTGAAAATTATAAGAGGGGACTTGGAAATGTATGGAAGGGATGTTAGAATGTGCAATCAAGGATTTGGATAGCTCACCTCTCTGAGTCTGGTCCTTCAGATGCTGCACAGAGCCCCAAACCTGGACACAGTACTCCAGGTAGAGTCTCACAAGGGCAGAGTAGAAAGGCACAGTCTCTCACCCTTCTGGTTAACCCCAATTTTGATGCAGCCCAGTATGCAGTTAGTCTTCTGGGCTGCAAGTCCACACTGCTGGCTTGTGCCATGCTTTTTATCCACCAGAACCCCCAATACGTTTTCTGTAAGGCTGCTCTAAATGAGTTCTCTCATTCTGTATCAATTCCATATCTGGAACTGCCCTGACCCAAGTACATCACCTTGCACTTGGCCTTGTTGAACCTAATTCAATTCATGTGGGCCCACTTATCAAGTTTGTCTGGGTCCATTAGGATGGCTTCCCTTCCTTCTGTTGTAATAACTACACCTCTCAGCTTAGTGTCATTTGCAAACTTGCTGGGAGTGCACTCAATCCAACTGTTCAAGTCATTTTTGAAGATATTGAAGCACACCAGTCCCAAGACAGACTCCAGCAGAAAACCACTTATAACTGGCCTCCACCTAAAGATAACAGTCTTTAGTTGTTTCTTGACTTGATTCATGGCTTTTAGCCCCATGAAAGCCAGTAGGGGTTTTACTGTCATAAACGTCATCAGCTTTTTAAGCTAAAGATTAACTGATTCAAATAATATTATATAAAATATTTTTATTTTTATGATTGCACAGAATTAGATTGACTGTGGTTACAATTATAGATAGCACAATAAAATATTTTATGTAAAATCCACCAAAATTATCACACCACCCATAATATTTACTATATTTTTTATATGTATATATTTTTAAAGGCTATTCCTACTCTGTTCCTGAAAAAGAATGCAAAGATTCTGATTCTGAGAACACTGTGAAAAAAATGTGAACTCAAG
Organism: Excalfactoria chinensis; assembly: GCF_039878825.1. NCBI lineage: Eukaryota > Metazoa > Chordata > Aves > Galliformes > Phasianidae > Excalfactoria > Excalfactoria chinensis. Next base: position 100,218,153 of record NC_092826.1, read on the forward strand.
GTATTGTTGCTTCCTCAGCAACAATCAGCTAAGTCTGTTACAGCGCTCAGATTGGTACCACAAATACTTTCCACTGCTTTGTTAACTCAGGCCAGCAGCAGAATGCCTTAGTGAAGTCTGGAAGGAAGAAGAGTGAATGCAAATCTGGAAATGACAGATTAATAAGAACTCCAGCACAGATCCAGCTACAGGGACAGCCAAGGACCTCATTCCAATCTCTTGTCTGCTGAAAGGTTGAAGACTATGGTTTGCTTTACTTTCATTCTATTCGATCCTGTTCTGCTGCAAATTCAGTTTTTATTGCTCTAAGAAACAAACAAGCTACCACTGTGTACCTGTAAAGTTCAAGATATGCATTTATACTATGAGAATAGTGATCAGGGAACTAGCTGCACATCTGTTCAGGCCTCCAGCCTCCAGTAAGCCTGACAAGATGCCTTTATATAGTTACATCAGAAATTTTGTTGCTTCTATATATATCTATTATTCTGATTGTTTCTCTATGAAACATAGTAGGAATTACTATTACTGAGTGAATAGCTGAAAAATATTTTGAATATATTAGATTCTCATAGCCATCAGGCTCTGCAAATTTGATCTTAAACTTTTATGGATCAACAGAATCTGGAATGGACTTTTCTCTGTATATAATCTTTAAAGAGTGGCATTGGTTTTCCAAACTGTTACTCCCTTCTCTCAATGGCTGTGTTGCAGCTGCTTCTGATTAGGGAGTTGGCCTTTTCAAAATATATTGCTCTGTTCACAGATCTCTTTCTGAAAGCAAAGAACTTTCTTTTCTTAACCTTAGATTGTCCTTGCTTTTATGATGTACAGTGTTAAATTGAAAGTAGATAAGATGTGTGAGCAAGGGTGACTTTTTTTTTTTTTTCTTTTTGAGGGGAAGCATTTTTCAGAAACTACTAAAAGCCAGAATTCACCGAAGTCACAAAAAGTCCTTTCCATGTAGTTCTTTCCTTACACATTTTATCTTTGATCTGAAAAGAATAGCAATATTACTCTAATTCCGAAGTTTTGCAGTTCATTGACATGAAGAAATATCATTCAAATTACACACAAGAAGCAAGCAATTATCTTGCTTGGTAAAACAGGATCTACATCTATTTTCTTGAGTCTGTTTGCATAATTGCATTTAACCACTTCATTGCTAATGCCCACTTTAAACACTATATTTCATATGAACCTAATAGCATATTGTAAGCAAACAGGAAAAAAAACAACAGACATCCTTGTTCACTGCAGTGACACTATTCTGTTTGATTCAATGCCCTGAACAAAGAGCTCTCAGTTCTGGGTAGAGGTTTGAGCAAGTGTTCTGAACTGTGGACATGAGAGAACTTATGTCTCTCTGAAGAAGACATGTTGTCTTGTAGAAAATATTTTGATGTTTAGAATCTGGGCAATAAAAACAATCCTGCGTTTCACTGGTAATCAGCCAAAACTGGGCTCTTGGGTTACAACCTTTGTCATGTTGCATATTCATTGAACCCAGACAAATGATAGGAGGAAACCTGATATCTAAAGACAAGGATTACGGTGTTATGTCCGTGTTTTAACATCACCTACGACTTCTATGCCATGGTAATATGCAAATTTATTTCTAAATTTGTTAAAGTTTTCTTAGTCCATTACACAACCTAGATAGATAGATTTCTTGTCTGGCAACCCTGTTAATGAATTTAATGAAATCTATGCTAAAATCATTCAGGTCATTAATTCTAGCTACCAATACTGGAATGCAGTGGTAAAGCCCTTAGTGGCTGGGACCAATTTTATGATTTCCAGCCCTTGTTTATTTGTACTGGTTTATGCACTTTTGCTGTTTTATAAATATCAGGTTTTGATTAAAAAATGATACTTGTCAGTGTAGCCATGGTGTTTTCTTTTTATTTATTTATTTATTTATTTATTTATTTATTTTCCTTTCTTATTTTTATCTTTTCTGTCCCAGATTCTTTTTGCCTCAGTTTGAAACATGGTTGCTTTGTGCATTGATTACTTTGTTAAATCATTTCTATGCTGGTTGCAGCTTAAATTAAATGTTTTTTTGAAGACTGCTGACTTCAACTGTTTTTGAGATGATTGTCTTTTATTGTTATCTTAACATGTCATCATCTCTTTGGGAAATGGCTTACTTGCTGGTTTTACATCTTGGATGCATCCCATGCATGCATGTGTATATCATTTCTACATGGTTTTGCTTCAATGTTCTGACTAGTTACGAAAAAGACCACTTTTTACATAATACTATTTCCTGCTTGGCATCTACCTGGAGCCCTTGCTCTGAATGTTATAATCTCTCTCCCTGTGTTATTGTGTTCTGAATGTTGAGCCCTATCCATAAACAATTCCAGTCTGAATATGCAAGACAATGCTGTTCCTGTCAGTTTTTAATTCCATCAGGTAAACAAAACAAAAAAGCAAATATTCACATAAAAATCTTCCGCAAGCTCAACCTAGATGAGAAGAAGCTGAAAGAATATCAATTTTGAAACGGAAATGAAAGTAAGTGAGACAACTTCCACAATGTCCCAAAGAGATAATTTGTCTTTAAACTGTATAAGCATTCTATATGCTATTTTGAGAACTCAGCATCCAAGCACTTTGTGCTTTTTATTATTATTATTTTAGGAAATCTGGGGTAGAATTTCTGTTATGCTGATTTCTTCATATTATCAAGCAACTGGCTTGTTTTAGGTATGTTTTCTAAAATGAGATGTATCCTAACCAAGATGCCTTTAACTGTCTTGGCTAAATCTACGATCTTTAAAGAATGTCTGGACTTAGTCAAATAAATCATGCTTTCTTTGCCTAATTCTGAAAGACCTATATGCTACCATAAAACTGGGAGGATGGGAGGAAGGAGGGGAAGGACTCTTTCTGAGGCATAGCTTCAATGAGCTTTGTTTTAATTTGAAAAACTTACTATTGACTCATTTGGCTTCTGTTTTTTTGTTTTTGTTTTTTCTTAAGCAAGGTATGTTCTTACTCTAAAAGGAAAGGAAAAAGATAAAAATTGAGTCTAGGGAAATATAATTGTCTATATCCAGGTCTTATTTGTCTGTCAATACATTTGTAGTGTTTGTTGTTGTCATTTTGGTTTTGGTTTTGTTTCATTTTGTTCTGTTTTTGTGTGAGATCTCGGGAATAATATTTGAAAAAATAAACCTGTTCTCAGCTGAACTTAATTTTATTTTAAAATTATCTATTCCTTGTCTCATTTTAGTATCCCAAGAAAAAGTAGAAAAAGTAGGCACATGGGTGTACACACACACACACACAAAGTTTTTCTGTGGTTGCCTGCTTGCTGAAAAGGGATGGGAGCCATTTCATAAGGATTTAACAACTGAAATACTTGGGACCATATTTCTTCTCAAAACCATTCAAATTTGTCACTGTCAACATGTAAATGGACTGGGAGAAGAATGAGATTCAGCAGCTTTGTTCTAAATGTATCATACCTGAGGAGCTGTTTATCTGTGGTCAGAACTGACTGTGCATTTCACAGCAGTCAGCAAAGGTTTTTATGTGTGGAGATCTACATTGATTCAGAATTTGGTTTCTTGCCGCCCCATTATTCAGAGTTTGATGGCTTCTAAGATTTCTTTGTATGGTGGGAAAAGGTAGAATGTTTTAAAATAATAGCTGTTTATTATCATTTGGAACAGAATGTTTTTGTTGAATTGAGAGTTTTAATCAAAAATCTTGAAGGACTCTTCAAAATTTACATATTAAAAAATCATGTTGATATCTTAAAGAATTTTCCTAAAAAATAAATTTGGATAGTATTTTGGGGAATCAAAATGAGAGTTTTGATTTTGATTAAGATTTGTTCTGAATTTTGAACTGTGTTGGAGGGTACCCTTTAAAAAGTATGGTAGGTTACATACTTCTTAGAATATGTCACAGCTCCTTCTGACAGTGGCATGATTCCTATTTTTTATGCGCTTTCTAAGCCTCCTTTGCCTCCCAGCCTTCTTGATGCAGGTCTTCATATTGCAGGTACAATTTCAATATTTGTTTCTGATTCATTCTTAAAAGCACCTTAAACCAACTAAATGATCCTAAATGAGCCATCCAGCCTAAGTAGTCAAAATTAGCTCAATTTTATTATAGCTATATTGCTTCTTCTGCAGTGCTGACTACAGTGCATGACTTTTAACATTTGTCTACAGAAAACTCCAGGCTCTTAACCAAGTCTGGGAACAGATGTATCATCTCACCTAGCACAGACCTTCAGCATCCAGCTTTCAGGAATAAACCCGTATGTCACACATCAGTGATACCAGAATGTGCTGTGATCTCTAAGCCATTTTCTGTCTTAATAGTTGAGGTAGGATTGTCTGTTTTACACGTAGAAAAAATGTCTGCTGGTGAGTAATCTCAAATTGACTGAAAAATCCAGGAAAGAATTGTTTCTTTTGTCCTGAGATCACTGAAGCCCTCTTCCTGCTTAGGACCTCCTAAAAGAAAAAAATATATATATATATGGTGAAGGACTCAACAATGTCCTTCGCAGAGTAATTCCAGATTGCTTTTTGGGAGTCTTGAAATATGTTGATCAATATATTGGTGGTAATCTAATTCCAAAACTGAATATCTACTTGAGGCATACAGCCAAGAGTTTTAAAACACTAATCACATACTACCAGCTGCAGGCAATCGTGCAGGTTTCCACATCTCTCTGAAAATGTTAACCACAGTGTGGTGAATGTGTGTCTATTTCTGTCTGTAGAGATATACAAAAATAGTTTAAGAAAATGTTTTTTTTTTCCATATGAATTTTTTGTGTTTTTGGTCAATTAAGTTTTTCATTAAATTATCTTTTCTGTTCAGAAAGAATGAACACAACAGTTAGAATGCTTTGAATAAGTTATTATTTTACGTTTTTTAAAGGGTCAGTGACTGGATGGAATATTTGTATTGTACTGAGAAACCCAGATGCCTATCAAACATTGGACTGGTGTAAGATTGTACGATTGAGTGTGCTACATTCAATTTTTTGTTTGTTTGTTTTGTTGTTGTTTTCTTTGTTTGTTTGTTTTTCACTAATGGGAAGAGGAAAGAAGGGTGAGGAGACAGTAAACAGCTAGAGGAAAAAGCAAGAGATTGATCAGTGGTAAATAAAATAAAATAGCTATTACAAAAATCACCACTTCTGAGTCAAGAGAATGAGTTGGCAATCATACTTGTCAGAATCACAGTTAAGAGAGATTTTTTTTTTTTTCTTTTCAGTAAAGTATCTTTACATGAGCATACCCTACAAGACCCACATCAGCAAGTTTGCCCAGAAGTGCTCTAATTAACTATACCAAATGGTCTACTATGCTGTCAAGTTAATGCCTTCTATCTGGCTGTTTATTGGCCATCATGTATCATTGTTTGGCGAATGACAGCAGTCAGGTTATTAAAGGTGTAGATATTAAATTAACAACAGTGGTAAACATTGTAGCTGTACTTTACATCTCAGCAGAGCCAATGAAGTGGATGACACTGAATCCATGTTGATACGCTGCATTGACAGATGGGCATCATTTAACACAATACATCAGTGGGCAACCCACGTACCACAGCTGTCCTGCACTAAATGAATTAGATCAGGGTAATTAATCTAAGGCAGAAAGTATTACTAACATAGCTCCTAAGTGGAACTGGAAATGAGTAAAATATCCTGTTAAATAGAGAAGGAACAACAACAATAACAACAACAAAGTAGAAAATATGGGCTTAGTGCTTAGGGCTTAAGAGTCTAGAAAATGATTGTCAAGTATTTTAATATCACACACAAAAGACAATGCCTATCTCCTTGTATGATGGAATGTATAAAGAATACTCCCCTGTTACCCAATATCTTATCATAATCTTTTGTCATTGTGTATAACAAGGGAGGCAATAACCACAAGGGCAAGGGATCATGACTAAGATGTTACATTTGACACAATATTCTAATTTTAAAAAATCACTTTTATTAGTTACATGAACTCTTGATGGAATTATTCTTTCCTTTTATGAATCCTCTGCTGTATCTCATTGAGATAATAAACTCCTGTGGCACTTATTTGATTTTTATTTTTTTTTTTTATTTTTTATTTCTTTTCTGTTTTTCCTCAGGTAGATAGCTGCAGATTAAATGTATGTTATTCCTTTTCCTTCTCACATAATTTGTAGTGCTTCTATATAATTCTTAAATACATTATTTTCCCCTACTCTCTCTTCACTACCCCCTAATATTAGGTGGAAAAAGATCACAAGGAAGATTTAAAACAAAAGAGTCTGTCGTGTTAACATATCAGTTTGTGGTAAAAGCATTACAATACTCTTTGTTGTATGCTGATATCAATGTTTTATGCTCAATGAATACACTGCACCATGTACAATGATTAGAAATAAATCAATGTTGTGATGTGTGCACCTGAGATTACAAGCAGTTTAAATACTAAAGGCTTAAAGCTAGTGCATATCAATTCATCCCTAAATGTAGTCAATTTAAAGAGTAGTTGTAGACAGGGAAGAGCAACGAAGAACGGTAGCACTTAAAACCTCATTGTTAGTTGTGCACATCTTGTATTAATTTTGTTTCACTTCATTTGGTATATGACACTACAATGTAAAATTTCCCTAAAGAACATCTCTGAAAATGGCAAGCATTGATCAAGTATCATGTACTCTCCTGACTCTGTCAGCTCATTTGCATTTTCCTCCTTATTCTTTTTGCCTTGCCTAAGACAGTTTATTTTCTTCATGCTGTCTGGTATGATGCTATGTTTTGTCTTTAGGAGAAAAAGTGTTGATAATGCATCAGTGTTCTAGTTGTTGCTGTGAAGTGCTGTACAGAGCCAAGGATGTTTCAGTTCTTCAGCTTCTTGTACTGTTCTGCCAGTTGGGTTAGGAGGTGTCATGGTTTTGTGCTGTCAATATTCTACATCATGACATCATGTGCGGTATGAACTGTTTTGGTGGTATAAGAAAGTGTAACAGAGGGTATGTGGAAGTGTAACAGAGGGTATGTGGAAGTGTAACAGAGGGTATGTGGAAGTGTAACAAAGGGTATGTGGAAGTGTAACAGAGGGTATGTGGAAGTGTAATAGAGGGTATGTGGAAGTGTAACAGAGGGTATGTGGAAGTGTAATAGAGGGTATGTGGAAGTGTAACAGAGGGTATGCGGAAGTGTGGAAGGTTCATGCTCCAGATCTGTGGAATGGCAGCATCCCGAGTACTCAGCCCTTGGAGGAAACTACATATCCCAGGGGACAACGCGGCCAGAGATGAATCACCAGAGGAGGAAGACACACATATAATCTCGCTCCCAGGCTGGAACGTCCCTCTTTTCGCCCTGTCTATCGCTTTGGAGCACTCCATCCCTGCCGTCTCGCTCTATCAGCAACGTTCCAGCCTGTCGCCTAGAGATTGCAGTAGGCCCCCGGTTCTCCGGGACTCTTTCTCTCTCTTTCTTTTTCTCTGCCTTGTTTGATATAGTAGTTGTAGTTATATTGTATCATATTGTGTCTGGTATTTAGTAAAATAAGTTCTTTCCTTAGATTGCTGCCGTTGTTTTTGTTCATTCCCCCCTTCTAGGGGCAGCAGCCTCTATCACGGATAAATCTAGATAACCCGATTACAGGAGGACACAAGGAGCTGGGAGGGAAAAGCTGATCTAATTGACCAAAGGGATATCCCATAGCATATGACATATTATGAAAAAACTATAATTGTGTGCATCACTTCTTTTGTAAAAAAAGTGATAAGTGAAGGCATATATAAAATGTATATCTTATGATCATTACTGATATTTTTTTCCATTTCTTTGTAAATAGTTTTTTTATCTCAATCAATGAGTTCTACATTTTTTTTCTTTTTTTCTTTTTTTCTTTTTTTCTTTTTTTCTTTTTTTCTTTTTTTTTTTTTCTTTTTTTCTTTTTTTCTTTTTTTCTTTTTTTCTTTTTTTCTTTTTTTCTTCTTCAAGGATTATATCCCCCATCCCACTGGGAAGGGGCTGTGTGGTTCTTAGTTGCCTGGTGGGTTAAGCTGCAAGAGACAACTATCGTCCTTTTAAACTCTTCCTTCTGTGGATGTGAAGGCTGAGGTTTACTACTACCTTTACACTGTAGGAGAATGGAGAGATGGGGAAAAATAATTATTTTGGAAATTATAGTAGTGATTTTATCAGTCTGGTGTAATGAAAATGTATAGTGGTGTGAACCTCCTAAAAACTATTGATTTTTTTCATAGTGAGGCTCAAAAACAAGCCACAGCATGTGTGGAAGTTCTTTAGTGTACATTAAAGTACTGTGAGATTATGCTCCCTGCTGCTACCAACTTTTTCTTTTAGCCTGGACATTATGCCCGAGGCTTGACACAGGACTGATAACAATATCTTGCTAAATACTATGACCTTGTATTACCATCTTACCCCATAAATAGTGAGAAGCCCAAGAACCCACATCTCTAATCCTCATAAAAAGAGGATGCATGTGATCTCCTCGATTCCTTCTAAGTGCTGTGAATCTTGAGTGATTATTGTTTTGGAGTGGATAATGTAGAATAATTAGTGGAGGTGACTTAGTGCAGTGTACCCATCTTAAGAGAAAGTACAGCATTGAGGAAATCCCCGGGTTGTAATGTGGTAAATATGTATGTAATTTGTTCTCTGATAAGGCTTTCAAACTTTGCATTGTCAGTAACACCAGAGGAGCTCTGTATACTGACTCTTAAGATATGCAGCACAGAGAGTGGAGCAGAGCATAAGCACTGTGGCCAGGCTCTGTGATAGTTTTGGAAGGATGGGAACTGAAAAACTGAGTAGTTGTAACTGTGTGTCAGCAGCTTTTCATTTTTCTGTCACACCAATAAGAAAAAAGATATGTTTGACTAGAGTCACTCAGGGTCCACTTGAAATTAAGAAAACATTGCAAAAATGGCTTAAGAGAGAAGGAATTTGAAGGAAGACACCACTGCAGACAAGTCAAGAGGATGTCACTGGCTTCTGGGATCAGTCAACAGGCTGAGCCTTTCTCCCTCATAGTGACACCTATTTAAGACTCACACACTCAGTTATAATGAGTGCTTCCTAGCAAAAATTTGAAATCTGTATAGTTATTCTATAATTTAACATGTTTGTGGTCAACTGAAATTTTCATATCCTTGGTATTTGTATGTACTGTACAGATGGTGTATTTATCACTGGCAATTCAGAGGAAACTGTAATCTGTTTCTTTGAAAAAAAAATATTTATGAAGTTAGCCTTGAGAGTTCTCATTGGTCACAGCAAAACTCTTTAAGTATATGAGCCCACTTGAACGTGACAAAATCTGCTGTGTCAAATTGGGTATTTTCCCTTTATCACAAGAACATGTGAATGACTTAATACATTGTTATAGTTGCTTTGAAATACTGTCCAATATTAAATAAACTTTCTGTGAACATGGCAAAACGTCTTTGTTAGCCTCTTCATGCTGTTAAATCAGAACTGCCTTACAAAAACATTATGTAGACTATAGTTGGAAATCCTAGCAGAAGGTTCCTTAGATTGAACTTATTATCAAATATGTAAATAATTTAAGAGAGAAAAATGACAGGTCCTCTGCTATTTTTAGTTAAAAACTTTACTTTTTCTACTTTTATATTACATTTTCTTGTAAGGAGCCCAGATCACCAATACTCTGACTTCCTAATTCTTTCCTGCTTTTCTTATTGTGTCTTCTTCTCCATACTCCTTGAAACATATTTTACTTTTTTCTGTATAGTTTTATGCTGATGGATTTTACTTTGCTCAGGTAATCATGGCATGCCTTTCCTGACTAAAAGTTAATTCCTAGTTTAATGTCTTCAGGTTTTATTTCTCTTCTGATTTCCACCAGATGGCTGGCAAAATAGCATTGGTTGAATCAAGTGGTATCTACAGTTTTATAAATCATTAGTCCTTATCCCTGTGCAGTATACGAATGTTTTCAACCCATTCACATGTGGATTCTATAAGAGAATAACAGGTTTTTTCTTGTAGACATCATTGACATCCCAGTTTTAATTACTTGAGCCAATGAGGCTACCCAAAGAGGTAGTGGATGCCCTGTCCCTCGAGGTGTTCATGGCTAGGTTGGATGGGGCCCTGGTCTAGTATTAGATATGGAGATTGGTGGCTCTGCCTGCAGCTGATAATCCTTGTGGTCTCTTCCAACCCAAGCCATTCTGAGATTCTATGATCCTGTGATTCTATGATGTATAACTTATATTAAGATCAGAAATCATAAACACAAAGGGTTTTAGTTACAGTCATTTTTATGACTTTACACATATCCTTAGTGTCTACTGCAGTATACAGTGAGTGTATGGAGTACGCCTTCTGAGAAATATCTTCAGTTTTTCTCTGTTACATATATTCTGACTTGCAGAAACCTTTTTGCCTGTTCAATGCATATAGTTTCCCTTAAGCTTCTGCTAGCAATGAGATGAGAAGTGTGCATAGGTTTCTCTATTGTAAGAAAGCTGCCCTCAGGGAACTGAATGGAGACAATAAATACACTCTGTGTAGACAATCAAAAAGCCTAGTTAGCAACAACTGTAATTTCTTCTGATTTGAACCTAAGTTGAACGAGTAGCTTTGATATAAAAGGCTATGAATGTCACATTACTGATATCTTGTCTGACTGTTTCTACAAGACACTTTTTGCAAACTTTTGAAAATTAGCATCCCTAATAAAATATAAACAGCTACTCTGAAAAAAGAAACATGCATAAACTAAGTTAGAAAAATAAGTGATGATTTATGAAGGTGTCAGGTGTCACGTAGTGATGGATGAACCACAAAGATGTAATGGTTCAGCTCATATTCTCACTGAAATGTTGCATCTTTATCAGTAATATATTCTTACTGTCTTCTGAAAATAGGCTGAAAATCTTAGAAGAAACAATTGTACTTTTCATGCTTCTCAGTCTCACAGAGCCCAAATTCACTGATGCAAATTGCTTCTTAGAAGTTGTCTGACATGTCTAGTGACAGAAGTTTTACAGTTCTACAGAAATGAGGAGGATGGTGGTAGTTGTATGAACTTTTAGATGTTTATTAATTATTCAGCAAAAAGGACCCATCGTCACTGTGGTCTTCCTGTGCTTTTACAACATAATAAATAATAATAAATAGAATAGTGAATTGTTATGATTATTAAAATGAATACTTCTCCTAATACGATATATAGTTTTATTATTATTATTATTTTTAATAACAGTTACAGTACTCAGACTACAGGTGCTAGAGAAGGATGTGCCATTTTGGGATGGAAGGAAGGCTGTATACAGATGAAATAATAAAATATGACATTTTCCCACTTTTCCAAGAAATAATGATACTGTGCTGATAAAAGCAGCTATATAGAAAATCTAAGCATTGAGTTCCCCTATGTGACTACAAAACCACTTCATCCAAGAAAAAACCAACTTCATCAGCCCCATGGAGGATTAGCACAAAAGATAGAGAGCATCAATCATTCTTCACATACATATAATTCTACAGATAGTTTGCTGAATCACCAAACCCAAAAATGTAGCAAGGTGATAAGTGATTTTTTTATTTTTATTTTTATTTTTATTTTTATTTTTTATATTTTTTTGGTGGGAGAATTGATCCATGGGGGAGGGAAGAAGTAATCAGAGTATGATCACATGAGATGTCACAATCAGCAGATGATGATGTCTCACAAGTGCTGACTTCAAAGAAGGAAAAATGATTTCAAGTGGCATTGCTAAACTTCCAGTGCAATCTATCAGGCTTTTGGGAATGTACTTTAACTTTTGTTTTTTGTCTTCTTCATCATCTTCACTATTACTATTTCTTTTATATCATGTTTTCCTTCTGGAATTAGAGATGATTTTTGAGCCCATGGTTCCATGAGAAAAATAATTTTTAATGTTATAATAACAGAGATTCTCATGATTAATAATCTCCAGTCTGTATTTTGGAGACACATTGTTTAACAACATTTTTTAAAATGCTAAGAACAAAGATATGTTTTAATTAAATGTAGTTGCAAACTTTTAAGTTCAGTTAACAATGGGGAAACGCTGAGAATTAGTTTTGTAGGATATCATGGTACAATGTAAATTCTTGCTTTTTGGTTTCTGTTTCCAGTGTGTGTTATCTGACATACTATTTCAGGCTTCTAAAGTTCTATAGTTCCCTATAAATGCCTAATTTCTTGAAATGCCTGCTTTGATAAAACAGAATAGGGAACCAAACCAAATCACTGACACTATTTCAGAAGTTTTATGGAACTTAAGTTTCAAGGGCTGCCTCTTATTGAATCTGTATATTATTTCTGGACAAGTAGTCCAATAATAGCATCCCATGTAAAGCCATGTTAAATCTCTAGTAATAACTAAACAATATTTTCCCTGGCTCCCAGGCAACAGTGAAGATAATAAAAGGGATTTATTTGGCCCTAAATGTCTTCTTAGAAGATGTCAGGTTAAGTGGTCATAACCATTTTCTTTTTCTGACCCAGTCTGATGAGGATAATTAATGTCAGCATTACCTCCCAGAAGTCTTTGCAATCTTAACAACTCTAAGTATGGTAATGCTGCTGCAAGTCAAGTGCAGAGGCATGACCTTTTTTTGTCCTTTCCCTTTCCTTATGTACAAGTGTAGAGTTAGTTTCAATAAATCTATGTGATATATTTTATCATCCTTGACAAAAGAACTGGGAAAGTGGGAGTTTCCCTGAAGGAGAATATTTAATTCCTATTGGAGATGCATGTGCTTTTATTCTGGGAGGTCTGGTCCACACATTTTAGTCCCTGTGGAGAGTAATCTATTTTATTACAGGGGGTATGAATAAAGCTCACCTAATTTTCTGGTGCAGTGCATCCTTCCTGTTTCTGTGATTGTCCAGACTAAAAGGCTGCCTGCTGGGCTAGTTCAGCTCTGGTGTACTGAAGCTTGAGCAGAGAAACATATTGGAAAACAAGACATAAAAATAATTAAAGAAAAAAAAAATCAGAATCAAGTACTTTAGTCACCACCAATGGAAGTAACCCCACATGTATCCCATATTTATTCCAGTCAGAAAGGAAGCCTGTAGCTCACTGTTTTTGTCTGTCAGCAATTCCAAGACTTTTTCTTCTTATAACCGGTAATAGTGTGCATCTCAGATAAGTCTTCAGTATCAAGTAAAGAAATAAACCATATGTCCACAGAACAGAAATACAAGGACATTCAATGGACTGAAACTCTTACATTTTCAAGACAAAACCTAGCATTAATTTGAAGCCAGTCTGTATGTTCTTTCAGGGCTTTCCGTTGTCTTCTATGGGGTTTGAATCAGGACCCTGAAAAGTGACTTCTTTCTTAAGGAGGAATTTTCTCAGTCTTTTTCCTATTTTCTTCCCCATTCTGTCTCTATTTTCTTTAAAAAAAATATTCTCTTGCTATTTTTCATCTGTGTTCTTACTGTTCCACTGCAGTCCAAAACTGGTATTAGAATACAGAGTTGACAGAAATGTTTCATTGATTGAAGTATAACTGGTGCATGCATTTGTTCTCTTACTTGCAATAGTGTTATAGAACTGGTTCTGTACATTTCATCATAAACAATTCAGCAAGAAAATTTAACTGAATTGAAACTAGAGCATGTATCTCTTGACATTCTTAAAACCAAAATAAGGACAGTAGAATAGAATCAAACATCATAATTTATGTCAAAAGTGAAATATACTGCTGAAAAGACCTTTAGCATAATTCAGAAGGCTAACAACAAGATTCTCAGCTGTTACAAAGTTACCCCAAGAAACTGGCTGTTATTTCTCTTCTCAGATCCCCTACATTGCTGAAACCACAATGGTCTTAATTTTTCTGCAGTTAATCTTGTTTTTGTTCATACTGCTATAATAATATTTTAACAACACAGTGCTATTTTCCATTCAGATTTGAATACTACAAAGTGACAACATGAGCCAGAGAACAGCTGAGTTCCAGAGGTGCAAATCTATTGTAAACTTTTCATAATTGCTTTTGATTTATATTATTGCAAAAGAAGAAAAATAGCCTCAGTGTTTATCTCTGTAAGCTGAGATGTTCAGACAATATGCAAAAGATTAATAAAAGACTGTCAGGTTGAGCTGATTATAAATTTAGAAAACATTTATATAGAAAGTTAACAGAATTCCACATTCATAGTGTGATTTTGCCCTTCAAAACAGTACACTTCAAATATCTCTGTTTCAGACAACAGCTTACATTGCTTTCAAATAAGTCACTAGGTTCAAACAAGAATTTCACTGCGTTAATGTTACATAAAAAATGTGAGTTATCTGAGTTAAATAACAGTCTAAAATTCTAAAGTAAAATAAAAAAACAGCAAAACAGACAAGGAAAAAAAAGGAAAAAAAAAAAAGAAATCTCTCATCCCAACAGTTGCCTAGGAATGAAGTGAGATATACTGCCTCAGCTAAGTGAATGGATCATGTTATACATGACAAATTATTTTATTTAGCTTGACTGTAAAATATGCCTCATGCAACCTTATGTGACCTTTTCTATTTTTTCTACTGTGATTTACACTTTAAGTTTAAGGGATAAAATTTTGCCCCCATAGTTATCCATGAGAATTTTGCAATGAGAAAATGAATAATTGAGATTATAGTTGGTGTTTTATGCCCTTTTATACCATCAGTCCATGCCCTCTGATCCATGTGAGCAATTCTCTTTGGAGATAATTAAATTAAGCTGATGAGAGTTTATTCACTTCTATTCACTGTTTCTTAGACTGAAATCATCAGAGTATAAGACCACCTGGCAGAAATGCAGGCACAGCCATCTATAGCTCTGACCGCAGGTATTTCCTTACACAGTGGAATGAAGAGTTGTACTGATTGTCTTTTTGAGCTGTGGATGACAAGGCAGTTTGAGTTTCTAAATGCATAAGGAAGTGGCTGGAGCAGAGGTGGTATAGTAGGCTGTCTATGCCAGATCACCCAAGAACTGCTCCAGTCCTCTCCCGATGAGGGACTGAAAGTTCGCTGGTGAACTGATGCTGTATATCCACCTACAAACTATCCCAAGAGCTCTCTCTATTCTCTCAGCTATGTGAAGCATGTTTTGTAGACATTTAATCATTTAAAGTCTTTGATGAGTGCCTTACAGGGAAAGTTGCCCACCCCCTTGTATTAAATGACACTGCTGGCATCTCCTTCAAATGTCTTTTATTTATTCTTCAGGGGAGAATTGTGTGCAGTAAAGCATTCAGCCGTGCTAGGTATTTGGCATCGTTTTCTGATGCACACACTGTTATTTTTTTATGTTAGAGTTGGCAAGGTTGAAGAAGTGTATGTTGACCTGGTCATTTCCTTGCAGACAACACAAGAGAAGTATTTTTTTTTGGGAAACAATTACACAAGGAAAGGTCAATGGCTTTTCTGACCTATCCTGGTAGGGCACTTCATTCATATTGATAATGGGAAGAAAGCTATGCAGTATTTGTGAGGTGGCAGGACTTGAATCACTGGTGAAGATGTGGTGTGATGTGATAAGAGAGTGGATGAAATTGATTCAAAGGAAAAATAATCAAAACAGACTTTCAAATAGGGCTCTTAACAGTGTTATTCCTGTATTCGCTTTTATAATTAACATCTACTTTTTATCTGAGTTCTTTCTGAAGTCTAAATAAATGCCCCTGTTGTGTGGCTTCTGGCTTATATCTTACAGATGACACAGGTTCTAGTTCATCATTAAAAACAAATCCTAGTTTTACGAGCCTTATAAAGAATACAGCTGCCCATGGCTATAATTGAGTTACTGTGTTTTATCTCACTACAGTCTGTTGAATGTCGCTCTAGCTATAAAACAAGCAATTTTACAAAGACCCTGCGGTGAATAGTGCAAGACTTTTGGCTTTCTGGTTATTTAGTTCTCTGCTTTCACTGCTTTTTTTCCAGAGGTATCAGATGCAAATTAAGTTTCTAGTTTCTCTTATCTCTTTGTTCCTTCCAAAGCTGAGATTGATAGCTTTAAGGAGATCAAAGTCAACTTTCAAATGTATCCCAAATTGATAATCTCCAGACTATCATACACCTTGTACTCAGAACAAAAAACTAAAATCCATAATGACATGAGCATGGTAAATGTGGTTCTTCTGTTAGACTAAGTAAAAGTAGATTATACGTGTTTTTTAGACTTCAAAGGCCTGTCCTTTCTGTTGGTTTTCTTTAAGGTCTCAAAGGCACAGTGCACTCCTTTTTGTATGACTAATAAAAGACTTTGCAGCAACAACTTGAGAGGATCTTTTTCTGCTAACATTGCAGTTTCAAAGATAAATGGACAAAACATCTTAAGAAACGAAAAGCGTGGACATTTCTAGGCTACTTAATGTAAACAGAGAAGTGTTATGTTCATCAAAGCTAGTCTGTATTTTGTACCTAACTGTATAAACTATGCTTTGTTTTAGATATGCTATCTGAACAAAGAGACTAAAATGAGGGATCCTTTTAGTCTTTTTCTATGCCAAGAATAATGAAGGAGAAAAACATACATCTCCAATAGAGTGCACAGTTTGGAGTTCTAATCCAAAAGCAGTTTCCATCGACAGTAATGAACAATGACAATATTTCCTGATGTTGATACTTTGGACGGAACTACCTGGTGCAGATGAGATGAAACTTGCGGTCCACAGTAAGCTGCATAAACAGGGACATGTCAAAACCATTGGTGCAGATCATGCACATCCTCACTGTCTCTGCAGAGAAGCTCTGGCATTGTCAGGACAGCTGGCAGGAAACCACCTTGCTTGCTGGCTGGCAGCCAGTGACTCCACTCTGTGACTCTGTGAGTAGACAGCAAGAATTGACCTCATGCTTAGAGGGAGCTTTTAGTGTGCATTATTTGGGGAGAAAAAGTGTCAGGAAAATCTGCATCTTCCCTGTCAGGTACAACTCTGATTTTTCTTTCACTAAACATTATTTTGGAGAGCTCAGAGGAAGCTGTTTTTGGGGAAGAAATGAATGCTTTGATCCTTACAGCTGTTCTTCCATCCCTGTGCAAAACACAAGCATGTCTGTGTGCATGTGCACGTGAGAGGAGGAAAATAATCCTACTCAGCATGAATAAATACTTATGTGGCTTGTCCAGAAAAGAATTTACATCAGATAGCATGTAGTAATCTGTTAAAAGGCTAAGGAATATATTCTTACCAAAAATCCACCTTCCTGGTACAGTACTGAGTGATAATATAATCCTGTATCTGCTTAGAAAATATATATTTTGTCTTTCCCTGTGTAGTGTTGGAGGCATCTGTGTGTTTCCCTTGTGGGAAGCCTGCTGTGATGCGACAGAACTGAATACAGGTCTATCCATGACAGACTGAAATGAAAAATGTCACCTGGAGAAATTAGTGAATGTGCTTTACCTTTGGAATATCACTAGGCATTAAAGAAAAGTTTAAAGACGAAAAGTGAAAAAATTGTTTTCTGTACACAAGTGCATTTAATTGACAGAACAGAGGAAGGAAAGAGAAAAGCGTACAGGAAAATACAGTACAAGGACTTGTTTTCTCACTCTCCGCTGTCTTGACAAGAATAAAAGTCTGCTCTGTATGCTGTTCTGTAGTCTGAGCCACTTCTTTCACATCCTAGAGCTCTATAGAACGAAAGGGGATCAATAAAGTGGGGAGCTGAGCTCTCATTTTCTTGTTCCAGATCTGACATCTGACAGCAGCTACACAGGTGGGAAGAAGGGGACGTATCTTGGACCTTGCCAAAATGGCTCTAAACATCATCAGTCAGTTTGCTCTGCTGATTCCATCTGTCTGTGCCTCAGTTCACACACAAGATATTTTTAAGCCACCTGCTGTTGATACAGTGGTTTCTTTCTTGGCTGGCTGGTGTTCAGACTCACAAGACCAAAGTATTGATCAGAATTCAGTGGAAAGTTTACTATTATCCCTACACCTCAACTTGCTTATCTAGATTCCTGTTACACTAACAGGAACATTTGATGGGTTGGAACATTTTCCGAAGCATTTACTTTTAATCATATTGACAGTACTTTTATAAATATGAATGTTGTTTCTGAACCCACTCTCAGTCAAGACCCAGACCAATGCAGACTAAGGAAGCTTGAACTAAATAACATTTTGTTCATTCTTTTCTGCTTGTACAAAACAAACAACAATTCAGGATGTTGATGCTTTTATAACAGGATTTAAAGGAGTGTATCATCAAATAACGAGTGCTTCCAGTGAATAGAGGATCTCGGAAAGCTGTAACTGTTCTGTCTCTACTATTGAAACACCTGTTTTTGAGTAAATTGAGAACTTACTCAGTGCTAGAGAGTGTTTAAGGGAAATGAAGAAAGAATGATGAAAAAGACACAGAAATTAACTTCTTTTTTTTTTTTTTTTTTTTTTTAATCAATAATTCATTTTTAAAAGGATAGGTAAGACCTCAGTGTTGGAGGAAGACCTTCAAAGAGTAGTTGTAAATTTGTAACCCCTTCTGTATTCTTTTTATTTGGGGCACCACTAATCATTTAGGTCAATGTTTTGAAATTATTTACTATGGAAAAAGGACTCTCACTGCACTCAGGTTCCCCATTTCATCAACTGTTTTCCACATTGAAGAAGTAAGTCTGGAATGTTAGTTTGAATAGTAAATATATGATTATGACTATAGAACAGAGAGTTTTCTAAACTTGCACTATTCTTTCTCCAAGTATATTATTCAAGATTTTCTAAACTATTTCAAATTTCAGGAAAGTCAAGCAATACTTTGTTAATTCTCTGTTCTTCGTAATATGCACATAAATCCAGGAGAATATAGATGCTTGAGAATGGATGCATAAGTGTCTGTGTAAAATTACTAAGAAAGAAAATGTAAAAATGTAATTATTGTTGTTTTAATATTTTAAAAAATATTTCATTTCTAAGTATTACTATTAATTTAGCTATAAAAAATGAGAAAATAAGAATCATGGGGGACTGATGTCATAAGTATATATGAAAATATAGATATTAAATATGACTTTACAATGATAAATATTTTATTGCAAAGAGAAAAGAATAACAATTTCTGATCACAATTAAATTGAAGATAAAATTTTACTTGGGGACACTTTGAAAAGTTGCTGTTAGTTACCCCAAAACTCTCCATAAGAAGACAAGGCAATTTATACAACTTAACACTGCTTCAGCAAGGCAAGTTGCTGTCAGTAACACTTTGAATTTACATCACACATTAACTAACAGGGCTGTCTCCGCTTGTAACCACATGGAAACCAGCCAAGAAGAATTGTTTCTTAGAGCTGGTTTCCTCAGTAGCTTCCAGCTTCTTTCAGCTTTGCTCTGTCACTCAACTGTGAATCTAGCAACTGGATCTCTGTAAGAACATTACATAAAACAAAGGACTGCTAGTTTAGTGAGAACTACCAGTGTCACAGGCCTGGTCCACTGCCCTTGCGTTAAGTAACCAATCAACCATTTAACCTAAAGAGATTACAGAACATGAGTCATTCAACTTAAGGTCATCTATTCCTCCTGGTCATAATAGGTTATTTATGTCTTAGGATCTCCCCTAGCACTTTGTTAGTACATGAAATTGTTAGGTAGCTTACAGTAGTGAGACTCCAGAGAAAATAAACTGCTCCTGTGGTTAGCATTACAGTATAGACACTGCTAATTATTTATTTCCTGCTGTTAAGTAGAAAACAGGCTTGACTGCCCTCACAACAGCTGCAGCATTACAATGTGTAAAACACTGTGAACTTTATGTGCTAACTCTCCCAAAGAGCTCTGGGGGCAATGGGTATTACAAGCAGGTAGACTAGTTGTCAGAAGAGCCTTCTGAAGAGTCCTAGTGCATCAGCAGCAATTAATGCAGGTGGTATTTCAGACAAGGGAGCTAATGAGCTTTAATATGCATGCAGGTGAGGGAGTGCTGAATCAGTAGAGCCATTAATGAACCTATGACAGCCTAATTAGCTACAATTTAAAATCTATGGAATCTAATCAGAAGAGCTGAACACTACTGCAAATCTGTGTATGAATGAGTCTTTCTAAATACTCCAATCTGTTGCTTAGTCACTGATTGATAGTAATTGCTTTTTTTCCTCTATTGTGTATAGGAAAATGCTCAATTTTGTTCTGATAGAGGAGGACACAACATTGAAGTTAAATGCCTGAAATGTTTGACTGCTTAAGTTTTAATCAGGAGATGTTTAAAAAAAAATCAAAGTAAAATTAATTTCTAGCTCTGAATATAGATGATTAAAAATACACCACCAACTTTTCATGTATTTGGCTGACAGAGATTATATGCTAGTTAATCAACTCCAAATAGCTTATATGAAATTAAAGATAGAACTAAGCTGAAGTGGCAGAAAATACACACATTAATATAAGAACTTCTTTATATAGGAATCTTATTAAACTTCTCAAATAAATGATTCTTAATACGTCTGAGAAAGAATTTTCCTTTAAAAGGAGAACAATAATATCTCCTGAATGCTGTTATTAAAAAATTCAACAGTAATAAGAAACTATGAACTATTACATTTTCTGTTTCTGTAATCACTGTGGTAAAGAGTATTCAGTACTGCACAAAGCAGGGGAGATATACAACTAAAGGGTATGTCCACTATTTTCAGTGAGATATGAAACGAAGTTTGAAATACCTGAAACTGTATGACTTTTTTCTTCTCTTAATGGCTAAGATCTTAGTATTTTATGCAGATTATATCCATATAAATATTACTTTAGTTGTCACCTATCAATTTCTTGTAGTAGTACAATAGGCAGATATATACTTGATTTATGAATAGAAAATTACTGAAGAAATGAGGATGTCTTTTTTTAACTGATTCCACCTAATGCTATATGTAACCACCTTTGGTATCCTTAGTAAAAGTTACGGTGCTAAATCCTAGTATTGATATAAATCTACTGGGAGAAAAGATCCATAGCTAATATTGTAAGTCATAGTGTTCAGTGTCACTGCAGACATTTTCACATTGACTCAAAATCTTTGAAAACAGAATATGTGAGTGATAAGAAATAGTTTCCAGAGATCACAGTTTGAATTGCTCTTTATTGAAGCCTGCGTATACAGCAGGCTATCTAAGAAGAAATTAAAAAAAAAAAAAAAAAGGAATTTACACCATCTCAAAAATTGCTTCTCTCTTCATGTGATGCTATCATAATTCAAATCATCAGATGGCCTGAAGGTCCTAGCTTTCTTCTGGTCCCATGTAAAATAGTATTTCTCAGGAGATGTTATAAACTCTGCTGCTATTTTCTAGTTGTTAAAGTTAACACCCCATAACTGATGCTAATTCTCTATTTCCCAGAATTAGAATGAAGATCTTAATTTCCAGCCCTTACTTGGAGGAAGATCACTTTTGCTCCAAGATGATCTACAAAGAAAAGACTGTTGAGACATCTGTTACCTGACAAACTCTTGGAGGCATTCACAAGCTTCAGGCAAGCTGTGGGCTTTGAATGTGTTTGTGAATTTCTTCTGGATTAGAGTGTGTGGGTTACTCTGAAAGTAATGCCTCCTATTCATTTCCATTAAAACACAATGGATACAAAACCCTTGTGCTGCTTGCTAAAGCCCATTCTTAACTACAAAACACTATTTTTCAACACGGTCACCACCACTACCTATGCATTCTCACTGGTGATGAACAAGAGCATCACTTGCGAAAATTTGAACCAGCAGCGGTAACCCACTGTATCACAGCTGCTATAATGGTGTAATTGCTAGGAAAACATTGCTCACACAGTTAATCAGTTTTTGTTCTGTGTGGAGAAATTCAGTTACCTGTCTTTGCTCCAAACACAATTCTACATCAAATGCCATTTTGTCAGACTATCCCTCTGCAGTCATCTGTCAAATGGCAACAACATGTTGGAATGTTAGTGGGGCCAACATTGATGTTGAGGTCTTTTCCATGCAAATCAGAGATCAGTCCCTAAGTGGTTCATTGTATTTATTTCAGCTTTCTCTAAACTAGTGAAATATTTTAATTTGATAGACATATATGTTACAATAACTACAACATTAGATCTATTTTTCCTTTAGTTTCTTTGTATCTATGTATACACACATATATTTATATTTGCAGAGGTGTTTACTTGTATAATGGGATATTTTCTTACCTGCTATTACAATAATGCCACTTAGCAGGTTCAGCTTATAATTACTGCTAAGACCATAAATTCATTTAAGGTCACTTTTCCAGCAGAAAAACAGACCAGAGCTCTTTATCATTTGTGGTCAAAGTTGTCTGGGTCACATTAGGAATGAGAGGCCAGGGCTTGACTTTTCATGGTCCATACGAGGAAAGGCAGGGAAACCTAGAATTAATGTAAGAAGAAGATGTCCAGGCTATCACATAAGGATTGCCAGATATTGGAGTAGAAGTTAATACTACTGGAAGATGTCGTGAAGTCTAGCTTTTCTGATTTTTACAGCACCAGGAACTGACTTATGTCTTCTGGAAAACAGCAGAAACACTGCATCTCTTGCTGCTTCCTTTCTTAATGCAGAGGAGACTTCATGCAATCTAGGGAATGCAGGAATCATCTGGGCTGAAAAACTTATTTCTCACTAGCGAGATGAAAATCTTGGTGGAAAACTTAGAGCTGGAGTATTCATAAAGATGAGGCTCGCTATCTGTGTGCATGAAGCAGTGGCCTCTAATAGAGATCCTAAGTGCTTAATTTTCATGTGGTGAAATAGTAGATTGCTGTTTCTTAACTGTAAAAATCAGTAAAGCATGAGGTATTAGAGTAACATTTATATCCAAGGTTGCAGTCAATGACAATGCTAAGTTTCTAAGGAAAAGGTTGATTCTGCTGTCACATTTACTGCTGTATGTTAGTACCAGCCTCAGTGTAGTCAGTGAGATAACACAATACTGCAATAGTACAATCTAGGTCCTGGGATACTCCTATCTGATCATTAGACGGTCATTGGCTTCTTTAAAAGAAATGTGCTTTACATTCAGTATTGAGTACCACACTCATATTCAAGGGCAACTGAAGCATACTACACTGTATTCCCAGTAGAAATCATGACTGGGTTGGAAAAGAAACTTTCAGAGTAGTTCCATCACTCTTGAAAACATGCTTGCAAGAAATATTATAAGTTAAGATACCATGTTGTGGAATCAGTTATGAAAGGTGGTGAGATCACTGAAGTTTAAATTTGGTGTAGCAGGGGTCTCTCATGTCTTTTTGCTTAAATGCAAGCCAAACATGGTTGTTGAATGGGACAGTACAAAAATTATGCATTATGAAGCCTTTGTCTTCACTACGCAATGTAAGCTTTGTAAAATCTTCTAAAAAGGGCTTATTTTACTTTGTTTTGAGAGAATTTTATTTATTTATTTTTGCACAGTGGAAATTTTATTTTTATAGCATTTCCTGCTGGGGCATAGTTGGATGAAAATATTTTAAGATGGTTGGAAAGCTGTTTTATTTCTGTACATCTCTGGTGATGCATTTTTTAATAAATCATTTTTAAGGTTGCTGTTTCAGTATTTTTCTTTTTGTTTCCTGCTGTGGAGATGAGGGCTTTAATAAACAGTTTTTTTGAAGTGGCTATTTTTACATTTTTCTTCTGTATCCTGCTGTTATAGTGATGTAAGCTTGTTACATGTTCATTTGTTTTAAATAGCTGCTGTTCCTTGCTTTTTGTGAAATTATTCTCGTACATTAGCCTTCATTTTGAGAATTTCCTTCTGTCATCTAAATAAAACTGAAAAGGAAAAGATGGCAAAATGGTCTTCTACAAAATGTTAACATTGCAAGTCACAGAAATATCTAACCTGAGAACTCAGTTATAGTAACATGTAAATACTCCCTACCAATGTACTGAGCTGTGTTAATCACTAGTAGATCCAGGCTCATCACATTTTAGGTAATTTGACTAAGGTTAAGCTCAATGTAATTACCTTAGTGAAGTTTACCACAGATGAGTACTTAAATAAAATTATGAGTATATACCAGATCAATAGTAAATTTTCTGGTTGTGCTAATAGCTATGGGCTGGAATGCAGATTTCTGTCTAGCAAATAATAAATACAAACACAGAGAAATTATTTCAAAGTTTCAATTTCATTGATAACTTTTTTGTCAATATGACCCAGTATGTAGAAATGTCAGCATATTTTGTGTTGATTTAAAAAATGTTCTGGAAAATGTGACCAATTTAGTATATTATTTTGTAGTGAATTTTGATACTTTCATCCATAAATAAAAATGAATTTTAAAAGGTTGAATGATTTGAAATAAAATTTGGTATTGCATGTGAGGTTGACAACCTCTTAATGTCATTGTGTGGACCTGGAAGCTTTCCATGATAAAGCAGAGCAGTGACTACTGAGGCAGATCATCTTTATATAGAGTGTGTTGTCTAAGACTACATCTTAGATTAGTAATTAGGTAGACTGAAGCAGTTCTATTTTCTATGTTGTGATTATACTGATTCACTGATTATGGATGAAGTTCTGTCAATACTGGATGAAGTTCTGTCAATACTAAGCTAAAGAAAAGCTTCACTGTGGTTAGCATTAATAATTATTTTAGATGGCTAGTTTCACTGCCAGGTACCAAAAGCAGCTTGATTTATGTGACTTCTAATTTACTGTTGAAAAATAGCCTTTGATAGGCCATCATTTACCTATTAAAAATGCATGGTCTGTTTTTAGCCCCATACATTTGTTATTCTGTAGTATATAAACAAGTCCTTGATCAGAAGTGGTCATAAACTTTAGAGTGATCTGAGCTAACAAGAAATTTGTTTTCAGGCACTAACTCTGATCAGAGAAGATTAAGATGGAAAGGAAACTCCCTCACTGCTTGCCAGATATTACACTAAATTTGAATCAGAAAACCAGCATCAATACTCTCTAAAGAGTACGCTTTTGCAAGCTAAAGTATTGAAAGACTGCAGTTCAATTTATTGACCCATGCACTAGCTTGGCACTGTGTTTTATCTCTCTAAAATATACTTACCTATAGATTAAATCATACAGACCACTGAAGTGGAGATACCTGTTCAAATATTCCTATCTTCATCTGTTCATACTTCACCACAGTGGAGTTTCAGGATCTTTGTACAGTGTAGAGAATTGTCAGTTTACTTTTCAAAAGAGGGTATGCTGTGTTAAAGCCTGAACACAAAACTTTAACAGAATGACTTCCTTAAGGAAGCCAAAACTTTGCCTTCTACACAGAAAACTCTCTTCATAATTACTACTTTGTATTTGCAAAGAAGTTGAAAAGTCTGTGAAAATAAAGTAGTTTTAGAAGACTTTATTAGCTTCATTTTCCATTTCAGTTCCTATCCTCATCACATTAACTACTCAAACTCATTTAATGCTGCATGGTCTGTAGGTAAACAAAAGATATTTGCTGTGTATCTAAGTCCTCCTGTCAACACTAAAAATGCTTAGTAATGAAGTGCATTCTGGCATCAAGTTAATGCAGACAGAAAAGTGGTTTCATTTGCTACCCAAATCCTAAGAAGATTTAAGTCAAATTCTAATAATTCAAGTATTGAGCAGTTATTTTTATTACAAACAGTATGAATGCTTTTGCT
This sequence comes from Excalfactoria chinensis, assembly GCF_039878825.1. Taxonomy (NCBI): domain Eukaryota; kingdom Metazoa; phylum Chordata; class Aves; order Galliformes; family Phasianidae; genus Excalfactoria; species Excalfactoria chinensis. The sequence continues at coordinate 100,243,752 of NC_092826.1, forward strand.
TCTCAGTCAATAAAAGATGAACATTTCTACTGACAACTAATAAATAGAAGAGCTGGAGGGGAAAGGGGAATGAGAAAGAGATAGCAACAAGGCTGTTCCATCAGAAGATCCACATGTTTGGGAAAAGAAGTGGAAGCAAGTATTTTGAAAGTCAAATCATCTGGTAGAAAATTCCCCAAAAGACTAAGTTAAATATTTGTGCAGAGCTATACGTATTGCTCAGTATGAATTTCTGATATTTTTTTTTCACCTTAAGCTGAAGTGCTGCAATTTTTCTGTAGGTCTCAGTTCAACACTAGTTCCTACCTTTTGGTCTATGAAATGTTTCAGTACTTCATTACACCCCTTGGGAAAATATATGTGTTATATGAGTCCACTGGCAAAATCCCACTTTTTGTGTTTAGATTGTCTCCTTACATTTATAAGGAAATGAAGTGCTTATTACTAATCAGGATTAAGGATTCCAGAAATTGTTATATTTCACTGTGATATCAAAAGCTGGACATACATAGAGCATGAATGCCTGTGTTTTGGCTCTAGAGTATAGAAAGAATTTTACTTATTTAAATGGGGGAAAATATGCACTGATTCACTGGACAAAGCTAGGTGATTGAATATCACTCTGTTAATTTGTGGTAGACAGGCTGATTGCTGAAAAGCTAAATATGTATTGAGATGTTTAAAATTTATTTTGTTTTTATGCATTGTGAGCTACTTACTTGTTCAGAACAACTTATTTTGATATAGCTTATAACTATTAAGAGCGTGTTTTTTAAGCTGTTGGAAGACGCATCAAAGTATGAAACATTTTATGGATTTACTGAAATACTGAAGCTGTGACTACTGCCAGAGAAATGATTAAAAAATGTATAATTTTTTTTTGAAGACTGGGACTATCACTGCAAAGCAAATGAATTTGAGTCACTAGTAATATCAGGCATTACCTTGTACTTTTTAGTTTTTGTTTCACTTGAATATGGAGATATCCTGTGTGATTGAACTATCGAGTAGAGAAGACTCAGCATTGCTGTTGCATTTAAAAGAGCTACACAGAAAACTTTATTATGTT